>NC_090989.1:185811773-186121047 GCF_041146395.1 Eulemur rufifrons | reverse complement strand
ATACTCCCAGGAGTTGAGAGCAATTCCCTACTCCCTGGACTCATTTATTTTCTCCAGGTACTGCCTGGCAGCCATCTGTAACTGTAAACAATAGTTCCATTTGGGACAATTAAAATTGATTTTCTATTATGCTAAAAACACTTAATTAGCATTCCGGCCTTCACTACATTGATGAATTTTTTAAACACAGCCTCAAGTGCGTGTGAAGGGGAAGGACACCACCCCGTCCGACCGGCCCCTCCCGCGCCTCCTTCCCGGCCTCTGCTCTGCCCAACCCTGCTAGGTCTGTCTCAGCTTCTCCTTCTGGAAGCAGCAGCTGCTAGGTGCCTTCCCAAGTGAGCTCCAGGTGGGGTAAAGATATTTTCCTCAGCATCGACTGAGGGCTTTCCAAGAGAAATTGAGTTGCTTTCATATGTCTGACTTGGGAAAAGAACACCCACAAACACTCTTGCGCCAATCCCTCAAATTCCCAAAAATCTCTCCTTAGCTCACAAAACAAAATGATAAACAAGATCCCCACATATCCACCTCCCCAAAAAAGATTCTTAGGATGTTTCTCTTTCTCTAGAACCCAGAAAAAAGAAATTTTACCAAATATTTTACCATCATGACACATCATTACATCATTTTACCACCATTACACACACACACACACACACACACACACAAACTCATCCTCTACGTCCACTGTGTATGTGCTCTTTAGAAATTGTATTTCTTGCAGAGAAACTATGACCCTCTCACTGGAAGGTAATTTACCAACTTCTTACCTCTGTATCACAGTTGGCTTTTTTTTTTCTTAAGTAATAACTGAATCTCACATTTTTCAAGCTTGGAAATTTACTTGTATCTCTGCATTCTGCTTCCCACAAGCACAAAAGTAAAACAGGCTTTGGACTGAAACCTTTTGCTCCTAGACCTTTCCGTGGTCACTGAATGCTCCTTTTTAATTTCAAGCAATAGTTCCTGAAGGTAAAGATGGGACACACACTGCGGATAAGATGCAAAGAAGCCCTTATTTCTTTCTCCTCTTTAGATAAGCACTAATGCCTTCATAGTTTCATTTAGAAATCTCCATGTTAACTTTATTAACAGGTGTTTTACAGCAGTTCTGAAACCAGACTGAGAAAATCAAAATAAATCTTAAAAAAAAAAAAAATCCCTACGTGTCCCAGGTGCTCAGTCGCTTTGGCAGGAGATGGTGCGTGTCTGGGTGTGATCATCTTGGACGAAATGCAGCAGAAGAGATGAGAGTTGACATTTCTGATGAACGAGAACACAGTGTGTAATGAGGAGTCCAGTCAATCTTAATGACAAGAGGTCATAATGTCTGGTGCGCACTCACCCCTGCTCAGCAGCCTCTGAATGTGACCAGGTAGCAAATGGCTTCTGTTTGTCTCGGTAGGGAGAAGGGATCGGCTCAGGTACGAGTGTGTCTTGGCATCGCTGTTTAAGGACGGTAGTGGACATCTGTTCCTTTTGCTAAGTTTCTATATAATGGTGACATTAATCAATGTTCCCTCCACCCCAGCTCCTACAGTCAAGAGGCAGCCTTGTAACCCAAGTCGGGTTCCTCGGGCTCTGTTTTTCTGGAATTTGAAAACTGAGCCAAATGAAAGCAGGATGGGGGCACCCTAAATGACAATCTCTTCCTTTCTGCTACCCAAATTTCCAACATTACCCTGGTATCTGAATTCCCTAAGGAATTCCGGCAACCCTCAGGTCTGCTTGCCCAGCTTGGATTCCATGAGCTAACTTAGGGATTGGCAAACTCTATCTGTAAAGGACCAGGCACTGAATATTTTAGGCTGTTCTGGCTGTGCGTTCTCAGTGAGAGCTCCTCCACTCTGCCGTGGTAGTGCAAACACAGGCATGAAAAGGTAAACAAAACGGGCACCGCTGTGTTCCAAAAAAATCTTACTTACGAACACTGCATTTTGGATTTCATAGAATCTTCACGTCATGACATATTATTCTTTTGTTACCGTTTCAACCTTTTGTAAATGGAAGAACTATTCTTGGCATGTGGGCTGCACAAAAACAGGCAGCAGGACAGATTTGATCTGACCCCTGAGCTTCATCCCTGAGCTAAGCCATCTCCTTCCAATAACTTCCTTTATTTTGCCCAGTCTAACCAGAGTCAGTTTCGGTTGCCTGCCACTGCAGACAACTGACTATAATGTGCACTGAATTTGTTTGTATCTAAAGGAGATTGGCTACAAGGTTCTCCAACTCTATTCATTCCTTATTTGTTCATTCACGAATTCAATCTGTGTTGAGCACCTTTTATGCTCGAGGGACTATAATGGGCCCCGAGAATACAGCTATAATTTAGGCCAACACAGCCCTGCCTTCCTGAGGGAGCTTTCTACATAACAGGCACAGACAGCCCTGATAAGAAACAACAGAGGGTATTTAAAGAATCACTTCTGGCTGCACAGGACGTTCTCTGGGGAGCCTGGATATTCAAAAGACATGTATGTTCTACAGAAGAAGAAAAAGGGACACAATGTCCAAGATGGTAATAATGGGATGACCACAACCACGTAAGGGAGGATCAGGGCAGTCAGCTCTTAAAAGACCCGAAACTTCTGAGGAGGGGAGGAAAGGTAAGGGCCTACCCGAAGGGTATTTTAATGCTCTAGTTTAGAGAGAAATAAGAGGCATAAGCTATCAAAATCTCAAAAACCGATGTATACATGATGCATTTGATTCAAAGCATTTTTTGTTGTTGCTTAAGAAAAGAAACAATAAATATTACAGATGACACTGGCTCACTTTCAGAGTTTGCCAGGTATGGATGGAATCCAATACAAAAAAGGGATTTGGTTTAGCTCTCTTTTTCCAACATGACATGTAATAAAACAAGCAAAATCAGAGTTCTTGCTTTTCAAGTCATCATTGTTGATTCCATATCCTTCCCCTCGCCCGTTCTTTTTTTTTTTTTATCCCCTGATTCTTAGGTTTGGGAGGCCCTTCTTAATATCAAAGAAAATCTCTCTTGCTGAAAATGTAAGCCTGGCCCCATTTGCCATGTACTCAGAGGAAATGAATCGTGGCTTCTTTCTCTACCAAGCCTTTCGGAGGGGCTACTAAAGAAAGATTGCCACTAGGGTGACCTTAAGGCTGTCATCTTCTCTGCTTAATTCTTTTGGGAGGATGCACCTCCTCCCAGAGGAATTATGTTGAAAGTCCATTGTGGAGTGACTTATCGGAGCACAGACTGTATCTTACTACACTAGTCACCCCTTACCTGTGGGGGATACTCCCAGTGGATACCTGAAACCGTAGATAGTACCCACCCTATATATGTTTTCCCTATATATACATACCTGTGGTAAAGTTTAATTTATAAATTAGGACAGTAACAACAATTAATAAATTAGAACAATTGTAACAATATATTGTAATAAAAGTTATGTAAATGTGTTCTCTCTTCTCTCTCTCAAAATATCTTATTGGATTGTACTCACCCACTTTTTCCTGTGGTCTTTTGATCTGATAACTGAGACGGCTACTAAATGACCAATGGGCAGGTAGCATATACAGCATGGATACGCTGGACAAATGATGATTCACATCCTGGGTGGGATGGAGCAGTACAGCCCGAGACTTCATCTCGCTACTTAGAATGGCATGCGATTTTAAACTTATGAATTATTTCTGGAATTTTCCACCTAATACGTTTGGACTATAGTTGACTGTGGGTCATTGAAACCTCAGAAAGCAAAACCTCAGATAAGGAGGGACTACTGTAATATGGAACAGAGAGTCCCAAAGTTCTGCCTCTTCTGGTCTTGGCATGCCAACGTGGATGAGTTTACCAATGCTCATCCCATCAAATGGAGATGGTGTTGGACTCACAGAAAGAGTTCAAGAAATGCATGGTAAATAAATGAAAATATTCTGAGCTGACCATAATAGGACATTATTGATATCTTCCCAAGGTTTTTATAAATTCCAAACCTCTTATTTCATTTTTATCTCCTTTAATCCTCTTTCAGGAAATGCCATATAAACCATTTTCCCCACAACAACTTTTCAATCCTCTAAAATGAAAACAAACTGGCCAAAGATGGCTAAAAATATCCTTAGAAACATATTCCAGCCTCCCCATGACATTGCTCACAAATGGAAGTACATAGCTGTAAAAAAAAATCATTTATGAGTATTTAGCATACCACATAACCATTATTTTTATAATAATTTCCTGTATATCTATATATGTATACATATAATTATACACTAATATTCTTTAATGTATAAATATTTGCTGACCACAAAGAATTTGTGTTTTTAAATATAAGGTAATATATCACTTGAAGTAGCATTTAAAGAAATATAGTTTCAAGGCACAGGTTGGTATCTTCTAAAATCTCAACTATTATTTACTATTCCCTAGTTTAATCTTTACTTTCTATTTTTACCACAGGGCTAATTATAAGTCTGATGTCCACTTTTAATGCTGTTTGTCTCTACACCGTAGCCCACATGTCATGGTTTCAATAGGCTCACTGCAGCGATAGTCCTCATCATCTTCATTCACCACGTCAACCAGCACGAGTGAACCGACAAGTGTCCAAAAAAGAAAACACATCGAGACCAGAGCTCTCAGCACCTGGACATCCAAAATATGACTTTAGTTTTTAATCCTCTAGGTGACAACATCCATGGTCTTTTTCTGCTCTCAGAGACTATAAAACTATTCCTGGATTGGGGCTATGGGAACTAGAGTGATGGCCCAGTGAAAAAACTCAAGGTGTGCTTACCAGAGAAGGAAAGTAAGTGTTGAGCAGGCAAAAGCTAACCAGGAACTATGTATCTTTTCTGACCTCACCGAGGCATCAATATACTAGGACTTCTACCTTGTCTGAAATAAAACTGATCCCTACATTTCACAGCATGAATTTTTTAAATGAGAAATAAAATATACTAAATTATAAGAATCAGCAATTTTTAAAAAAACAAAATAGAATGATCTAGTGCTTTCTAAATTATAATTAACTATCAATTAATACTCAACTCAGCTCTATTAAACATGTAAATCTAGTGGAACTACACTAGTTTTCAAATAGGACTATGCATTAAGAGAGGATTTGACCTCCACTTTTATCTGCTGATAGGTTAATTGGCTTCAATTAGCTCATATGTCTTATCAGAACCAAACAGATTCTTTAGTCTGACAAATCTTTGGAGTATAGCAAATATTTTCCTAGTTGCAACTTTCTTTATAGGACAGATACAAAATACTGTGGCTTCTCTCTTTCTCAGGACTTAGTTTGATTCCTATGTGCATGGGAATAATTCCGTAAGCACTGAAAGACAACAGACAGAGTTGGTATTTACTTGTCCCAGAGGCTATGTCCTGACCAGAAGCTCCCTGCTGTGAGCCCACTGCTGTGGCTCCTGTTCCCAAGTCCCTTAGACTGCACTATTTCCTGCCTGGTTTGCAGCCTATTTCTCTAGTCTCAAAAGAGAAAATTCCATTTAATCCCCTTTCTCAGAAATTAACCAGAGTCAATTTCTGCTATTTAGAATAAAATATCCCTATCTGACAAATCACTTATTCAACTAATGCTTTTTAAATGCCCACAATCTGTCAGGCATTTGTGATTCACTGATGGGTAAACAACAGGTCTCTGCTCATAGGAGCTCACATCCTAGCAGCAATAATTATAAAAATGGTGATAAGGGCTATCTGATGAGAGATGGCGGGTGTGGGCACTGTGGCAGGTCCCTTTGAATATGGTGCTATGGTTTGAATGTGTCCTCAAAAAGTTTATGTGTTGGAAATGTAATTGCTCTGCCTTCATTAGTGAATTAGTGTTGTTATCATGGGAGTGGGTTTATTGTCTTGGGAGTAGCTTTGTTATAAAAGTGAGCTCTCTCAGGCTCTCTTGCTCTTGCCCTCCTGCCATGTAATGCCCTCTACCATGTTATGACACAGCAAGAAGGCCCTTACCAGGGCTATTGGACTTCCTGTCTAGAACCATGAGCTAAATAAACCCTGTTTATATTCTCATACATTATGCACATGGTAGGTATCCCTTAAAAGTGCATCAGTTGTATTCCAAGTGCCCATCCCTGGAGAACAGATTATTGTCAGTCTGGTACCACGTGTGGCAATGATGCTATAAAGATGTTGCAGCATTTCTCCCTATGGGTTGCCTTATCTCTGCATTCATTAATTAAAGCAATTAGGACGGAGATTCTTTAAATAGCTAGTCTAGCCTGGAAAAGCTGACAGTTCAATTGGAGTCATCAGCTAAGTCCCTAAAGTTACAAGCTCTTATAATTAGCAATTGACTTCAGAGGATTTAGCAAACAATGACAAACATGCCGACATTTCCAATCTCTTCTAACACAGAGAAGTAATCATCTCTAATACACCACATTAGCACTGTATACAGAGGATGTATGCAATATACTACCAAGTGGGAGATCCACTTTGTAGTGGATGATTATAAGATAATGTTTTCATCACAATTGATTTTAAAAAAAATCACTGAAGATGTGCCAAACAATGGATATGTGATTTGTCTAAAATGATTCTAGAAGTCAAAAGAACTGAATTTGATTTAATATGCAGGGAAGACTCAAGTGAATACTCAGAAATTGGTTATTTTATTAGTTTATGTTTATTCTCTTGGTGGGGAAGGCATTGTCTCCTTGGAAAGAGTCACTTGTTCCCTTGGCTCTGAGAATCTGGGTAGGAGAGATATGACAGAGGAAAATAAAGAAGACAAACTTTATTTGGTCTCTTGTCTTTTCTCAGAAATTCTTCATCTGTTAATAAATTTTGGAATTTTTTAGGACATGTGATTTTACCAAAAATACTGATAAAGGGAATTTATTGTTTCTTGAGAAGCAATCACACCATCCTACATGGTTTCCCTCAACCTGCTTTCTAGATACTTCCTGTGATGGTAATCAGACACAGTATGGTGACAGAAACAGTTATATCCTATGGAACAAATTACGTGTCTAAGCTATTACTAAGTCTACTGTATGGGCAAAGAAAGGGGGCAGAAATCTAAACTGAGAATTGTAAATCATGATTTAACACTAAATAGAAATCATCTAGTGAGTCATTTGGACCCTCAGTATCTTCATCTGTAAAATGGTATTTAAAGAATTTAAAGAATTAAAATAGTGTTGATAAATATGTAAATAGAACCAGTGACATAAACTATTATTTATTACTGCCAACATCCTCACATCCACTTGGGAAACAGTATCTATTTACTTATCAGTAGAGAAGTATTTTGGTGTGTGCTAGTTAAATACCAACAAACAATCCATTTTCTCTGAGCCTCTCAGGACACAGAACATTCTGTGGGACAGAAATAACAGTTAACTTCTTAAATAGGGCCGATCATACACATACACAGAAACATGGGGAATTGACATTTACCCAGACTTTTCATCTTTGAATCATGCTTTTTGTCAGTCAGTTTTGTTTGGTTTTAGATCTAGAAGAAACCCAAAATTGATCTAATACAAATGTCTCATTTTTAATGTTAAGAAACTGAGGCCCAGGGAAAGGATCAGATTTGATTAGTGTCTTGTCTACTTCCCACTGGTGTTGACAGTCAACTAGACGAAGGTATTTGATTCTCTGTGTGATATATTTTTTTTCTTTTTCTTTTTTTTTTTTTTTTTGAGACAGAGTCTCACTTTGTTGCCCGAGCTATAGTGAGTGCCATGGCGTCAGCCTAGCTCACAGCAACCTCAAACTCCTGGGCTTAAGCGATCCTACCACCTCAGCTTCCCAAGTAGCTGGGACTACAGGCATGCACCACCATGCCGGGCTCATTTTTTCTATATATATTTTAGTTGGCCAGATAATTTCTTTCTATTTTTAGTAGAGACAGGGTCTCGCTCTTGCTCAGGCTGGTCTTGAACTCCTGACCTTGAGCTATCCTCCCGCCTCGGCCTCCCAAAGTGCTAGGATTACAGGCGTGAGCCACTGCGCCCGGCCTCTGTGTGATATTTTTAAGAGTAGTATCTTCAAATGGGAACATACCCAGATGTGAATGAACAAGAGGGTGAGGGACTGGGCATAATTCTTCATAAAATAAGAGCTACTGTTGTTATATGATTTACTGACTGCCTACTGGGAGAGTCATTGTGCTAAGGGCTTTAGTACATTTC
This sequence comes from Eulemur rufifrons, assembly GCF_041146395.1. Classification (NCBI taxonomy): domain Eukaryota; kingdom Metazoa; phylum Chordata; class Mammalia; order Primates; family Lemuridae; genus Eulemur; species Eulemur rufifrons. Next base: position 186,112,893 of record NC_090989.1, on the reverse strand, counting down.
ACACTGACCCTCTGTGCCAGAGTGTGAGGTCAGCTCTACACTTAGGATTTTATAGATAAGGAGAGTGAGACTTAGCACAATGACATAGCTTGCCCACGTTTATACACAGCAGGCAGAAGAGCCTAAATTAAGTCTAGTTTTATTTGACTCCAAAGCCAAATTCTTTACAAAGTGGAAAAGAACCACTCTGTAAGTTTGCATTATCCATCAAATGAGGCAATAAGTTCCAGCGTAGGACAGAAAGCCCAACTGGAAGCTTCTTTTGAGGCCCCTCATGCCTTTACGTTGAATGAGTACACGACTGGAGAACCTAGGTTTTCTGATACCCAATTCCAAACTCTTTCCAATTTTTCATTTCCACTGCATTGCATAGTACCTTGAACATATTTATATTATATTCTAAATAAACATTTGTTCAATAAGTAATTGCAAAAACTGTTAAAATGACTCAAATTGAAATATATCTTTTCTGCAAAGAAAATGATTATGAACAAGGTATAAGAATTGTGGTAAATCACGCAGCAAGAAATAGGTACCATAATAGGTACTTTAGTGTGGTAGATAAGAGGTCAAGTCCTGTGTTTGAATTCTAGATGAGTAAGCTACAAGCCGTGTGACCTTAAGTACACTGTTTAACCTCTCTGAACATCAGGTATCCTTTAATAAAGGGGAATAAAATTAGTACCAACCTCAGATCGCTATTGTGCATTAAATTATATAATCAAATCATAGTGTCTGACTCAAGTAGTCAATCAATGGCAGATTTAATCACAGATCTTATCAGCTACACCTACAATGGTGGTTTTCAGCAAGACATTAGCAAAATGATTTCCTAAAAAGCAGAAGCTGTAAGTATTCCCCAAGAATTTCAGAAGCACCTGCTTTTCTGATCTTAATAAGAATATCCAAATTCCACTTTGGTGCCTTGTTCAAAAGGGTAAGTTTTGATGAATTATTCTAATCATTTTCATCAAAGGCAAAAAACCTCTCTAAGGCTTTAAAATAGGAATAATGATATTATCTACTTTAGAGGCTTGTTTTAGAATTAAAAGAGGTAAGGCATGGCATCTGCTTAGATCGTGCCTGGCACCATATTGTAGGTAGGTAATTATAGTAATAATTTAAAAATAGTCAACCCCGTATAGGCCATAAATGTTAGTTGTTACATTAGTTAACTTTTTACTTCATTAATGCTGTGAAACAGAAGCCTAAAATCCTCAGTAGCTTGCAAGGACAAACATTTCTTTTCACCCTCATAGATTTGTAGCTTGACTGATTTGTCTGGGGCAGGCTGGGTTCATTTGGGCAACGCTGCTCCCTGAAGTGGGAGGGCTGAATTTGGAAGCCGGTTGGGCTTGAGTCTGTTCCACGTGTTTCTCATCATCCTTGTTTCCCCAACGTGTGTCTGTCTCATTGTGAATGTCAGGAGTGCAGGCTTCAGCCAGGCTATGCCTCTGCTCCAGTCATGCTCGCTAACAATCCATTGACCTGGGAAGTCTCGTGGTTCAACCCGAGTCAGTGGGGAAGGGAAGTATATCTGCCCAAAGGGATGAGGGATGGGAGTGAAGATTTGACAAATGATAATCTAATGTGTCACAGTTGGATTCCAAATGTTCGTGAGCTAGGTAGACCAATTTAATCAATATCATCCAATATCAAATGAAGTTCCCTCCAGGCCTCTGGACACCCAAACCCTTAGGAATGTGGCTGATTGGATAAGGACAGGTTCAATTCTCTCTCAAGATCTTTTCCTGCAGACCAAGTTGAAAGAAACTAGCCCTCTGGCAGAAAGGCTGCATTTGGAATTCCAAATAAAGAAAGCTAGAGCTCAGGGTAATGCACAGTGAAGCAAATGCCAACTCCATATTCTTATTACCATTGAAGGAGATGACACCTTCAATATATCTCAAATGAAAATTTCCTTTCAAATCTGATGAGATCTGATATATGTATATAATGCATTTGATGCAATAGACTATTTTAAATACAGTGGACCAAAAAGAAGCTTAAAACCAAAGAGAGGAGAGCTCATCTGAACTTCACAGTGAATTCAAGGGGACAATTAACCTGGTTTGTCAAAACAAGTTTGTAAAAATGGTTCATAAGGAATAACGTCAGGGATAGAGATGAAAGAAATGCTATGGTGTAGGGAAGTCAGAAAAAATGGTGTCTAGCCCCAGATCTACAATTAAACTGCCAGATTTTAATTGAATTGCTGTTTTCTCAGCCTCAATAGTTTTATCTTGAGAGTGGTCAAGAGCTGAGATTTAATTCCTAAATTTGCCCTTATGCTCTGTGTGATCCGGGGCACTTTCATCCTCTGACTCTGTTTCCTCATCTGAAAATAAGTACCTACTCATACAGGATTTTATGAGAATAAATATGTAAAACATTTAAAATAGAGCCTACCAGAGCGTGATCTCTCATCAAACAGTAGTTTTTATTGATGTCAGCAGCGTTATCATCATTACACATTGTAAACAGATTTGCTCCATGGGGGTTCGTTCTCTAGATTACAAGGTTTGGTGGTTTCACAAAAGGTCTGCAAACTCATTGGCCATTGAGAGGCAACATCTGTGCCATCTCCCTTTGACACTAGGCAGGCCTTTGTGACTGGCTGGGGCAACAGAACATTGTGGAAGCTCTGGGTGACTCCTGAGGCTGGGTTAGAAAAAATCTAGAGCTTCCACTGGTTTCTCTCTGGGAGGCTTTGAGTACTATGTCAGAAGCCCAGTGATTTTGGGGCCACTGTGTAGTAAGACCACACACCGAGACCCCATGGAAAGTGAGAGATGCCCAAAACATCCCAGGTCTTCCGGCCCAGACCCAGACATGGAGCAAAGAAGCCTTCAAGATCCCCCAGCCCCAGCCATCACCTGACTGCAACTGCACGGCAGATTCTAGACAAGAACTGCTTGACTGGCCGGGCGGCTCACGCCTGTAATCCTAGCACTCCGGGAGGCCGAGGCGGGAGGATTGCTTGAGCTCAGGAGTTCGAGACCAGCCTGAGCAAGGGAGAGACCCCCCCATCTCTACTATAAATAGAAAGAAATTAGCCAAACAACTAAAAATAGAAAAAAAAAAAAAATGAGCCGGACATGGTGGTGCATGTCTGTAGTCCCAGCTACCCGGGAGGCTGAGGCAAGAGGATGACCTGAGCCCAGGAGTTTGAGGTTGCTGTGAGCTAGGCTGACACCACGGCACTCTAGCCCAGGCAAGAGAGTCAGACTCTGTCTCAAAAAAAAAAAAAAAAAAAAAGAACTACTTAACCGAGCCTAGCCAAACCCCAGATTCAGGGCAAAATCAGCAACTTTTATTGTTTTTGTTCACTGTTTTTTCATGATTTGTTCTACACTGATAGATAACCAGATCACAGTGATTCTTTGCAGGTGACTCAGTAGCTATCCTGGTGGAAGGAAAGAGCCAAGACAGGCTGAAAGGAAGGGGCTCTCGCACATGAGGAAACTGAGGCTCGGAGAGGTTAAACATTTGCCCAGGTCACAGAGCTAATAAACAGTGGAGACAGAACTTAAATTTAAAATTCAATGACTGATTTCATGTCTATGCTCTTTTCTTAGAGACATCAAGAGTGATGTTATCTCTTTTTAATTATACAAAGGAGGTCTATGTATATGCCAAACACTCAAGTCTCCTACTTCTTTAAAAGGGCGCAAAAGAAAATTACATGAGATAGAACATGCATGATCTGTAAACTGAAAGTACTACCATGTAATCTGCAAAAAAATGTAAATCTGATGGAAAAAAGTATATTGTACCAAGCACTGAACTCTACGGTGTTGACAGAGAGAGTGGCTACATGGCGAGAAATCTAGGATGGAAACCAACTGGGAAGCAGAATGGGTTCATGGAGTATAACATATCCCAATAGGTGCATTTATGTTTCATGAGAGAATTGCATGTTGTTTCTAGTACACCACGAGAAACCTTGCCATTATGACTCATGGCCTCGTGGCAGTTTGGCTGCGATTTTCTATGTCTTGACACCTCTAACACACCTCACTATTTATTTATTGAGGTAACATAAATTCTAGGTCTACACATGAGTGAAAGTAGCTCACACCAGTAGCCAGGGGTCTCAGCCGCTCAAAGCCTGACTCTGACCATGAGGACAACTTCATGACCACACTGGACATGGCTGTGATTTCTAAAGAACCCAGTGGTCTCCCCTAGTGGCTGGTAGATCTTAAAGGGCAAAGCAAAGGCCAGAATTCCTAGTCCTATTCCTAGATTCTTCTACAGTGCTTATGAGGCCAGATGTGAGGGTTAGTACTGACCATATTTTTATTCTTTTTTATTTTGAAATATTTTCAAACTTACATAAAAGCTGCAAGAATGATAAAGAAAACTTTATATACTCTTTCATCAATTTGTAACATTTGGCCACATTTTCTAACACATTCTTCTTATCTCTGTGTATGTATGTAAACACCCACATATTTGTAGGTATCTATATCTATATATTTCTAACTTTTTTTCTGAGTTGAGCATAGTTGCCTCTCTTTATCCCTTTACACTTCGGTGTATGTTTCCTAGAAACAAGGACGTTCTGTTACATAAACACAGTAAAGTTACCAAATCAGGAACTTCCATACTGATATACTACATTAATTTACTCTCTATGTTACAAATAATGCACTTGCCTCAATAATGTAATAGTGTTCTTCTTGGCATTTTTCCCCATTATGAGATCCAATCCAGGATTGTGTATTGCTTGTAGATGCCATGTCTCTTCACTCTCTTTTACTCTGAAAAAGTTCCTTGGTCTGTTTTTGTTTTTATGACATTGTCATTTTATAACAATATAGGCTCATTAATTTTTTTAATATTTGTTCCTCATTTTTACTTTTTTTCCAATGTTTCCTTGTGATAAAATGATGGTTAAGCATCCTTGACCTGGATATTCAGGTACACAGGTATTCTCAGCACATCGTGTCCAGAGGCTCATGGTGTGCTGTGGCTTTCACTGATGTTATTGATGACAACTGAGTCAATATGTCGTTAGATCTCTTCACTGGATAGATAATATTGTTTCTTTTCAATTAAATCATGATTTTTGGGGAGATACTTTGGTATTACTGGCTTTTGAGTACATGATTAAGGATCAGACCCTCACCCCCCACACATACCCCATCTGCCTAAAGGTCTCTGTTCCAGAAGCTTCCACATTCTACTACTGATAAGAGGGATGCAAGACAAGCTTCACAAATGAAAAATTGGGCACTACTTGGTATAGGAAGCCTCTTTGTCCCTGCAAGCCCAAGACTTTTCTACTTCCTTGCTCCCCTATCTAGAGAAACCAAGGCTGAGGGAAGCAGTAGGAGGACCTCATCACAGCCTGCCTGCACCAAGACACCTGGCAGCCTGGCCTGGGAAACTGCTCTTCTGCTTCCTTATGTAGCACCATCAAGAAAATGTTATCAAAAAGAACCAAATGGAGTAGAACTTAAAATTATAATAAAAACAACATAAATACTTGCTGGATGGTCTCCAGAGAAGAATGGAGTTGACAAAAGAATAGAATAAACTTTAGGACACATCAATAGAATTTACCTAATTTAAATGAGAATTCAGCCTATTGGCTGAAAAAATAAATGAACAGAGTCTCAAGTTACCTGTGTGATAATAACAAAAGATCCAACATTTATATTATCAGAGTCCCAGCAGGAGAGGAGAAAGAGAGTGAGGCTGAAAAGCTTTAGAAATCATGGCTGAACACTTCCCAAATTTGAAAAGGTGGAAACTTAACAGATAAAGAAGCTGAACTAAGACCAAAAAGGATAAACTCAAAGAAACACATCCAGACACATAGCAATAAAACTTCTGAAAATGAAAGACAAAGGAAAAAATCTTGAAAGCAGGCAGGAAGAAAGGATGCATTATCTACAGGGAATATCAGTTCATATGGCAGTAAATTTCTCATTGAAACCAAAGAGGCCAGAAAGACAATACTTTCTAGTGCTGCAAGAAGAGAAATGCCAACTGTGAATTCTATATACAGTGAAACTGTCCCTTGGGAGTAAAGGGGAAATGGAAACTTTCTCAGATGAAGAAAAACAAAAAAATAATTTGTTGCTAGCAGACGGACTGTGAAAGGAAGTTCTTCAAATAGGTAATGATGAAAGAAGGAATCTTGGAGCATGAGGAAAGAAGGAGCAACAGAGTAGAAATATGGGTACATAAAATAGCCTATCACTTTCCTCATAAGTTTCATAAATCATATCTAATGATTAAACAAGAATTATAGCTGTCTGATACCCAAGATAATGATATTTAAAAGTAGAGAAGATAAAGGGATCTAAATGGAAGTAAGGTTTCCAACCTTCACTCCAAGTGGCAAAATGTTAGTTCTAGTAGATTTTCACAAGTTTACAATACATATATTGTGATGCCCAGAACAACCACTATAAATATATAAATACACTCAAAACACTAAAATTAATCAAGATGGAATCCTAAAAAATGTTTAAGTAGCCCAAGAAAATATATAAAGAGAAACAAAAAAGCAAGTATCATAGAAAACAAATAGAAAAAAATAATAAAATGCCAGAATGCAGCACTAACATATCAATTATTCTAAACATAAATGGGCTAAATATGCCAATCAAAAAATAGAGACTTGTAAATTAAAAAATGACCCACATATATGCTGCTTAAAAGAAATTCACTTCAAATTCAACTACATAGATAGGTTGTAAGAAAAAAGGATAGAAAAAGATATACTATGCAAACATTAAACAATAACAAAAAATCAGACATAATATCAGCTGTAATAATATCAGATAGAGTAGACTTCAGAGCAAAGACAATTACTAGAAACAAATAAAAAAGTTAAAATAATGAAAAAAGGGGTTAATCTACTAGTAAGACATAATGATCTTAAATGTGTTCTCACCAAAACACAGACCCTCAAAATACATGAAACAAAAACTGACAGAGCTGAAAAGAGTAATAGACAAATCCACAATTACAGCTGAGGAATTCAATGCTCCCTGCTCAGGAACTGGTTTAATAACTAGACAGGAAATCAGCAAGGATATACAAGATACGGAAAATATAGTTAGACAACAAGATCTGACATAATATAGAATGCTCCACCCAATAAGTCAAGAGCCCCACAGTGTGATGAGAACTAAAGAAAGGCAGATCCCCCCCCCAAAAAAAAAATTAAGAGAAAAGTATATATTTGTTCAAGTGCTCATAGAACATTTACCAAGATAATTACATTCTCCGCCACAAACAAACCTCAATAAATTTAAAAAACTGAAATCATACAGTGTTCTAGAACAGCAATGGAATGAAACAAGAAACCAATAATAAAAAGACAAGAAAAATCACTAAATGTGTAGCAATTAAATGGCAAACTTCTAAATAATTAATGAGTTGAAGAGGGTATCTCAAAAGAAATGTTAAGATACCACAGAAGTGAAACAAACATGACGTCAAAATTTGCAGGATGCACCTGAAGCACCGCTGAGAGAGAAATTTACAGCATTAAATGCTTACATTAAAAAGTACTCAAAATAATAACCTAAGCTTCTGTCTCAAGAAATGGAAAAAAGGAGTAGAATAAACCCAAAGCATGCAGAAGAAAGGAAATATTAAGAGCAGAAATCATTAAAATTGAAAGTAGGGAATGTATAGAGAAAATCAATGACACAAAAAGTTGACTTTTAACAAAATCAATGAAATTGATAAACTTCTAGCAAAACTGATAAAAAATAAAGAGGACACAAATCACCAACATCAGAAATTAAATAAGATACATTACTGTAGATCCTGCACTCACTAAAAAGGTAAGTGGATATGACCAACAACTTTATATTCACAAATGCAGCAACTTAAAAAAAATGGACCGATTCCTTGGAAACCATAGACTACCTAAATTCAATCAAGATGAAGTAGACAATCTGAATAGTCCTATAACCATCAAATAAATTAAATCTGCAATTTAAAAGCTCCCAAAATGAAACCATCAGGTCAAGTTGGCTTCTTGGGAGAATTCTACTGAACATGTAAATAAGAATTAATACCAATTTTACCTAGGAAATGCAAGAGGGAGAAACATTCCCCATTTCATTTAATGAAGCCAGTATTACTCTGATACCAAACCCAGCAAAGACAGTGCATAAAACGATAACCACAGACCAATATTTCTCATTAGCTTAGATGCAAAATCCTCAACAAATACAATCAAATGAAATCCCCAAGCATATAAAAACAATTGCATCACATGACCATGTAGGATTTATTCTAGGTATGAAAGGGTGGGTCAACATTAGAAAATCAATCAATGTAATCCCCCATGTCAACAAGCCAAAGAAGAATCATATGATTCCACTGTCACTGCTTGGTGCCAGGGTCCTCATCAGGTGAGCCAGAGTAACTCAAGAGACTTTCTGGAAAAGGGGCATATTCCTTTAAATATGTACCAGAGTCTCTGTGAAAAGTTGCTTCTCATTCAGGCATTTACTAGATATTTACCATGTGCTAAGCACTTTATCTGATGTTATTGTGCTTTATGTTATTTAATCCTTACTATTATCTTTACTTTTTAAATGAAGAAAACAACGCAAAGAAGACAAGATGATTTACCCAAGGTCATACAACTATTATGTAGAGGACCTGGTGTTTAACTCCAAGTCCCAGTGTTTCCTGGTGACTGGAAGCAGACTATTATACAATCTGGTAATTTTAAAAGCTGAAAGGACGTGTAGCATTTAAGAGGTCCACCTCCCTCAGCTTGTCAATGAGAGGTAGAAGGAGTTCCATAGCATCCTTCCTGGGAGCCCAGGGCAATACCATAAACACAAAATGAACAAATATTTTATGCAAACTACAAACCAGAGAAACTCTAACTTTTAAAGGCCAAAGTCCTATTAATCTCACTATATATTATATATTCTATCTAAATCATTTTCTTTACTGTTTTATTATGAAAATACAAGTATAAGAGCAAGATAAATCAAAACATGTAGAAAATTCACCCATTCAGAGTTTCAACAGACATCCTTTTGATTTTTACATATTTCTTCCCATTCCTGGTTTACCTGCATACGTTGTTTTTACAAAATTATTCACTCAGTCATTTGACACCTTTTAATTGAATACCTAATAAGCTAAAAAAATTGCTGGACTTTGGAGATATAATGAAAAGGAAAAATAGACAGCCTCTGTCCTCATGAAGCTGAGATAGTGATGAGTTGATTTTTATTATTGTATCATAGAAATCTTTCTACTTACCTACATATCATATTTTAAGCCATCAAAAAAACATTCCATTCAGGTAAAACATAATTTGCATGCTTATTTTTAATGTAAAATGTTTGAATTCTTTGCATATTTTTATTTATTTTAGATAATAAAATGTTGGTGTTTGTTTTTCTTTTGTTTTAGATTATTTCTTTACCTTAGGCTCCAAGGAGTGAGCTTGTAAAGTTACAAGAGTATGAATATCTTTGTGGCATTTAAACATATTGATATTGCCAAATTTATTTCTAAAATGTCTGTCCATACTTTATACAGCTACCAGGAAGATACATAAGTTTTACCATATATGTAGCAAATTTGGGTATTATTGCAATTTTCAAAAACTTTTTAATTGGACGTTTTCAGACACAAAGAAATAAGAGAGATAGTCTAATGGATCCCCAAATGTAAGACACTCAACTTCAACAATTATTAATAGCACACTTTGAACTATTTCTCATATTGAGGGGTATTAAAGGGAGGCACCTTTTTTTTTTCCACCCAAAACACAGTAAGTATCCTACAACAAGTGATATTTCAACATTATAGTTTCAGGCTAAGACAGATGCAACCATTTACTCAACAAGCCAGTTTCTAGTTAGAGACTATCACACGGAGATAATTTGAATTGCATGACATTTTTGGATGAATTCAAATGGTGCTTTGCTTATGTATATGTCTAGGGGGAGGGTTAAACAGGGAGAATCTTCTACGCCTCTTCAGTTCACTGCGTATTTGCTCTACTTCCTCATATATCAGAGTGCTCTGTGTGTAGCCTGTATTTTGCCCTAAAGCCTATGTATTTTGTGCTATAATTCTATTTTTAAGTGAAGTTTAAGTGCAAAATAACTATGTGACCCAAAAGGTAAAAACAATGGGAAAGAAAATGGTTCAGAAAAAAAGAAAAAAAATGAGTATACTAAATTTTCATTATATTGTATGTATAATTTTCATATATTGAATTTCAAATGGCAGTTTATTAGTTATATAAACTTTTTTTTGTTCACTTGATACCTTTTTCTGTTATAATTGTATAATTGTTTGAGAATCTTTGGTTGGGATGGATTTCAGCAAATATTTTATCTATTAATATTATAGGATATATAGATATGAACTAATATTATAGGGCATATATTAGTATTATGCCCCACTAATATTATAAGGTATGTAATATAAATTAATTTGTTATATATTTTATGTATTATTCATAATATCTCTTATGTGTAGCCTATATTTTGCCCTAAAGCCTATATATTCTGTGCTGTAACTTTAAGTGAAGCTTATATCCAAGAAAGCTGTGATCCCAACATATCAAGATATGAAGAGCATACATTCATAATATAATATCTAATAAATTAATCAATTTGTAATATTATATTCTAGCAATATTATACACACAATTCTGGTCGATACTACCATGCATCTGTGAATTCTACATGAAGAATATGGATGAATCATAGAACAATACACAGCAAGCTACATTGCCACCTGAAGCACCAACCTTGTAGACATATGTCATGATTACCATGGCTTTACAATGCCAGATGGAAGAGCCAGTGTTTTAAAACTGACATATCTGGGTCCAAATCCTGACTCTGCCTATTAGCTAGTAAGCACCAGTGTGTGATTTAAATTAGTTCTCTGAGCTACATTTGTAAAGTGGGAATAACAACATGTACATCAAAAGTTTGTTGTGGAAACTAAATTAGACTATGCAAAGTGGTTTATAATTGATATTCAACAGATGTCGATAGTGGTAGAGCGGGAGGAAAAGGGTAACATTTTATAGTTCACAACCAGTATCTTTTTAAAAAACTGAAAAAGAATAGAAAATACTTTTCTTACAGTGTGTATGTGTGTGTTTGCATTGTGTTGTAAAATGTATTTCTTATTACAGACCACAGTCAGATAAGTTTTTGAAAACAGGTATCTGTGGAGGCATTTTACTACTGTAAGGATGGTAGTAGTTCCTCATTCATAGAGTGGTTGTTAAATGACTTAAAGCAGGTAAAAGTACTCAAAGCAACACCTGCAGAGGGCAAGCAGTTGGAAAGGGTTAAAAATTAATTATTAGTAGTTGTTTAGATATTGTTAGTATTAGTGAAATCTGTCACTCTGTCATCCTCTATGTCAGAAGTGTTACTTGAGACACACTCTAACTCCATGGTCCACCGGGTAATGCCTTCTTCCAAAAGAAAAAATAAAGACCTTTCTAGATCAGTGGTTTCCAGAATGTGGGGTAACAACAAACAAGGGGAGGGAAGTCTGAAATACAACAAGCAACGTTTCATTTTGCCAAGAACATTGTGTTAGTCCATTTAATGTTGCTGTAAGAGAATGCCCAAGGTTGGGTAATTTATAAAAAAAAAAAACTAAAAAAGAGGGTTCTTTGGCTCACGATTCTGGAGGTTGGGAAGTGCAAGAAGCACAGTGCCAGCATCTGCTTGGCTTTAGGTGGAGTCATGGTGCTGCCTCACCACACGGTGGAAAAGTGAAGTGTGAAGCAGGCACATGCAGAGAGAGCAAACATGAAAGATAGCTTTGCCTTGTAACAACCCACTTGCTCCGCAGGAGTTAATCCAGTCCCATGAGAGAGAATTCACTCACTCCCATTGATCCCTTCATAACAGTGGATCCATCATGACTCAAATACCTCTTAAATGCACCACCTCCCAGCACAGCCACAGCAGGGTCCAAGATTCAATGTGAATTTTGGTGGGGACAAACCATATTCAAACCATAGCAGACATAAAAACAAACACAAGAGTCTTCCTACCTTTTATCATCATCATCATTTCTTAAAAAGCAAGAACACATAAGTATAAATAAAACAGAGGGAAAATCCCAGAAGAAAAGTAATCAAAACAAATTTAAACTTATAAAAAATCTCATGATATTGTTCTTCCCTATTCTTAGAGCAAAATGAAACATTCTCAGATCAAAGTCAGTTCAAGAAGCAGTATTTAAAATACACATTGAAAAATAGGGAAGAATAGGGAAGAACAATATCATGAGAGGATGGGGATGGGGGGAGGGGATGGGTGCATACATACATGATGAGTGCGATGTGCACTGTCTAGGGAATGGACACGCTTGAAGCTCAGACTCAGGGGGATGGGGGGCATGGGCAATATATATAACCTGAACTTTTGTACCCCCATAATGAGCTGAAATAAAAAATAAAAATAAAAATAAAATAAAATAAAATACACATTTTTGTCTTGTCCTTTAAAAAAAAAAAACTTTAAAGCATAGCTCAACTTCCATAAGATTGGATGCCTGTTTCTGGAGGATCTGCCATGTCTGTTTATGTGTGTGCACCTACTTACACATTCACTTATGTCTTAATGTTTAAGGCACCTTAAGTTATACGTTCTGTCACCTACTCTTGAATTGCTGAAGAAAAATAAACATTCAAGTACTTCTACTTTTCAGGTTCCCTCTTACATGTGGGCAGAGTTTGTGAACATGAGTTAATAATCTACACTATTAACTTCCTATGCATTGGTATCAAATATTCTTGTGGCATTGTGCCAAAAGATAAGTACTATGAAAAGACTACCTTAAAAAATATATTTTCTATAGTCTCTGAAAAAGCAAAAATTAAGAGAGCAAAAAGACTCTCTGGGAAAACGGGGCTACTGCAACACGTATTGAAAGAATCAGCAATTATTGAACTTCCTTAATTTCTTCCTGATAGTTTGGGATGATGTGATGTTTGTCTTGCCTTTGAGTTTGAATTTAAATTTCTTGTGTTTAAATGTCTTGAAATTAATTTTTCCAACTTATTGAAACAGAGAAAGGTATGCATAAACCAAAAGACACAATAAAGATATTATGAACAGATCTATCTCCCAGAAACTTGGGGACTGTGGCATTAAACTGAGGTCCCTCATTCCACAGCCATGGTATACTTCCCCCATTAGATGGATCTAATTGATATGCCCAGGCACTTTCAATAGGTGAATTGAGAAAGTCATTAAGGAACATTTCAATGACAAGTTCTAACTCTCCTGAGAGTGTATGCAGTTTTAAACACTGTTAACCTAAGGAAAAGCATGTGTATTAGTTTTCTACTATTGTGTAACAAATTACCCCAACACTCAATGACTTAAAACAGTAAACATTTATTTTCTCACCACATCTGTGGGTTAAAAATCTGGGTGCAGCTTAGCTGGGTTGAGTCAAGGTGTCCGCTGGAACTGAGGCTCATCTCAAGGGCCAAATGGGAGAAGATTCGCTTTCAGGCTCTCTGGTTGTTGGCAGGATATAGTTTCCCACGGCTGTTGGAGTGAGGGCCTCAGCTCCTTCCTGTCTCTAAGCCAGAGGCCCCAGTGCTTTGCCTTTCAGAGAAACTGACACCCTGGCAGCTAACTTCTTTCAGCACAAGCAGAGAAGAGTGTGAGAGAGCATCCAAGAAAGAGGCCACAGTCCTTTTGTAAACTAATTTTAGAAATGAACACTCTACTACCATTGTCTATTTCATTTGTTAGAAATGAACTGCCAGCTTTGGCCCACACAAAAATAGAAGGGTACCCAGGGGCACACATTCAAGAGGTAGGAGACTCAGGGCCATTTCAGAGGCTAAATGCCCCAACATCACTAAATCAGAAAAGTAGAGTTAGGTAGAAATTGTACACACATCCTAACACCAGGCATATTGGTTTTTTCTGCTTTGCTCACTATTGGAGGCCAGTTATAAAAACTGTGCCTGGCACATGACTGAAGGAAGGAATGCATGGAGGACGTGCCACCCTGTGTCCCCTGACCAGGCTTGCCTTTGCTCATCCTCACATGCAGGGATTTGGCGCATGCGATTTCCACTCTCTGGTTCTCCCAGCTCTGAACACTGAAGGAGACAAATCATCACACTTTATGGGTGTTTCAACCACATGTTGCCACATATTCCACTTACGGTGTATTGATATTATCCAGTATAAATTAATCCTTACAGTATGAACAAATGGGTTTTAAAGTATACTAACAATGGAACCTTGACTTGAAGAAAATAATTTTTTTTTTTTTTTTGAGACAGGGTCTTGCTTTGTCACCCAGGCTAGAGTGCAGTGGTGTTATTATTGCTCACTGAAACCTCAAACTCCTGGGCTCAAGTGATCCTCCTGCCTCAGCCTCCCAAGTAGCTGGGACTACTGGTGTGTGCCATAGTGCCCAGCTAATTTTTCTAATTTTTTGCAGAGACAAGGTCTCACTCTTGCTCAGGCTGGTCTGAACTCCTGGCCTCAAGTAATCCTCCCACCTTGGCCTCCCAGAGTGCTAGGATTACAGGTGTTAGTCAACACACCCAGCCAGAAAGTAATATTTATATTGGAACAAATGAATGATCAGAAAATGGCAGGGCTGCCACTTTTATTCCTTTTCCAGCCCATTAAAGGGTATCAAAAATTCTGATCCAACAAGATCTGACAAAGTCTACCCACAAAAAAAGTCAAATATATCAGAAAGACAATTAGAAATACAGATAGTTCCACTCTTGTTAAAAAATACACCTTACCATAAGTCTTTATTTTATATTTGCATATTGTTTCATTATGAGGTGCTTTCTCAGTTGCAACAACTATTCAAAACTATTCTGGAAAGAAACTAATTTTAGCATCAGATCTTTGAATCTTTGTACAAAAACTGTTAAACCAAATGCTTGCTTTTTTAAAAAACTAATAAAGTGTATTCCATTATATTACTCTCACTAAAATATTAATAGCACTTTCTATAGTAACACATTAGTATGAGCAAATATTTCTCTTTTAATGCAATAAATTATGTAGAATATGTGTTTTCTCTTTAGCTAATAATTTTTAATGTCTATTTTCTGTTTTATAACATCATAAATAATAATATAGTATCCCATATATAACATATGTTAGTACATATATTATTAGGTTAAGTATGAAATGTCTGATTCATTAAGTTAGACAGTTGATATCTCTGACATTTCACTTTGGCACTTCTTATTTTATTTTTATTGTGAAGGTGCATCCTCAGTCTTTCAACTGCGTGGTTTGGCTTGTGATTATCTTTCAAATTTTTTTAGAGCAATTTTTGTGAAACCATAGGTGAGTAAAAACTGTGTGTTATTTTCTAATATGAGTTTCATCATGGAACCAATGCAACATAGACAGGTTGAAATATCAATGAAGTGTTTGGGAAGGATGTGGCTAATGAACGCATAGTATGTGGATGGTTTGAGAATGAGAAGTTCCATTCTGGTGATTTTAATCTTGACAATGAGCCACGTGGATGACTGGAGACCAAGGTGGATAATGATGAGCTGAAAGCTGTAGTGGAAGTGAATCCATTTCAACCTATGTGTAAATTAGCAGCAAGGTCTGACATTACTATTCCGACAATATTGGACCATTCAAAACAAATGAGCAAGGTGAAGAACCTGGATAGATTGGTTCCTCATGAATTAAACCAGTGTCAGAAGAGAAATCATCTTGAAGCTTGCCTTTCTTTGCTGTCACGACATAAAGGTGAACCATTTCTACATAGTATTGTTAGATGTGATGAAAAATGGATTATTTGTGACAATTGCAAGTGTTTGGCACAATAGTTGGATAAAGATGAAGTGCCAAAACACAGTCCAAAACCGAATATTCATCACAAAAAGCTAATGGTGTCTGGTGGTCCACCGTTGGTATTATCCACTACAGCTTCATGAAACCTGGTCAATCGATTACAGTGGATGTCTACTGCAACCAATTGAATGAAATGATGAGGATGCTGCCATTAAGCAGCTGAGATTGGTCAATAGAGACAGGCCAATCCTCTTGCAAGACAATGCTCGACCACATGTTACACAAACAATGCTGCCATAACTATAGCAGCTGGACTTGGAAACTCTGTTATCCACCATATTCACCAGACCTTCGCCAACTGACTACCACTTCTTCCAGGCTTTGGACGACGTCTTGCAAGGAAAAATACTCAATTCTCAACAAGCTGTGGAAAATGCCTTTCACGATTTCATTGCCACTTGCTCTCCAGGCTTCTTTGCTGCTGGCATAAACAAGCTACCATTAAGATGGCAAAACAGTATTGATAGTTTAGGTGCATACTTTGATTAATTGTACTGCTTCTGGTTTGAGATATAATAAATTATACTTTTGATTTGAAATTGGACATTTCATATTTAATGACTTAAATACATATATTATATACACATATATAGATGCAGGTATGTAAGTATATCAATCTGTCCATCCATCTCACTATATAAAAAGATTGAGAATGCTAAAAGGTATTTCTACTCTTTGGGATTTCCAGTTGCAACACTTGATGAACCACCATCCCTCTCACCTGGAATAATAAAACCAACTGGCCTAACTGTCTTCCTTGCTGTTACTCTCACTCCCCACAACTCAATGTCAGCCTCCAAACCACAGATGTAACTGATATAAGAGAGATTGTGTCACTTCCCTAATTAAAATCCTTACAAGGCTTCCCATTGTATTTTTAAGAAAACCCAAACTCTTCCCAAGGCCCAAGATTTACCAGCTCACGCGTATCTCTGACTTTGTCACTTGTCCCCCCGGACACTCCCTCACTTCACAATCCTGTCAGTTCCCAGGACACACCAGGCATCGAGAGCTCTCTCCCTCTGTTGCTTTCTGTTCTTTCCTTCCAATAAGTCCATTCTGTCTGCAAATGAGTATCAAGTATCACTCTCCTCTTGTCACTCATGTGTCAACTCAACCATCATCTCCACAGAAAGGCCTTGACTTCTAGTCCAAGGTATCTGTCAGCAGCACACCAGCCTTTTTTGTCTTCCTCACAGCACCTGTGGCTTTCGCTTTGCTCATTTATTGGCTTATTGCTGTTTTCTGCACTTGAATTTTATCCTCCTTATGAACAGAAACTTACTCCCTCATGTTCAGTGCTGCATCCTCAGTATTTAGAGCACCACTTGGCACAGAGTAGTCATTCAATGAATATCTGTTGGATGAATGGATGAATCACTGGATATGCTGGAAAGAGACTCATATTATTCAACTTCTTGTTGCTCATTTCCTTATTTGAAAAATGGGAATTCAAGAAAGACCTGCTGCTTAAGGTGTTAGGAGTATTGAATGAGACGATATAAGCAGTTTTTAAATAGGAAGGGTGACGCATAGTAGGTATAAAGTAAATGTTGACTCTTTTCCTTCTCTTCCTAAGGAATGTATAATTCATATAACGACACATTTAAAAATTCATCAAATGACACAACACAGCACATGAATTCTCAGAATCAGAGGAAACAGCCTTAACTGTTTCCCAAAATACTGACAGATCCTTGCTTAACCTCACATTAGTAAAGTCTGCTCATTCTCCCACTTTCCCCACTTGAAATTCCTCTAAATACCTCTGTCCCTAGATCAACTTCCTTTCAGAAAAGAATTCAGTCTCACAAATTTGGTATACAGTTGTACAGCTGGACCCAGAGCTGACCTATATGTAGCATTATCTCCTTTGCATCTCCCACCCTCTCATATCACCCTCTTTCTCCCAAATCAGGGGGTCCGCATGACTCCCTAAGGACACGTTGGTCCCTCCTGGCACTGTCTTCCTTCAGAAACTACCTTGTATATTGACTTGTCATTTACCTTCCCTAGTCCCCCAGGCAGAGTTAAGTTGCTAGCACCTTAATAAGAACCAGTTACCAACATATCGATTTCTCTTGCCAACGGCAGTTAAACTGAGGTGGCTACTTTTCTTCAGGTCATGTGAGTTTACCTGAATGTAATAAAGTGGCAGGTGGTCTAGAGGAGGGTTAGAGTGTCTATGGGATTGAGATGTATTTAATCAAACTTACTGGGTTTATAGGATCTGACTTGTGAGCCATGGTGTGAAATACTAATTTCTAATTAGCAAAATGCTTCCATCTCTGAAGTGCATTCACACCTTCCCCACTTTCTGTAGCCCACAGCAGGCGGTTTGCATGGCTGAGGCCAGATGCCCAGCTGCCCTTGGCATACCTCCTTCATGCTCTCTAAGAATCGTGCGTAGGGATTGCACACATCCAGTATCCACATTAAGAGACATGAATCCTTTTCTCTTTCTGAGACAGGGTCCCTCCAAGTTATTCTAAAATGTACTGAGGGCTTGGTCACACATACATACTCATGAGAATTATCATTAATCCTTAAAACAACCCTGCTCACTGTTATTCCCCCTTTCTCAACTGAGGAAAGTGAAGCCCAGAGGGGCCATATCACTTAATCAAGGCCTGATAGCCAGTATTTGACTAATCCGGGATTCAACTCCAAGTTTATCTTACTTGCTGCCTACTGTTTGCATCAAATTAAAGGATGCATTTGAACTTGCTTTGAAAAGTATGAGGACTGATGCATAAAGACTTTGCATCTACAGTCCAATTCTGTAGTCTGCTTGCCCTGCCATGCCCACTCCCCCACGCCATACTTTCATGCTCCTTTCATCTTGGTAGCTATGCTGGACTCTAATATACTTTCATTTTTAAAATGTGTCTCCTTTTTTAATGCATTTTGTGTTTCCCTGCATAAGCATTTACTTAATTATTATATTAGCTTTATGCAGCTGAAATCTGGATTCCTTGGTAAATATAGATTTTGGGGTTAGTGTTTCTCAAAGTGTGGTCATAACTCATCTACATCAGAAATACCTCTAGTGCAGAACAAGGTTGTTTCAATAGAATCTGAATTCTGGTGGTGTTGGTAGGCCCTGGTAACTTCCATTTCAACATGCATCCCAGTGATCTGAATGTAGAGTTTGAAACTCACAGCTCTAAGTTCTATATTTAACACTAGCAATATTCACAATTTAACTCTGCAATACTCACAATGAATTGCTACTTCCAAAGTGAAGAAAATAGCACGTGTGAACCACTGTTTTGCTTATTTGCTTTTTAGTTAACCTTGCAACAAAACACATCAGTGAGGTGGATATCAGGGGCCAATTCCATACTTTGAAGGTAAATCTCAGAGGGCTAAGTAATTGTTAACACAGCTTTAAATCCGAGGTCCCAATTTTATCCCAATTGCTTTGAAGCTTGTTTATATATGACTCTCTTTCTCTTCCATGAGTGGGGAAGTTGGTCCCATCCTCCTTCTAAACACCGCTCCCCTTGTGACTTCTTTTTCCTCTGATGCTGCTCTAAAACAGTATTTGCACCACCTTGCACCTGGAAAACACACTGCGGGGAAGAGAAAGAACCAACTCTGCTGCCTTGAGGGGCCTGGCAGAGCTGCACATGCTTAGTTCGCATTTCCGCCACTTTGGTAGGTAATTCCGAGCACCTGTCCTGCCCGGTTAGATTCCGTGATGGATGGGACTTTCTCCCTCACCTCCTCTGGTCTCCCAACAGCTCTGGGAAGAAAGCTCTGCACACGGGGGACCTGGTTTTGACTAATGGCTGCATCTGCATCTGACAAGCACGGTATCCACTGTGCACTGCAAATGAACGAGCTGAGTCTAAATTAAGAAAAGTGTTAAGTTGTTTATTTAAAAGGTCTGTTCTTAGAGTCATAGAAGTTGCCTGAGAGGCAAAGTAAAAATAAGGGTTAGGGTTAGTTAAATTTTATGAGAATTTAAAGATCTTTCAGCCAATTTTTCCTCTCTTACTCATAGAAAGGCAGTATACATAGTGGTTATGGGTGTGGAATATGGGGCCAGACAATCTAGATTTATTCATTACCCCCAATTATTACCTGTAAACCTTCACTAATAGCATTGTTGGGGACCTCAGGTTCCTCATCTGTAGAACAGGAATAAAAATAGCACTTCCCTAAAAAGTGAGTTGTGAGGGTTACCTAATAAGTAAGCTGTCAGGCAGCATAGTGATTGGCATGTAGTAGGTGATTAGAAGTGTAAGCTATTACAACTCATTACCAATCAGTATCTATTTACAAGGCCCTATGGGTTAGACACTGAGACAGCTCCCGTGCATACATTCATCACAGAAACTATCAGGAAGCTATTTATAGCAGGTGTTGTCACCTGGCAGGCACCTTCCATCCAGGTCGACATACTCCTTAACACACATGCTGATGTGGCACTCTGTCTCCCTGCTTGAGGGTGTTCTCTGGCCACCATTAAGCGCAAGTACTGGGCAGATAATGCAGAAGGAGCAGCCCTCAAGCTGCAATAAGTCCCATAACTTCCCTGCCACAATTCTGAAGCTGTTCTCAACGCTCCCCATGAGTCCCTGGTGGGATGTGGCTTCAGGTGCCCAGAGTGACAGCCTGTTCATCAACATGCTCTGTGCTGGCCTCGTCCCCTTTCTTGTCTCACTTGCCTGTGGGCTTCCTGGGATCATCTCATAAATTCTTGTCTCAGAGTTTGCCTTTGGGGAGGTATAGACTAGGACACTAGGACAGTATTCATGTCCCCACTTTACACATGGGTGCACTGAGGTCCAGAGAGTTTAGCTGGACTTCAGAGGCCACACTCCTTCCTCCTCTGTGCTATAACTATCCTTTGGTCCTTAGCACATGCACTTGAGTGCCATCAAGTCATGTTTACAGTGCTCTGGGGACCCTGAGTAGGGACGAGTTTGGGAATTAGGGAGGGTTTTGCAAAGTCAGTGAAATAAGAGCTGTCCCTTCAAAGATGTGATTGCACACCTGGGGGAGGCAAGGAGAGAAAGGACTAACAACGAGTCACATATATGGAAGTGACCCTGTGAGTCGCTAAAATGCCTTCACACGAGTTGGTGAACGGACTGCCCCCCTCTCCAGTGTTGCCCACCATTTGCCATCCCCAATCTTCCCCCACAATGCCCAGGATCCAGCAACTTATGGGTTAATACTGTCAGGGGCTTCCAGGACCCCAGCCCGGCAAGAGCTGATATCTGTACTCATTGATTGGTCCCCAGATCTTACTGGTTATTAAATATTTGAAATATAACCTTTCAAACAAAAGGAAGAACATTTGCAAAGATATTTACTATTATCATTAAGTCCCATGCTTCTTTCTTTCCCCTTTCTTTTCAAAATGCCCCATTTATCTCTCTGCTGAAAAATAAATGTCTACTTGATACGCTGGCCAATATAAATTTTTAATGCCATGAGCAATTACCCAGCCAGTACCTTGCCCACAACATAAGAACTGATGAAACAGAGCCAGTGCTTAGCAGGGAAGACTTCCACCTAGGAGGACAGGAGCATGTGGTCTTTCCACAGGTCGGCAGCACCCCAGATTTCCCTCCAGTTGGCTTGGGAAAGACTAAACCCAAAAATTCATGGTTCCTGGTATGTGCTGTCAGTATGAGGTTTGGTGAGTGGAACAACAAAAGATGTCTGTAAGGGAGGCATAAGGCAAAACAAAGAAACCAGGGCTGCCAAGTTCAAGTTTCAAGGTGGGGGATGGTATTGTTCCACATTAATAAAGTCATCTTTTCTGACACTTGGAACGTGCTCTTCGGGAAGGAAGGAGAATGTGGTCACAATGAAGGACAAAGATTGTGCCACTTAACAACTGATCATCAAAGACCCTTTGATACCATGCTTTATTATTATTATTTTTTTTGAGACAGAGTCTCACTCTGTTGCCCAGGCTAGAGTGAGTGCTGTGGCGTCAGCCTAGCTCACAGCAACCTCAAACTCCTGAGCTCAAGGGATCCTCCTGTCTCAGCCTCCCGAGTAGCTGGAACTACAGGCATGCACCACCATGCCCGGCTAAATTTTTCTATATATATTTTTAGCTGTCCATATAATTTCTTTCTATTTTTAGTAGAGATGGGGTCTCGCTCTTGCTCAAGCTGGTCTCGAACTCCTAAGCTCAAACAATCCGCCCACCTCTGCCTCCCAGAGTGCCAGGATTACAGGCATGAGTCACCGCGCCCGGCCGAATACCATGCTTTAGATTAGGAATTGATATGGAACAAGGTCTGCTGAATATATTCTTATGTGATTTAACTTTTTACATGGAAGATAGAGGCTTCACAGGGAGAGAGGGAAATTAGCAATCCCAAGAGAAACAGCTAGAAGAAGGAATACACACAAAACTTCAAATGAGATTTCAAAAGACATATTTTAAAAAGGAATATATGATGATGTTTCTTTGAGTTGATCACAGCAAATACAAAAAGAAAATAATAAAAATACACATCTCAGAAAGAAACAACCAAAATGAGAGGCAGGCCCTTTAAATTGCTCCAAAGCCATGTCCTTAGTGGAGGGTTCGTTCTTGAAGAAGTTACCCAACACAGCTAAATCTGGTGCCTCTGGCCACATATTCTCGTGGATGCTTTTTTTTTTGAAAATAATAATTTTGGACAGTAACCGCTCTCCACTCATTCACTCTGGAAGCCAGTTGGCATCAAGGTTAAAGAGGTGAGATGCCTGCAGTACACACTAGAGTTGGGAAGGCTGTGGGGGGTGGTTGATGTTTCCTTAGTCTCTGTCTAAAGAAGACTCCCTGTGCCCTCCTGGCCCTCCCTGGGGCTGAGACTGAGCTGTGAGGCTCCGGAGAACACATGCACTCTGGGCAGCTGGGCTGCGTATCTTGCACTGCTGAGTGCATTTATTGAGTTTAGGGCAGAGGTGCTTTTGCCAATTCCAGTAATGACCCTTCTCTCTATACTGCAGTAGCAGAGCTTTCTGCAAAAAGAAAGTTAGTACCAGAGAAGAGATCTGAGTTTTTTACACTTTACGTTTTCATTCTCAAGCATTAATTTGGTGGCTACCACTGCTAGGCTCTGGGAGGAACAATGCTACAGAGAATCTCATGGAAGTGGTTAAAGAAATAATGTTGACACACCTGGAGGTAGAGTTCCACTAGGGAGGTTAACAGAGAGGAAATGTCAGAGAGAAGGTGACAGAATCACGACACTCAGCTAGTTCTCTGAGTGAGCCACTCAGGCAGTGAAACTAAGAATGTAAACCAAGACAGCCTGTCCCCCAGCCCACGCTTTGTAACACTGCCACATCACCTCTTCACAAATGAACACAGCCCATATCTGTGAATGTTGACCTACTAATTCTTCCTCATTTTTCAGGAAGAAAAATTCAGGCAGAGAAAGCAGATTGGACTTGGCAAAGGTCCCACAGAAGAATCAGTAGTAGTTTCTGTTTTAAAATAATCCTACAGGCGATGGTAGCTCTAGATGTTTTTAAAAGCAAATTTAAACACCAGTGAAAGAAGGTATTTCAACAGAAGTCCCTAAATCTTGACTACTGCGTTACAAAAATGCTCACCATGCTGGATATGCCTAATAAGATGCTTGACAGTGAAATCTGCAAGGTATCCAGAACATCTTCAATAGTTTTGCCACAATGTTGTCAGGTAATGACTACAAAGCAAATCAGTTAGTCTTCTGCTCAAAGCTCCTTTCATTATAGACAATCACTTCAAGTGGCAATGACACTCATTTGTGTAACAATAACAGTGATGAGAAAGAGAAGTGCCACTGGTTCCACCCCCTCGTGCCAGACTCCTGACACCTTAATCTGGCACTTTTGATTGAATCCTGTTAACTGGCATTTATAGCCAAGGTGATCTATACCGTTAATGGGAAAAAATTAACCATCGGGAAATATGCACACAAATCATGTAACTGACTATTTACCAACTTCAACGCTGGCTTCTTATTGAAGCATAAACGATTTCAGGGCAATTTCAAAAAGCCACTTACCTTTCCAATGGACATCCATCAATGTGTTAAAGCCTCCTTTCAGAGCGCAATTTCCAATGGCGTCATGTTCCCCGCTAAGATAAAGGCCCTCAGATCCCATTCAGTCACTGTGAAGCCTCCGTTACAGTATCGCCACACAACAAATCAAGCACACATTTGTTATTTATGAGAAAGGTAGACTTCTTATTATTTCCCCAGCACATTCTTTCTGTCTTCCTTGTTCTGAGCTTGTTACTTCTTCCTCACTGTCATCCTTAGGAACACGGTTAAGCAGAGCAATTGAAGACGGCCCCTACGTCTGACGAGTTGAGTGTTTACTGAAAAGGTTGTAAGGAGGCACATCTATTGGCCTGAGCGCTGTCTGGGGTGAACTTTAACACACAAGACCAAGTCACCACTTAGTATTTTAACAACTTGCAAAGTCATTTCTGTGTACGTGACTGGTGACTAGTCCTGTCTCTGCCTGCCTCCCTCAGGCACGCAATTGGCTACATGTCTTTGAAGGGACAGATCTTATTTCCCTCGCTCTGTAAAACCTCAGCTAATTCCCCATTAACCCCTACTCAGTGTCCCCAGAGCACTCTAAACATGAATTCATGGCATTCAAAAGTATGTGCTAACCCATTTTCCAAGCAGGACCGAGATTACTGCATGGGTTCTTAACAATGGGAAATGAGCTATTCGGCTCTATAAAGACCAGCCAGAACTTGTTTCCAGGATGGAGAAACACACTTATGAATGTGTACAATGACTGGGGGCTGGAGGGGGACTTTGCTCATTTCAATTTTTTTTTTTTTTTTGGTGGGGGCTGCTATACTCAACTGTAGATTTTTTAAGAGGAACTATTTGTACACATGATGTACACATAAGATGCTGAGAAGAAAGGTGAGCTGATCAAAATGTTCCTAAGAGTAGTAGTGCCTACCTGAGAGGACAGGGTGGGGAGGTGGAGGCTTCCAGGTACAGTAATCAGAAAAATGACCCCTTTCAGACTGAAGCCCCTACTTAGGACATAGACACCATAATTTAAACAGAGCAGGGCTCTGACAACGCCGATTGTGACGCTGGCTTGCTTAAGCAACAGCAGTATATTGTGATGACAGACAGCTCAGTGGTTGTGCTATTTTGGTTCTAAAAGTCACAGGATAGTGGAAAAGGCAGACGAGTTTGACTTTTTACCTTGGCCTATGACATTATGAGCAAAAGTTATCCGGGGATATGGTTATAAGTGATGCCATCAAACGGCCCCTCACTAGGTGTCACAGAACTCTGCTGAGACTGACCCTGCACACAGCTGGTATGCCACAGACTAAAAGATTCTATCTCAGAACAACTTGCCTGCAACCACCCAGCTTAATAGGATCAAGGAAACTGAAAGCGTCTACACTAATGGGATTTTACTATTCCAAGAAATTCTTGCCCAGGGAGATAAAGTTGCAAATAATTTTACAGTTTGTTTTGGAACTTCCTGAAAATCCATTTATGTGAACAATAAATCAGGGGGAAAATTTTGCCATAAGGGTAAGTGGTCCCTTTTCAGGACAGGACAACTGATTACTCAACTGGGCCAAGTCCTCTAAGCAAATGACTGTTTACTCAAAAAGACTTGCTTCAAATCCTCCTTCTGTGTCCACCAAAACTATACTATCACACACTTTGCCCAATTCTAATCAAGCTTCCCGCATTGAAAGAAGTTCCTTAATCCAGACCCCCAAATCTTCAAAATATCTGCCTTTGAACTCTCTCTCCTGAGATGCCACTGAGACTTTGTCAAGGTGGTATTCTCTCTTACTGCAGTAAGCAACGAATGTGACTTTGTTTTAACAACAGGCTATTTTGGTAGTTTTTCAGGAAGTTGGCAGTCAATACTCCAAATCCCAAGCGATTTACTACTATGGACTATTGCTTCATTGCCTTTCACAGCCAGAGAATGTGAGAGCTAGGTATAGACCTACAAGTGGAATTGCTAGATCACATAGCCACTTTCCATTTAGCTTTTTAAGGAACTTTTTGAGGAAATGCTCCACATTTCTGCTCTGTCATTTAAAGAGATCTCAGGCAATGAAAGCAAGACACTCAGGAATTGAGGGGCTAAAATGGGAATAAAATATCTTCATTGAGGGCAGGGTGATGGGGAAACATCAGTTAGCATGATCAAAGTATTATCTTGCTACAAGGAAAGAAGAAAGTGAGTTACTGTAAGGTGAGATCAGGGAGAGACATGAGTGAGAACTGTCACTATCTTCCCATTTTGACCAGGTTCCTGGCAGTGGTGACTTTGTAACCTCATGTCTCACATTCCATTGGGAGTTCCACTCAGCTGCAATGGATTGGGCCATGCCATCTGCAGGGAGTCTGAGAAAAGCTTAGAGGACAGCAGGACTCTCTCCTCAAGCTCATCTAACTCTCCTATGGTGTTGGTGCCACTTCATTTCCTGTTGGTCTTCACTCTTGCCCCGTCACTCAAGGGGGAATTCTATCTGCTTATCCCTTAATTCATCATTCTTTCCCAAACTTTCCAGAAACATGAGTAGGAAATTTATCAATCAAATAGACTAGGTCAATGAGACACCAAAGGTGTTTAAGTATACAAAGCTTCATAAAACTCTTATGTGTTTATGCAACTAGATTAACTCTCTCAGCCCATTTTGTGTTGCTATATAGGAGTATCCAAAACTGGGTAATTTGTAAAGAAAAAAGGTTTATTTTTCTCAGGATTCTGATGTAAAAGCTCAAGACTGGGCGTCTGGGGAGGGCGTCCGGCTGCCTACACTCATGGCAAAGGTGAAAAGGAGCTGGCATGTGCAGAGATCACACGCAGAGAGAGGAAGCAAAGGGTGGGGAGAGCTGTCAGGCTCTGTGTGACAACCAGTTGTCTCGGGGACTAATAAAGTGGGAACTCACACTCCCCTGAGGGAGGGCATTAGTCCATTCAGCCATCCCATGACCCAAACTTCTCCCACCAGGTGCCACCTCCCACCACCACCACACTGGGAATTAAATTGCAACCTGAGGTTTGGAGAGGACAAACACACACAGTATAGCATTCTTTATTTAAGAGTAGGAACTTAATATGGATGTTATAGACTTCCCAGAAAAACAAAGTTATTAAACAGAGTAAAGAACTATGGAAGATAAAACAATCCATTCCTCTAACACTCCACAAAGATGTCAACATCCTAATTTCAGGAACCTGTAAATATGTTACATTACATGGCAAAAGGGACTTTCCAGATGGAGTAAGATTGCAGACCTTAAAACAGAGAGATCATTTTAGATTATCTGGGTGGGCCCAATGTAGTCACGTGGGCCTTCAAAGTGGAAGAGGAAGACAGAAGAGTCAGTGAAAGAAACGTGTGGACATAAGAGGGGTCAGGAAAGACTGGACGCTCAGAGGAACTTGACCCGCCATTGCTGGCTTTTGGGATAGAGGAAGGTGTCACAGGCCTAGGTGTTAGGGTGGCCTTTAGAAGCTGGGATCCACTCATAGCTGTCAGCAGGGAACCAGGGCCCTCTGTCCCATAACCACAAGGAACTGAATTCTTCCAACAACCTGAATGATCAGGAAATGGATTCTCCCTAGGAGCCTCCAGAAAAAACACAGCCCTGATGACACCTTGATTTTAGCCCAGTGAGACTCATGTTGGACTTCCGACCTCTAGAACTGTGAGATAATAAAGTTGTTTTAAGCCACTACTTCTGTGGTATTTTTTTTTTTTTCACTGCAGCAATAGGAAACTAACACAAGGAACATAATAACCACAGATCTCATTTGCATTCTTACATCAGGGAAGCTATCACAATTCATTCTCAAAGTGTCCTTGAGAGGTAGCTATGTTGCTTGATTTGACCTTATTTTATTTTACTTCATTTTAATTACATAAGAGAACTGTGGTCCAAGGATGTTAAATGATTTCCTTAAGCAACAAGCAGAAAAGGCAGGACTCAAATAGGGGCCTTCAGATGATGCTCAACTTTATATGACTTTCTCCCTGTTGTTTGACACCACTTCAAATCTAATTCATATGTTTTAATTGTAACATAATCAGGTCACTCTAGAATTTTTGGCTTCCCACGGTAAAAGAGTCAAGCAGATGGTATATAAACTCACCCTCTTTCCTTTCATAATTTTTGGTTGGCAACAACTAATGAGAGTCCCTGTTGTGATAGTTGAGCTCTCTAAACTCATCCATCCTATTATATTTCTTTTTTTTTTATCTCTGTGTGAGAATGTGTGTGTGTGTGTGTGTGTGTGTGTGTTTGTGTATCCTGAGCTCAAAATGTAGACAGTAATGAAATGCAACAACTTCCCCATAGAACATGGAGTATATTAATAAACACGAAGTGATTTGCTTGAATGCCTAGAATGCAAACAAGAATTTATGGGGGTTTCGGCTTCTCTAATGCACATGTTTGTAGAACCATATTGATAATTATAAATACTATTAATCTTCCAGACGTTCATAGAAAGAATGTAGTTATACACCATTGATTACTGGAAGAGATGCTGACACAAACAAGGGAAATCTCTGTTTCGTTCATTTCTAGTATGTTTCAGACCACATACAAATATGTTTCCAAACAAAAGCATTTTCTTTACTAAGGCAGTCCTCTCTTTCCAGCTGCATTTATTGACCGGTTAAAGAAAATATTATTACATACTATGGCCATTTTGGGATATTAATACTATTTATATATTATTGTTGATTTTTAGAAACCAATTTCCAGAGACTATAAAAAGTCAAGAATGTGCTCCAACCCAATTAGTGGAAATAAGTTCAAATCTACTCTAAATCTAGATTAGGTGAATGGAATAAAATGTCTGCGTGGCAGTCAGGGAGATTATGTGAGTGAGTAGAGTTAGCTGAGTATAGAGCAGTAGGGAGTGGTGGGGTCTGTGGTAACTTAGAGAGCACACACCCTGTATAAAGTGGAAAGCTGCTTCTTTGATCTAGCCAGCTCTTGCTTCAAGGGAATAGAGGGACATTAGTGCCAGATCTGATCTTTTAAAAAGAAGCCAAAAACGTAGCTATTATTATGGAACTTCCTAATTTTTAAAAATATTGGCAAGTAATGAGTGTTTCAAATACACCTGCTATCTGTATTTAGTTTGGGATCTCTCTTCTCAAGTTGGCTGACAAATGGAGAGAAATACAGACTGTTTTATAAACAGCATTATGCTAGGTGCTGGAGTATAAAGAAAAATATCCAGCTAAGTGCTAGAAGTTGACATTTTGAGCAGTTATAGAGCATAGGATAAACTAAGGATGTGAAATTATTGTTGTGGCTTTTGTGGTTAATACTTATTGAACATGCACTAGATTTATAAATACCTTTTGTAAAATACCACAGATTCAGAGACGCTGACAAATGGAAGTAACTTTTGTCACACTGGAGTCAGGTTAAATGCCGTCTTTTCAGAGGGACCTTTCTGGTCCTGGTTCACAGATCTAGTAGCAGATGCGTCTGATCCTAAATCCTTTCATGTTTTGACTCTTCCTCTAATGTAAGCATTAAAGGGTGTAGGGGCAGTTGGCAGATGCAACCAGCTTCAGAGGTTTGGTTATTAATTCATTTTAAAGTAAAAATAGCCAATGAGTCCTCTACCTGATCCTTCAAGAGCAGTAATTCCACCTCATGCTCTCAAATAGCCACTGACAGATCTTGAGAGATTATACATCAACTGGAACAAAACTAAAACCAATTCTTTTTTTTTTATTTCAAGATATGAGGGTACAAACATTTTGGTTACATTTTATGTCTTTGCCTCACCCAAGTGAGGTTTAGAGGTTTGCCCTTCCCCTCTACAATGCACACGGTGTCCATTAGTTGTGAGTTTACCCCCTCCAACCCCCTAATCCCTGGAGAATATTACCACCATGTGACCACCATAGTTAAAACCAATTCTTATGTTCTTTTTCCTCCTTTCCTTCTGACCTCTCTCACCATTCAAATACAAAAATGGTCTATCTTTGCAATCTGAACAAGCTTACTCAGGGAACGCTTGAGGAACCTATTTGGTAAACCAAGTTCCCAATGGATCCCTGAATCCTACAGATTTGCTGACTGGGATAGAATTCTGGATGAATCTCATCTATCCATCCAACAGGCATTGGGAATGCTATGTCAAAAATGACACAGTCCCTGCCCATAAGTAATTTATGCCATTCAACTGTTTGTTCATCTACCCATCCTTTTAATATATAATGAGCCATTTCTAGATGCTAAGCATTATGCTAGGTGCTGGGATATAAAGTAAAATAATCCAACTAAACACTAGACATTGACATGTTGGGCAGTTACAGATCATGTAATAAACTAAGGATGTGAAATTATTGTTACTGTTGTTACTTTTGTGCCTAACATTTGTTGAACATACACTATGTGCCAGGCATTGTTTTAAGTATGTTACACATATTATGACATTTAATTCTAACAATAACTCGATGAAATAGGTCCTATTGTGATCCTGTTCTACATTTAGTAATGGTGGAACTGAGACTCAGATCCATTTAATCAGTTCAGCTTCGAAGCCTGCAGTTCTAATTACTAACAATAAAGCTATAAATTATAAGAAAAGAGCTATTAATTATGATGGGCAACAAGGTGATTCCACAAAAGAAGCCTTCAAATTGAAGCTGAAGAAGTACTAGATTTTGACAACTTCTATATTTTTCCCTTTGTCAACATCGCTTTGGTGATGGCTATTACATATGTCATTTACTACATTATAAATTATGAGTATGATTATATTTTTAAAACATTTTTACTGTTGCAATTATGAAACAATAGAGTGATTAGCAGTTTTATAGGCAGGTATAAGTAAGTATGGATTTGGGGATATATAATTTTATTAAACAGTGATTTTGGCAATCAACTGTTTTTCTTATGTCTTTAAATGTCTATGCAAGCCAAAATTCTAACCAGTGTGAAAGGTTCAATATTTAGCAAAAATTACAACCTTTGAAATTAATTCTGCTTGTAAAAGGGGGGGGGCTGACATATTTTTTCTTTTCCATCCTAGGCATGCTAAAAAAAAATTATTTTAGTTTATTATGGTGAATGAGATTGCACATAAAGAGTATCTTACCTAAATTGTTTTAATTTATTTTATTGATAACTGAACAATCATTATAAGTGGCTTCCAGTAAGGGTTTCCTAGGGCAAACAATATGACCTAAATATAGTTTCTCTTTCTAAGTTTTGACTTCTCTTCCCTGGAGTTCCTATGAGGTGTGGCTGCCAAGGCTGCAGCCCCTTCCAAAAAGAGTATGTTGGGGTCCTAGAATGGCCAGCAGCATCCAGTGGTTCGTCCTGATTGGACAGGCTTAGTTAGTATGGGTCCGCCCCCCCATCACTACGGCCACAGTATTGGCTTAGACAGAATCATTTGCCTTCCCTGGGAACCATTCAGGGCAAACCACATGGCTGAAAAGGAAAGAGCACCTCTAGATGCTCATCCCAGAGGGAGGAACAGTGGCTGATGGCTGCAGATAATATCATTAAAAAGAGTACATGTTCATATACACAGTTTTATATATTAACAAAAACAACTACAAAAATCCCCAAGTGCCTACTGCGTGAGAGGTGCTGTGTTCGTAGGCATACAAAACAATGACTAAAACATGGATTTTACCTTGAAGGAGCTTTTAGTGTCTAGGTGTGAAGTGTGAGTTCAAAAGGGAAGAAATCACAGCAAAAGCTAATAAGACTCACAAACCTCAGAAGATCACAAAGTTGATTCGTCCTACAGAATGGCGTCCTACGAAGTTTATAAGAACTGGAGCCATCCAGAAAGGGTGAAGGAATAGGCATTCAGTCTTCTATTTAAATGGGTGCAATTCACTGCAGGAAGCTGCCCTTTAAGAATGGCTTCTTCTTTTTTTTTTTTTTTTTTTTTTGGTAAACTTTAATGTTTTCAAGAATTTCAGTTATTTAAAATTAACATTTTTGGTATATCTGAGTTTCCTACTAATTCCAGATAAATGAAAGATGACAAAAAAATCACCATAGTTTCTATTACAAATACTGTAAACAGAGTTTACTTACAACATAAATTTAGAATTTTTTAAGCATCTACATTCCATTTCTTGCCTCTTTTCCAACATATTCTCCTACCCTAATTTTTAAATATTACTGCATTATTCATTCTAAGCTATTTTTTTCTCCAGTCCATCTAGAGAACTACTATTTATCTTTCAAGATGCAGTTCAAATATAAGTTTTTGGTAGCATTCCCTAAACCAGTGCCTATCTGCAGCCCTAAAATTCAGTATGTCTATTACAGAGCCCTCACCCTAGTAAGGGAACTCAGAGTGACTGGATCTGCCCCGCATGTATCCTAGCATCTCCATGAGCCATCATCCCGCCTGACACACTGCAGATGAGCAATGTACATTTGTTGCATTGCCCCTTCTTCTGCTTTCCCCCAGGAAGAGCGTTTCATGAAATCTGTAAATAGAATAGAAACCTAAGACATTAAATTAGGGTTATTTCTGTAGGAGTTACAATTGGGAGAGTAAATGTCTTTGCTAGTTGTGATTCCCTTCCACAGAATTCTCGTTCATGCAGAAATATTGTGGTGGCAAACCATGCAGTCATCTCTTAGGCCACAGAGGAGACAGGGACCCGTGCAACCACGCTGACAGTGAGGGCACTTGAGACGTTTCATAACATACAGCACACTGCTAGGCACCTAAATTCCAGAGGATTGCATATTGAATGGCAGAACAGTCTGACCTACATAGCTGGGATTCTGAGAACCTAAAACTCTGATTTCTTGGCTCAGAAACTTATTCGCAATTACTGACTACAGAGACAGCTCTCCTGAAAATTTCATTTGCTGGAGAAGATGTAACCGGGGATTGAAAGACTACCCCTGAGTCTTTGTAAATAAGGAGAAGTATATTCTTTACTTGAAATGCTTTGCTTTGTTCTGTTGACTAGACAAAAGCAAACCTACAAAACTATTTGCCCACATCCACTGCCGCAGACCTTTTAACTGAATCATAATAATTATAGCAAAAGGAATGTCATGGGCAGGATGATGTTGGACAGGATACTACTCACTGGATGGGACACTATGGCTCTGTGTTTCCAGGTGAAGGGGGGTGGCGCCCGCTGGGTACTGTACTTGTCACCTCCTTTTTCCTTTCCTCCCCCTCCTCCACCCCAGGAACATTATTCAAATTCATTTTAACAATAAAAGGTGTCAACAGGATGGCCTCTTGCAAGACCAGTTATCTCAGTGGCCACACTGGTTGAATTACCCCAGTCTCCCAGGGCTCAGTCATTCATTCCAGCAGGTTACATGTAGCACAAAGTTGAACTTCTGCATTCACCCAATTCAGGGACCCTGTCTGCTTTTCCTAACATACCACTCTCAGCATGATAAAGTAGAATCACAAATGTCCCCACTTAATGCGAAGCCAAGTATATACCCCTGATCTAGCTTCCACAAACCCCCCAAATCCAAAGTATATGGCTGGCGCAACTCTCAGACAAATTAGACCGAATACATACTTTAAACCGCGTGCTATTTGGAGTAATGGGAATGGAACTGCATCATTTTCTATGGGGTTTTTGAGGCCTCAGACCCTCTGCTATTCTCTTTTCTCTCTTCCTAGTGGATTCAAAGGCCATCTATAGGATAACAACTTACACTGTTTTATAACTATAGCTTGGAACTCTTGTCTGAGCTTCAGACTTCCATCATTTCATTTTGGCCCTTGTATATTTTAAGTCTCACATATTTAAGAAGCTCATCCTTAAACTGGGATCCTTGACGTTCCCCTCCCATTCCCAGAAGCCCTCCTCCTCTCCAGTGTGTGTCTCTGTCACCTCACAGCTCTTCACACTAGGTACGGACTCTGTTCATTTGGCTGCATCTCCACTATCACTGCTCTTAATGGGCCTTTCTGCTCCCACTCTTGACTCTCCAATTCATTACCTCCTAGCAGCAAAAGTAATTTTTATCCCTAAATTTGGTACAGTCACTCCCTCACTTCCTTGATTAATATCTCTTAATGGCTTTTAAATTCACTTGGAATAAAATTTAAAAATTTTGTCATGGCGTACAAGGGACTGCATGAATCGCCTCTTACCTACTGACCTACTGCTCTAACATCTCCTCCTGCCCCTCCTCCCTCTCCCTTACTGATTACCCCAACCCCAAGCCACACGTCCAGTCTTCTGACCTTTTCACATTGCTGGCTTCTCATCCAGTAGGCCCACCCTCTCGCCTCCTTTATTCCCTCTCTTACCCGCTGTCTCATCATCCTTTGGCATTTCCCATATCTGTTTACTTGAGTACCCTGTAACTCCATCCTAGACGGTCAATTAGGCAAGAACAGGGACCACCTTTGTTTGATCTCCATTGCTTCTCACAGTGCTTATAACATGATAGGTGTTTTAAAAACAAAATAAAACAACAACAAAAATGTGTCAAATGGCCAATCAAATACAAATCTCATGAAGGATTAAAATACAAGCCAAAGAAAAATAAAATCAGTCTTGATGTTAGTTCTTAAAAATAGTGTGCATAAGAACTCCTGGGTAATAGCTGAAGTTGGTAAATGCCAGTGGGGGATGCTTGTGTCCATGGACAAATGACACACGCCAGAAATTTCACACTGGTGCAGGGGGTTGTGCTAGAGAAGACTGATGAACGAGTTTAATCTACTGGTCTTCAGTAATCCCCAAGCACTTCCCATAGGTGCCACAGACCTTGACTCTCTCCCTGTAGTCCTGGCTCACCTGTCTTGTATCACACAGGCAGCACTCAATAAAAACACACTCGGGGGTGTATCAGCCAGGTCATACTGCTTTGATTCTACTTTTTATCACTACCTTTTGAGCTTTCCTTTTGGGTTTTTGTTTGTTTGTTTGTTTTGCTTTTATTTTCTTTTTTCACTCGTAAGTTTAGTGTGCCTTGGATTCAGAACACTTTTAAGCTTCTTTTTTGGTTTGGCCCTTTGCATTCATTTCAGCCATGGGTGGTAGTTGCTTTCTGGCTCCATTCATTCCTGGATGGCAGATCACAGCCCTGTGGACTCATTTCAGTGTCAGCTCATTTGGATGGTGGACCTCAGGAGAGGGAGAACTTGACAGGTATAAGCAGATCAGGCTGTGGCAATGTGCCGATGAGGTCACTGGCCCACAGTGGCTTCACCCCTCTCTGTATGTGCCATGCTCTCTTCTTAGAAACCATGACATAAACCTATACTGCCCAAGATGTTGATTCTGCATTCTACTCCCAAGAAGTCCTGTTTTCGATAATTCCTGGACTACCTCCTAAGGTACAGATTGACAAAGGCTAATGGCATAATTTCCACCTTTGGAAGAGACAAGAAATTTTCTGGGACAGGAATTGTAACAGTTAATTTTCTGTTCTACTTGACTGGACCATGGGGTCCCCAGATATTTGGTCAAATACTCTGGGTGTGTCTGTGAGGGTGTTTCTGGATGAGATTAACATTTGAATCAGTAGCTAAGTAAAGCAGATGGCCCTCCCCTGTGTGGGTGAGTCTCATCCAATCTTTTCAAGGCCTGAATGGAATAAAAAGGCTGAGTCAGAGAGAGTTTCCCTTTCTTTTTCTCTATTTCTCTGCCTGACTATCTTTAAGCTGGGACACCAGCTAGTGGACTTGGACATAATCTTGTACAAGGAAGTGGCTGCTTACTCAAGGTCACATTTTATAGAAATGACCAGCACTGCAATTATTCACATAGTCTCAGTATAAACCGAAGTGACTCCACCAAAATATATTAAATAAAAAAAAAATGGCCACCAAACAAAGAAGGAAGAAAGGAAGGGAGGAGGAAAAGAAGAAATAAAAGTCTGACCAAGAGGAGGATCTTGATAAAGGGTTAGCTGATGACTTGTTTTTTGAGCCTCAGGTTAAATGAGATAATTCACATAAGGTGGTGAATATAATGCATACAACTCAGTGCACATTTCCTATCATCACCATCTTCATCATCATCACCATCATTGTTATATTATTACTGCATATCAGTTCCTGTTGATGCCCATAACAAGTTGCAGGTCTACTTGTGTACATACCAAAACATACAAACAGATACATTTGTCTCACTGAACAAATTAAAAATCTGTTCATCCATCACACAAGGGAAGAAAGGGGAGAGAACAACTCACATTGAGCTGAAGTTCATCTGTCCACTGTCCAATCAGACGGTAGCCAGGGTTGGTGGTGTTTGTCGTCTGGTACTGAAAGATGTCGTAACGCCCGGGTGCATCCCCGTTCTTGTTGAACATCACTGGAGTGCCAGCGCTACCTGGGGAAGACAAGAAGAAGAAAGATTTCAGAGTTAAATAAGATTCCTTCTATTTCCTGCGGTGGGGATGACAGTCTGCAGACCTGCTGAGGAGCAAGGGAGTTAGTAGATATCCTCATTGTTTACAAGGTTCCCCCAAAGTGGTCCCTGGAATTCATAGCACATTATCAACGTGGCCGTGGATGCTAATTATAGGAGGTGGGAAGAAAACTTGCCTCCTCTTTTGAATAGTTTTGTTATTTCTCAATATTTCTAAAATTTTATTCCAATCTTTTCCCCTTCCTGAGGAATAAAAGCTATATGCATTGTTTTTCAGAGACAGCCTTAAGTTTTACTATGCTGCTGCTAATTATTATCATGATTATTATTATTTTAGTTTCCATCTGACACTAAATTGTGGTCAGTAAAGAACAATTTAAAAAACATAAATAAATTAATTTTTAAAAGGAGAAGATAATTTAAAAAATAAGCAAACAAGCAAAAAAGTTTATTTAAATATGTCCATGTCTACCTATTCCATTTAAAATATTTTTTTGCTAATTATTTATAATTTTCTTTATATGATAATCAGCATAAAATTCTTTGTAATGTTGTTCAATAAATACTGGTTTCTTTCCCAGCCTCTCATTTGGGTTGTCTTATAACATCCACTTTAAAATACAACCAATTATTCTGGCAGAATTAGATAATAAAATTAATTTAAAAATACTAATGCATTCAGTGTATAAGTATATATAGTTGGATGTGTGAAAAACCCTTAATATTAACTGCATGGAACAACCGGCAAATCACATACAAAGAGTGCAAGATACGGGTTTTGGTTAGTTTCAGCAACAGTTACAAAGGGAAAAAAAAAAGTTCACTGACTGCATGCTATTTCTTTCATGATCTCTTGGAAACAGAAAAAAATACCATTGGCATCATGGTATACAGCTGGTATCTGTCTTTAGGTTAATATTGAATCAATATTCCCAGCAGAAAACAATACTCTATTTCCTCTAATGTACAAGGAAATTTGCAGATCATTTACAAGCTGAAACAGAATCACTAAGAACAGCAGTTCATTATACTATTTTTTTGGAAGGGCAGGGGAGTAAGTCTTAGGTAATGAGCATGAAGCGCTTTTGGTAGTTGCCCAGTTACACTGATGGTGGCAGAGCTCTGCATCTGGCTAGAAAAGCCTTCAGCTTCTGTGGCATTTGGGCCAACACGAACATTTGCATTAATGACGTGGAAAAACACGAAAGAACAAACAAGGCATGTGTTGTGATTTGGTTAGGTGAGGTAGGTGAGTTAGGTTCCGTGCAGTCAGGTGTGGCACAGTGAGGGACACTCAGAAACGGTGGGAAGTTCATTATTCACAGATCCCTGAGATAAGAGGACAGCACTCCCCACAGGGATAATGGGAACCGGAGGTGGGAAGCAAGAGAAGGAGGAAGGGGTCTGGGGGCCAAAGCCTTTATTGGGGTTCAGGGAACTATGTAGGTGTGTTTCCTGCGACAGCATTGGATTTGTTCATTTGAAGAGAGCGCGAGGCTAAGGTGGGAACTTGGGGCTTACATTACAGGGCTCACCAGGCTCAAACAAAAAAGAGCAAGGTGGTCACGTGGCTCAGGGTATAGGGCCTTACCTCTGCAACACAGAACCCAGAACTGAGTAGAAACTGCTTCAAAATACGTAGGTTAAGGGTGATGACACAAGGAACAGGCCAAGATGGATGTGGAGGTAGCAGCTATAAGGATGAGAGCTGTGAGAGCATCTTAACTGGGCGGAAGAAAGTACACTTAAAATAGTCAAAAAAAGATGCCAGCACTTGAGGTTGAGAGTGAACCGCACGAACAATTACTCAACCAAAGAATGAAATTAAGGGCCAGGTGCGGTGGCTCACACCTGTAATCCCAGCACTCAGGCAGGCTGAGGCAGGAGGATCCTTTAAGCCCAGGAGTGTGAGGTTGTTGTGAGCTAGCCTGATGCCACGGCACTCTAGCCTGGGTGACAGAGCAAGACTCTGTCTCAAAAAAAAAAAAAAAAAAGAATGAAGTTAAAAATAAGCATTCGGAAAGAGAGACAATGCATTGCATCACAAGAGGTGTGCAAAGTTGCTAGTAATTCTGTGCTGAAGGTTACCCCTGCTGGAAGACGGAGAGCAACATTACCAGATAGGACACACTAACAGCAAAGCGACTGTACACCATCCCATAATTATCAGCAGCAGGATTTTATGACACCATTGTATATTAAAAAATAGAAAAAAAATCAGAGCGTGTGGTAGGCTAAATGATTACATATGTGCATGTTCTAAGCTCCAGAACCCACGAATATTACCTTACATGGCAAAAAGGACTTTGCGGATAGGATTAAGGATCGTGATGAGGACGATCATGCTGGATATCTGGGTGGGCCCCATGCAGCCACAGTGGTTTTCATAACAGAGAAGTGGGATTGTCAGAGGAGGAAGGAGGAGATGAGAGGATGAAAACAAGCAGTTGAAATGATGCAGGAAGGAGTTATAAGCCCAGGTGGTCTCCAGGCTTAGCAAAGGCAAGGAAGTGGATTTCTGCCTAGATCCTGCAGAAGTGACCAGCTCTGCCATCACCTTAATTAAAGCCCAGTGAAACCCGTGTTGGACATCCGGTCTACAGAACTGTACAATAACGAATTTCTTTTGTTCAAGCTACTAAGTTTGTGGTAGTTTTTATGATGGTTATAGGAAACTAATACAGAGCCGGAGGACACAGAACATCAATCTCCCTAATTTCACAGGTCAGGAGTTTACTTAAGTCCAATAGAGGAAGGCACTAGCCCCAGTCACTCAGCCAATGAAACTAGCATAGTACTTAGCAACCGGCTTCACAATCCCCTAGAATGGGTTTAAATTCCAGGTCCATCACTTAATACATGTGTGACCTTAACAAGTTATTCAGTCTTACTCCACTTCTGATTGTCACTAATAACAATACCTTTCTCATAGGGTCAGAGTGAGAATTGAATGTAACAATGTATATGAAGTACTTAGTTTCATGCCTTTTACATAATAAATGCTCAATAGATGGTAACGATTTTTTATAGTTTATATCTTTGTTTTCTTTGCTAATATCTCAAGACCAGGCAGAACATATGCCTTCAGTTATCAAGACCAATGTCATTTCCAGTGCATCAAAGTTCCTCTCCTAACTGGTATCTAATTTAAATTTCTCTATTGCTAAAAACATTTTTTTTTCCCAAACAGCAAGCTAGATCTCACTCTGAGAGTTAACACTGGTCTCCTATAAGCCACATGACTATTGCTTTGGTCCCACCGACCTAAGTCAATGGCTGGATCTGTGTATAGCCGAAGGCACCATTCCGATTCCTTTTTTCTATGTTTTCCCTTCATATTACCCCCACAGCCCACAAAGGCACCCCTTTCATCATAATGGGGATCTCTTAAGCCCTCGGTATGTAAGAATCAACACAACCTTTTCCAGCATAGGGAGAAAACAACAACAACAAAAAACCAACATCAATAACAACAAAAGATTTTTAATATTGGCGTTCTGCATTCCACAGGCCTTCAAAGTACATAAGGAAAAGAAACAAAATCTAGATTTCACATGCAATTAGCAAGGAAGTAAGAATCCTGTCATTTTGCAGGAAGATATTAATATTCAGATACTCATCTTTCTTCTCTTTCACATTGGACACTAGGATTCATATTGTGCTTTTCTATAATTCTACAGCTTCTATTCATTAAATAATATGACTTCAGCTTTTCATAGTCTTTGCGAGGAGAGAGGAGGAATATCGGAGGCCTGGGCATCCGGAGGATCTCAAGTGCACCAGCTAAATACTCATCAGGACGGGCCACATTGCCTGATCTTTCTCCCGTCTTGCAATCTTTGTTAGGAGAAATGATTCTTGTTCTGCTCTTTCTGTTCTCATCAGAGCTCATGTTTAAAAAAAATAATTAAGGCAGAAGAGCTGACTACTTTATCTAAATGATGACCTGTAATAGCATAGTGTGTGGCTTTGACTTTTTTGATGGATTCTATTAATATAATGCAACTGGCTTATTATTTCTAGGTTTTTATCCCCACAACTCCTTTTTAACAGCATCCCTGAACATCTTAAAAGAGAAAAAGAGGCATTGTGTTCAATGAGCTGTGTATTTTTAAAAAATCAAAGATGTCCAGAGATGAGAAAGAAGTTATCAAAGGGGAGTGATCACCCATAGAGATACCTGCAAGGTAGCAGGGCCAGAATGCAGGTATACTAAGGCAAAGGAAATAGGGCCATTTGACAGGATGGGAAACAGGACAGATGCCAGAAGGTACTTAAGCCTGCAAGCTCCTCTACCAGTTGAGAGTATCTGAATGGCACTCCTTTCTTCCCAAACAGAGAAGGATTGGGGATTCTGATTTCCCAGATGACAAAACAGTCCTCTGCATCAAAGTATTTACCTGACAGGTTTTCTGTTCTCATTTTACCGCCCCATGCACAGATTCCAGACATGCTGCATTGATTTGTGTTCCTGTGATCTCTTTCTGCTCAACAAACCACCTTGAATTTTAGTGTCCAAAACAATGACCACATGTATATCACAGTCTGTTCAGGGTTGGTGCAGAAAGCGGCACTCCAGTCCCCCCATGTCACCTGGGGCAGCTTGATGCTCACACATCTGACAGTTGATGCTGGCTGTCAAGTGGGACCTCAGCTGGGATTGTGGCAAGAACATATGGCCACGTGTGGCCTCTCAGTGTGGCATCTTGACTTCCTCACAGCATGGTAGCTGTGTTCATGGTACAAACATCCAAAGAGAACCAGGCAGAAGCCATTTCAGATTTCAAGGGAGGAAGCATAGATCTCACCTCTTGATGAAGGAAAGCTAACATCATGTTGCAAGAAGAGCACATGAGATGTGCCATCCTTACAAAATATACCCAAATTGGGGTACGATTTGTATTCTGGAAACTAGTAAACACTCCCCACTAGCCACCTGGCTATTGTCCCTAATAGAACCCATCATAATCATTTGCCTAATTTTTCTCTTTACTTCCTGTCTCTTATAGTTCCTCCAATGCCACATGCAGGAACTCTCTTGGGTCGTAGTAACCAGCTACTGTTACACCCCTACTCCTCCCTACCAAACTCCCCTCCGCCTAACCATCCCAGGCTTACCCCTTAACTATGACCCCATTCAGCAGGAAGTAGCCTGAAGATTTGGCATCCTCTATCACCAAAAAGGCTGGAATGTAATGTTGGTGGAGGCCGTGTAGCCTCCTCCTCTGCCACAAACCCCTCTGCCTTAAGCAGTGAGTCAGCTCCACTTTTCTGCTTGAACAAACACCTGCCCCAGCCACATCCTGTGACTGGCAGCACACCCAGCCCCCCACGCTGTCTACCCGACCCTGGAGACATCTTGCTTACTGAGAACTTGATAATCCACTTGAACAGCACCTAAAAAGCAAGCCACCCTCCACTTATGCCCCTCACTGCATATAAATACCCTTGTCTCAGTCCCAGACAACTGCGACTTTCCGAGCCTCTTTGCCCAGGTCTCTCCCTTGGGACCCATTACCCTCACCGTGGAGTGCTCCAGTAAAGCCTCTTTGCTTAACCCTTTCAACTCTGCTCGTCTTTCTTTCTCTGGTGCTGACCATTCAAAAACCTTACACTAGGTACAGACGTACTTCACATGAAATCCTTCATTATACAGCAATTCTTTAAGGTTTTATATCTGAGACACCTACTTTGTTAAATTTACATTTGCAAGTATTTCCATCTGGTCACATGGGCCAACACAGAGATAACTAATACAAGTTTAGGCTCAGGACTTTGCATTCATTTGGGATGTAGGAAAAAAAGGTTAGAAGTGATAAAGACTAAAGTAGCCTGCATAATAGGAGGTTAAGTACTTGGAGAGGCTGTAGCAATACTTTTAGGACACTCTATTATCATTTTCTAAATTGGTGCTTTGGTAAATGTGAAGGTCAGAGTTATTAAGTTGTACACTGCTGGTCTGGAAAAAAATTCCTGAAGGTACAGCAAATTTTGTACTAATGTAACAGAGAAGTACAATCTCAAGCTTGAGATAAAAAATAAATAAATAAAAATCTTCCTAACGCATGCAAAAAAAAAAAAAAAAAAAAAAAAAAAGACTAAACCCTTCACAGTGAACTAGAAAGAGAATTGAATTCTAGACCTACATCTATTTCTATCACTTGTTAGTTTAAAGTCTTGGACAAATATTTTTTCCTCTCTAGGATTTGATATCTTCATCTAAAAATCAGGAAATTGAATGAGTAAAACATGTTGAGTTTTTTTTTTGCACTCTAACAGTTAGTTGCTCACTCAAAGTGACATGGGATCCACAGCTTAAACTGAGCACAGCTTCTTTGCTTTACAAAACCTTTGAGCCCCACCATCAATGACTGTTGCAACACCCAAGAAGCAGAAGTCTCCCGGATGTCCATATGGAAAATAAAAGATGTCCTCAGAGAAAGAAGATTATGTTGACTACAGAGTCTGATTATAATGATGACAAAAAGAGAGAAAAAAACTTGGCCTTGCCTCTGAACTCCCACAGAACCTCAGACCTAAGGTGGGTCCGCAAGAATGGTGCAGTGAACCCCTCATGGATATTTAAGAATTACAATCCCCTGTGGTACCAGAATTAAAACTAATAATGGGATATATTAGGATATATTAGAATAATGGGATCTCTTCCAAGTTGGTTCCTGTGCCCTTTCAACATGACCCCCTCAGTTTTTGAAAACTTCCTTCCTTTACGGCATAGCCTGTCTCAGGCTTATCTTGGGCTTTTGCTACGCTGGCCTTGGATCCAACCATCTCTTTAGGGATCTCTGGTTCTTTTTATTGAAGAATGGTATTTGTAAATAAGATCTGGACACCAGATGTGCTCATTTCCACTGGGGTGCCATTGCTCCCAGGCCCTCTCAGGAAACAGAGCTAGGTAACATAGGTATGTACACATACACCTGCACGTCTATATCTACCCATTTGCATATACATTAAAAGCCAGGAGTTCATGCTGATATCTTCTATTCTAATCCAACACAACAAGGTTCATTCTAGCTTCCTCTTATCCCTTACTAGTAGTTTTCATCTCTGACAATGAAAAACCTGGCTCTCATTATCCAAAATACAATTAATTATCTTCTGAGTCCTATTATGTATATAAAATAGCTTCAGAACTATGAAAAATCCCACAAATTTATTAGCTGTTGTACCATATCTTGTGTATAGTTATTTTTGTCTTCCTCCTTATATAGTCAAATATTATTTTTCAAAATTACTTGCATTCATTATTTTCTTCCTCACCCTGATCACTGTGGTTATGTTATTTATTTCTAATACAGTTAAGATTATTTGTTACTGTCTATACTGAATTTTCTGCTACATATTAAGACTCATTTAAACTATTTAGTTTTTGGTATGGGAAGCATTAAAATGTCATAAGAGTCAAGTCTATAAAAAAAGTTACTTTCAGAGAAATGGTGTTTCCCTCTCATTCCTTCTACCTTATTTACCCATTTTTTTCATCTCTCTCTACCCATCTCTTTTAGGTAACATACTAATTTATGACAGAGTTTTGCACTTCCAAAAATAAGTTTGTAACCTGAGATGTGGTTGGTGTGGCAAGTCACAACCACTACTTCCACGAACTTGGGTACCTACAGCAAATGCTCCCTCCCCTTTCTCTTCTTCCCTCTCTCACACTCACTTACATTCACCAAGGAAGAGTTTGGCTTTGTGCAAAAACCTTTCTATGTCAAGAAAAAGAGACCAAACCATTACCCCCCAAAATATCTTCATTCATTCATTCACCCACTCATTCACTTATTCATGCATTGGTTCAAATTGAAGCTATATAACCAAGCAAGTTGTGAGCCATTTTCGAGAGTCAACAGCAATGCAACTCTGTAACTTATGAAACACAGAATGCCAACACTTAGGATTCCAAAAATGATAGATTTTTGGACACTCACCATTGAAATTAACATTGCGGATATACTTCAACAACTTCTTGCCTCCGGCTTGCTCCATCTCTGGGCAGACACCCCGGTAGTCAGCACAAAGATCCTTGTTCATGTGATGTAGGGCGTGAGCCATAGCATAGACAGCGTCAATCACAAACTGAACTTTACCCTCCTGCTCATAGTTGGAATCTTTTCCAATTCTCTCCTGTCCTGCACATTAAAACAAGAAACATACAAAAAATGGTGTTGAGTAGAATGTCTAAATTTGCATTTATTTTCAGCTATGTTTAAAGAAAACAATGCTTTGAAGACTATACTATGGCAAGCCACATCGGGCTAACATGATAGGCTGTCTTCACAGTTTTTGGCACTTTACTTTGGAGCATGGTACACTAACCTTTCTGATGTATTAGATCAACTTAAGAAGCAGGAATTTAAAGAATCACAATGATAGATGTTGTAATAAGCCAACACACTATTCAAAATATAATCCCATAGAATCAAAGGATCTTTGGGATTAGATGCTGGGTTGCCACATCCAAATCTCCAAAGCTTGCTTACTCTAGAAAGGCCAAAAGAAATGATAAAAAAATAAATAAAACCTAAATTCTACACCTGATATTGTTATTTTCTGCATGTCTACTCTACCTTCTGTGTTGCCTGTCTAAATTGTTGGAATTACTGGAAATTCAAATGCTTCAGCTAGAAACCCTGGTGTCATTTTTCATTCTTTTTCTCACTCCTCGCTCTCACATGC
The DNA here is from genome assembly GCF_041146395.1 of Eulemur rufifrons. Taxonomy (NCBI): domain Eukaryota; kingdom Metazoa; phylum Chordata; class Mammalia; order Primates; family Lemuridae; genus Eulemur; species Eulemur rufifrons. The sequence continues at coordinate 186,067,983 of NC_090989.1, read as the reverse complement.
ATAAGTCTAAATAATAGCAAAGTTCTATCAATTCTACCTGTGAAGCACTGAACAGTTTCAAACACTCTACCCATGGCCTATTTATGCCTTCCTCATCTCCATCGGGGTGCAATGCTCCCTGTCTCCCTCTGTCCATTCATTCTTCCATGTTCATCTTTGCAAATATGGAGCCCATCACCCCACCCCCATGCTCAGAGCCTTCAATGGATCTCCAGTGTCTACACAACAAAATCCAGTGGGTGCTCGTCCTTTTGCCCCTATCTGTCTAATAGAGATAACAAATGATGCTAATTAAGTGCCCACACTGAGTTGGAAGCTTTGGATACAGAATTTTTATGTCATCCTCACTTCGTGAGTGAAATATTTCTATCCTCATCAGACTGATGGAGATGCTGAGCCTTACAGAGATTAAATTGCATTCCCAAGATCATTTACAGGCAGAGCAATGATGACAGCTCAGGCTTGGCAGACGCCAAACCCACATTCTTCTCATGACATTGGGCCTGCCCACCCTTCTACATGGTTTTTCTGTTTCTCTTCTATTGTGTTTGTTATGCTGTCTTTGCCTGCACTGTTTACTTTGCCAGGGTTGTCCTTCTCCTTTGCTTTTACCCAGCACAACTTAATTCTCATTTGAGGGCACAACCCAGAGTTTTCCTACACTGAGTCCCTCGGTCACAATTAAACATTTTCATAAAACATTTCAAACCTCCATGACAGCATGGAAGACAGCACTATATTTTAATGCTCTACCAGTAGGTGTCCCAGACAATTTTCTTTCTTTCTTTTTGCCCTTAGATCCCCAGCACTGAACACAGCGTTTGGTATCTAGTAGTTATTAAACAACATTTGTTGTATTAAATTATGCATTCACCAAGCACTCGATGCCAGCAGCTCTCTCCAGACCTCTTGTCCCTCTATGAAGAATAATTATCCACAGATTGCATTTCACTTTCACAGAAATATCTTCCAAATTGTTTTATATGGCACATTTGTGTAGTGAAGAAACAACAGGAATTCTACAATTCCATCCCCTTCTGCAAAATACGCAAAGGGTTCTTGAGAGCCACAGTGTTACGAAGTTTTAGGTTTTTTATTGAGGGATGTTTTTAGAGCATCCAACATTATAACATAAAATATAATCTCCAAGAGGGAAATTTGGAATTTCCCAAATCTACCTGAATTTTTATTTTCCCTCTTCAGAGTACACATTAATGTCTCACATGCCAGAGACTTCCGTGTTTTATATGTATCTCATTTAAATACCAATCAACCTTATGCTCACTGCTTGTCACTGTATCTAAAGTTTTTCAGTGTGTGTAGAGTAGAAACTTTTATTTAATTCAATCCTTTGTACTGAGAATTTTTTTAAAGAAAATTTCATTATGAATGTATATTGCTACTTTCCATTCAAATTCAGGACTACGGGGGTTTTTACTTAACTTTGACTCTCTTAATATCTCTACCTCCTTTCGCTCATGAGGAAAATACTGGTTCTTAATGATACATTGTAATTATTCATTTTATCACATAATATACAGAAAACATTCTTAAAATAACAATCATGTCTAACAAATAGTCTAAAAAGCATAGAACAGCCGTGTGCATTGCATATGTGTGTTTTTCAATTTTTGCCGGGGTATTTTGGGGATATATTTTGAGAACTGGCAATGCTTTGTTAAAGGGCAAATTCCCCTCTAAAGGAGTTGCACCATTTTGCTGTCCCACCAGCAGTGGATGAGGATGTTTGTTTCCCTACAACTGCACCAAGAGAGTATGTTGTCAACCTTGAATTTGCATCAATCAGATGGATGAGAAATGCTATTCTGGTATGGTGTATATTTGTTCACATTTTTCTTATTATGGGGGAAATTTAACTTCTTTGCATATGAGAAGATGTAACTTATTTTTCTTTTTCTGTAAACTGTTCATGATCTAGCCAATTTTTATAAAAAGCTATTGGTCATTTCCTTTTCCATTTTAAATGCTCTTTGTCAGTTAGATATATTAACTCTATAAGAACAAGTTGCAAATATTTTTCCCAGTTTGTCATTATTCTTTTACTATCTTTAGGTATTTGTTCCAAATAAAATTTTATTCATTTATTGTTTATAACAAAATTTATTGATCTCTTCTTTATTACTTCTGGATTTTGAATCATGGTTAGAAAAATGTTTTTCTACTTTTGGGATAAAGAAGATTCCATCCAAGTTTTCTTCTAGTACTGTGTAATCTTATTTTTTAAAGTTAAATATTTGATCCACTTGAAATATATTTTGATGTGCAGTATGAGGAATGAACCCAAATTTTGTCTTTTTTCATATAGTGATCCAGTTGTCTTATTATAATATGTAACAATTCATCCTTTCTCAGTGACTTGAGGTGCTGCCTTTTACTATATACTAAATATCCACATGTAATTGGGTCTACTTCAGGATTTTAAAATTCTATGATTGATTCTATTCATGCATCAACATCAGTTTCAGGTATAAAGGCTTTGTAGCATATTTTAACAACTGGGAGAGTTAGTCCCTCTCTTGACATAATTGTTGATCTTTTTTTAGATTTTCTTGGTTAATTTTATTTTCTTAAATGAACCTATCTTATTAACCATTACATATCTCCAGAAAAAGCTAAACAAACAACACTTGATGGGCTATTTGTTGGGTTTCTGTTGCATTTAAAGGTAAACTTAACTAGAACAGAAATCTTGATTAGGTTGGGTCTTCCTGTCTGTGTCTTTTCATTTGCTCAGGTCTACTTTTGCTTCCTCTAAAAGTGTTTAAGGTTTTTCTCATACAGGTTTTGAGTGTTTTTTTTGCAAAGTGAGCCAAGGTATTTTATTTATTTTTGCTATTATTAATATAAACATCGTGCTCTTTTTCATGCTTCTTCTCACTGGTTTTTGGTTGTGTACATAAAAGCTATTCTTTGTCATGTTGTGGCTGCTTTATTATTTTCCAACTTTCTATTATGAAAAATTTTAAACATAAAGCAAGGTTAAAAGAACTTTACAGTGAACCCAACAACTAGATTCTAACATTATCATTTTACTATATTTATTTTATAAGGCTGTTCATTTTTAATGCTAATTTTATAACCTGCTTCTTTATAAATGTCCTTACTTTTTATAGTACTTAGAAAAGGCAATCTTGGAGGCATTATGACTATTATAAAATATATACTATGAAATACATTCAGACTAATAATTCAGGAGAGCAGTTTCGAGACTGCATTAATAGAGACAATCATCCTGGAAAGAATGCCTTGAAAAATAATTGCGCTATTTTATTTTATTTATTTATTTTTGAGACAGAGTCTCACTCTCTTGCCCGGACTGGAGTGCAGTGGCATGATTATAGCTCACTGCAGCTTCCCGACTCCTGGGCTCAAGCAATCCTTCTGTCTCAACCTCCCAAGTTGCTGAGACTACAGGCATGCACCACCACGCCTGGCTCATTTTTTAATTTTTTGCAGAAATGGGGGTCACGCTCTGCTGCTCAGGCTGGTCTCAAACTCCTGGCCTCAAGTGATCCTCCCACCTTAGTCTCCCAAAGTGCTAGGGTTATAGGCATGAGCTACTGTGCCTAGCCCATTGCATTATTTTAAATAAGGAAATATATGATTTGTGAAACACTGTTGGCTTTTCTCCCTCTCTTGGAGAGTCAACAGGTATGTTCATATATCAAAGGTTCTGAGAAGACTTATGAGTTAAATTTGTCTTTGGTGCTAATAGGACTTGAAAATATAGCCTTTTATTAAGAAAATCGGAAGTGGCAAGTTCATTACAAAAGAAAAAAAAAACACTTAAATTTTATTTTCCCTAGTGAGGCAGACACAATTATTTGCCATCTTCAGAGTATTTGGCCATTTATCTACCACTCTCACTCCTCTTCCCCCAACTGAAATCTCATTCTGTTTAGATATTGGCAGCCACCAATGGGAGTGAGGATTTCCGGGCCTTTCATGAGCCTCACTGAGTCAATCCTGATTTGTCTGAGCCAATCCAATTTCATCTGCAAGGACTGATTTAGGAACAGGCATGGGATACAATTCTAGCCAAAGAGATGTAAGTGAAGAATTTGCTGGGCAACGTCTGAGAAATTGTATTTGCTCTTACAAAGAGATTAGTCGATTGTATCAAAAGTCCCTCCACTCCCCCTACACACACCCTGAAATTACTCTAGTCATTTTGTAGTCCCCAAGGAAATCACACAGCATAAGGATAGCAATAGAACAAACATGTGGTGGGGACATGAAAATGCAACTCCAGCTGAGAGTTAGCCAAGCCTGAAATCACCCTACGTTTGTTTTTTCCATGTAACATATTAAATGGGTTAGTCACTTACTAAAAATTGATACTCAATATTTTCCTGGTTTATTTAACCAGAAAATACACTTCTTAATCATGTAACCTTTACAGCATTCTAAGGGCCTAGCATTAAACACACACACATTCTCTCGCTCAGACTGAAATGCAGTGTTAAGCAATATTTTCAACAACATAGCTTAGCTTGAAATAGATTTTTTTTTTTTTTTTTTTTTTTTGAGACAGAGTGTCGCTTTGTTGCCCGGGCTAGAGTGAGTGCCGTGGCATCAGCCTAGCTCACAGCAACCTCAGACTCCTGGGCTTAAGCAATCCCACTGCCTCAGCCTCCCGAGTAGCTGGGACTACAGGCATGCACCACCACGCCCAGCTAATTTTTTCTATATATATTTTAGTTGGCCAGACAATTTCTTTCTATTTTTAGTAGAGACGGGGTCTCCCTCTTGCTCAGGCTGGTCTCGAACTCCTGACCTTGAGCGATCCACCTGCCTCGGCCTCCCAGAGTGCTAGGATTACAGGCGTGAGCCACCATGCCCGGCCGTTTGAAATAGGTTTTTAAAAAACATTTTCAAGTAATTCCCAGTTACCAGCTCATTCTTTCAATCTTTTTGATTTAATGAGATGCTATTATATTCGTAACATGGATGAAGTTCATGCTTTTTACCGTGTTTCCCAAGAAAGAGTCTGAGGTGTAGATAAAATAAGAACTCTGAAGTAGTGTCTTTTATTTCTCCGGCATGCAAAGAAGCTTCCCTTTTCAAGTCTCCTGATTTTCTGCTCCACTGTTACTTTTACCCCAAGAGTCCAGGATTTATCTTTAAAAGGCACATTCTTTTAACCTTCTGTGGAATAAACTGTCAGTTGCACTACACGAGAATCATCCACAAACTCTTTCTCTAGCAGAATTTCTAATGTTCATGCTGCCAGAGGGGGGATCTTTTCTTTGAAATACCTGTTTAATTTGCCCATTTTAATCTACTGTTTTCTTGGACTATAAACCTTACTGAAAATGTATAAGCAAATTATTAGGACAAAAAAAGATCTGGAAAATGAAAGAAATTATGGATTTTATATTATTACTATAAGCAATCCTGTTTCAATGAGGAAACCAAAAAAAACACCTGTGGTGGGGGTAAGGAATAAAACCCCACATCAATGATGTTTGCTAACACAGACTGAAACAACAGTTACCAGAAAGGTCCAGAGGATTTGGACAATTGGCCTGATGCTCATTCTATGTTTTTAAGGGAGTGAATAACTAAAATTTTTATTTTAAATATTAATTTTAATGATTTAACTTTAGTGATTTGCTTTGGAAAGTTCTCTCTGAAGCTATACATGCTTGTGCAGATGGTGCTTTTAAACCTTACAGTACATAAATTTATTTTACGGACTTGAAAGCCTCAAACTTAAATTTCTTGAGGTTGAAGTCCTGAGTAGTACTGTGTATAATTAACTTCAATATTCATGTTTGGATGTACTGTAAATGATAAATACTTTAATAATAAAGGAAATCAATAATAAACTAAATCAATATTCTATAGAAGCTTTGAAAAGAGAATCAGGATGTGTTTTGCTTTTGACAAAACTGCTATATCTTGGCTAAAGAGGATGCAGGAGCAGCCGGGTAGACATCCTGGAGTGTTAGAAAATGTTACAGGATTCTAAAAATGCTATGGTGACCCAGTAAGCCTTATTAAGTTGTTACAGTCCCTTCTATAATTTAAAGATAAATAAACAAATAACCCTGTTGACTGGGTATTTTTCCCCTCATAGGGATGCATTTCTCTTTATAAGGTGAATATTAATGGAAAATAAGATTCTGTGTTTATAGAAGTTTACTTCAGTGCTGTTTTTTATAATGACCACATTTAGAGGCTCCCAGAATAAAAACTCATGGCCTTGTAAAAATTATCAATAGAAGGGAAATCAGAAGGTCTGGATTGAGCCAAAAAGTCTGCAATGTTGCTGTGCCTCTATTTGTAGGTGAAGATAAGTGAGAATTGAATGGGGTGAGTGACTCCTCAAGAGAATGATGGGTTCACAGTGGGTCCTAGCACCACCGGCAGCATGTGTTTATTGCAGACTTTCTGTGCACCCCATGGAAGTACTTTTCATGGTTTGACATTTAATCCTCACAGCACCCTCTTGGGGTAGGCGCTATTATTTTCTCCATTTGTCCTCCATTTCCTGCCTGTTTCCTACCTCATTGCACATTACAAACAATGAGCCAAATGGTTCCTTCCCTATCCACACAAGGAAAAGCGATGAACGTGTTTTTTTTTCCCCCTTTTTTTTTTTTTTTTTTTTGAGACAGAGTCTCACTCTGTTGCCCAGGCTAGAGTGCCGTGGCATCAGCCTAGCTCACAGCAACCTCAAACTCCTGAGCTCAAGGGATCCTCCTGTCTCAGCCTCCCGAGTAGTTGGGACTACAGGCATGCACCACCATGCCCGGCTAATTTTTTCTATATATATTTTTAGCTGTCCATATAATTTCTTTCTATTTTTAGTAGAGATGGGGTCTCGCTCTTGCTCAGGCTGGTCTCGAACTCCTGAGCTCAAACAATCCGCCCACCTCGGCCTCCCAGAGTGCTAGGATTACAGGCGTGAGCCACCGCGCCCGGCCTTTTTTCCCCTTTAATTCTTTTTATTTTCAACATTAGTTTAGAGTCACAAGTAATATCAAAGTTCATGCTAGGCATGATTTTTATTTACATCCTCTTTTGCCCACTGGTGTTTCTGTAGAGTTTCCTGCCAGGAGGTAATGGATGGTTTTGACAACCGCCCTTATATTCTTCCCTGACCTCTCCTTGGGTAGAAAAGTCAACGCCCAGAACAATTAACAAAAGGCTGACAGAGGAACCAAGAGAACAAAGCAAAAAGTCCAGATGACTTACCAACTGATCCTCCAACGTAGATGACCAAAATCCGACTGCAAGACTGTTAACATCCTAACGTTCTGCAGTGGAAGCACTGATTGCTCGGTTACATATTCAGAAAGAGCTCCAGCAAGGGAGAAAAACTGTCTAGCTCAAAACCCGCTTTGCTAAGCATTTTCCATCCAGGATGCTTCATGGAGGACTATTTATTTTCTCTCAAAAGTATGTTTTCTTCTGTAAGTCCACTTTCAATTGCCATGTAAGTGCAGGGAAAGATACGTGCAGTGAATAAACGTGTTTTGGGGGGGGGGGGGTAGAGAGGGAGGGTTGGTGGGAAGGTAGGTTTAGATACAATGTACACAGGACATGGGATTGAAAGGCAGGAATGTTTCAGCCTCATCCTTTGCATATCCCACCACAGGGAAGGTGTTCTGAGAGACCCAAACAAGAACTTCTCTACGGCCAAGAGCAATTTGTTGTGGATAATGTCAACGGGTTCAGTAAAGGTCAGAACACTGTTAGCTACTGAAATTGACATAAGAAAACTTAATATACCTTGTTACCAAACAAACAAACAGAGGGACAGACAAAAAAAGATACAATTTCTTAAAGAAGCACATGGGTTCATTTTCAATTCCTTATATAGGTTTCCTCTCCTCTGCTTTCTTGGGCCAAATTTCTACTTACAGTTTGTTTGCCCCTTTTATACAAACCCTAGGATCATCCGCAAAGTATTCTTTCTAGAACTGACTTGAAAACTAGAGAAATATTGTGATAGATGCCTGTCCTCCTTGCCTATTCCTCAACCAGAGCCCCTTCAAAGTAGTTTGTGCCCCTCTGAAACTGCTTATCCAACAAGTTGAATTCAGGTTGAACTTTAAGAACATCCATGAATCTATTTATTCAAAAATGCATTAAGACACCAAATGGAATAATGGATCTTGCACTCACCATCAACTGCTGAAACCATGAGATGACAGGACAATGGGAACTTTATAGTGAATAGACAGATCAGGTTGAAAACACTGGAACCACAGCTTATCTTTTTCCTGCTCATTCTCCTCCTCCTCCTCTCTTCTACACATTAGCAAGTTGTTTTTATTTTTTAATTTGGAAATTTGCATTGTATACATATGTGTATGTGTGCATATAAAACTAAAAACTTCACAAAAACATACATTTTCAGAATAGAAAAAAAAAATTGCCTTTTATTCTTTACCTCCAGGATTCTTCCCACCAAATATAATCATTTTCACTTCTGATTTTAACAGTACACAAAATTAAAAACAGATTTTGTGTGCTTTGTGGTGTGATAGTAGATGTGTAGCACACCTGGTAAGCATTCTTTCACATAAATAAGCAAATCACAGAAAGGAAGGAAGGAAGAAGGAAGGGAGAGAGGGAGGGAGGAACGAAGCGAGAAACGGAAGGAAGCAGAGCTGAATCTGACCAGGCTTCTTGATCTATAGACTAATTTGCAATATAGAACATGTAAAACAAAACCCAAATGTGAGAAATGCTATAGGAATTTCCATAAGCTGTTTTCTTCAACAAATAAATGGCAAAAAGTAAAAAAGAACAAAGGGAAACGTTTTTAGATTACCAAAAAAATGATTTAAGAAACATATCAAGCTAATGTGATCTGTGGAACATATTTGGATTCTGATGTGAACAAACCAAGTGTATAAAGATGTCTATGAGACAAGTGAGAGGCTGGATACTGAATGATAATAATGAACTATTGTGTTTTGTGTGTGTGTATTCACTATACATTTTTAAGAGCAATTATCTCCTTGAGTTCATACTGAAGTATTTAAAAATAAAATAATATGCAGAGGTTTACTTTAAATTGGCCAGTGGTGAGGGAAAAATATATGTAGAGTATCTGTGAAAATAACTGGCCATGTATTGACAGATGTTGAGGTTCGGTGATGGGTACTTGGTGATTCTTTATATTCTTCTCTCTGCTTTTGTGTTTGTTTGAAAGATTGCATGATGCTCATGAAAATAAAAATCAAAGCAGGAGAAGAGAAGAAAAAGAAAGGGAAGGAGAAAGAAGTAGAATAAAAAGAATAGTAGGAGGCGGACTAAAATGAGGAAAAGAGAACAAAAAGAAGATTAGGGTGAAGAAAGGGGGCACAGGCAGGGGAGGTGGTAAAGGAGATGATGTTAGTTGCATTTGAGAGGGACCTACTATGTACCAGAGATGAGGGATTGCAGACATAAGCACAGCACCTTCTCATGGTGTCAGTTTGCACGACTCTACTCCAGTGTTTCTGCTGAGACACAGGATTTCCATCTCCCCGGTCAGGTCGTATGGATGCCCTTGAATTAATCTGCTGCCTAGGCATTTAATTAAGGGGCACACACATTGCAGATGCTATGGATTATGGACAAGGTCATCTAACTCCCGTAGTCTAAAGTGTCTTCCTGGAGGCAGGGTCAACATGTTGTGGGAATGGGATGATTGCACCTCACTGGTCCCATGCCCCTTTGCCCCCTTGAGATACACAGAGAAGGCATAAGGGAATTCACCCCATTGCAGAAATTGAAAGGACTTCTCAGAATCATGAGTTTGGTGAAAGCTTATTTAAAAAATGAAGCCATGGTTTAGCTTCATTTAAATTCTGTATCCAGTTCTGGTAACTGTAACTGTAAATAAAAAGGAAAAACATGTGCATGCACACACACACACACACACACAGACACACGCACATTGAATACCCCAGAGGCAGGTCTGGGTCTTACACCACACTTCTGTCCAGAACTCAAAACAGGGCCTGGAATACAGTGGACCCCCAGTAAATGTATGTTTAATAAAGGATAAAAGAATGAATGAATGAATACCTTGAAAAAAGAAATAAAACAATGAACAAGTAACATCTGTAAAAGGGTGGAAAAGAAAGATGACAATCTGTCACCCTGGGTAGCCGAATAGTTTAATTTAGGGTACCAGATGATTTCAGACAAAGATGGAGAGAAAATAGCAGCACACCAAGCCCTGATATTTGAAATCTTTTTCATGAATTGACTTCTTATAATGCCAAAGCCTTTACTTACCCCTGCTTTCACTTTTTCAATTAAGTTATTCAAAATGACAAAAATATACTGTTAGTTTTTTTTGAAGTCAAGATTAATTTTACACTAAAAACCATTATGTATATACAAATACCTTTTCACATATACTTCTGACCACTTAGTCATGATCATTCAAAAATAAAACAGATGGGTTACTTCGTACTGAGCCCTAACCACATTCATATCTGAGGAGTAGTGGGTATCTTTCTCAACTCAGGGGTTCCGATGGCTCTGAGCTTTTTAGGAATGTCACATTTCACCTATCTCAAGTAAAACTGAACAGCTAACCTGACAATGGAAAATTCTTTACCACTACTAACCAGAAGGTTGAAATTGACAGTTAACCAGTCAGAACACACTTGATAATCTGCCCGAGAAGCAACTGGCCACAACCCTGCTACCTGTGGGAGGAGAGTGACTCAGTGATACTGGAGGGACACCCTCTGTAAGGCAGTCTGAGAGCAGAGTCTTGAAATCCAGGCTTCGTTTAAAATACTTACATGTGACCACTGTAGTTTAATGGAGAAAATGTCCTTCAAAAATCTCAGTATCTTAAAACCAATGTGATGGCACTTCCATCTCTCGTATAATCAACCCAACCACTGTAAAAGAGTTAGGGGCTTGCAGGTTGGTATCAGAAAGACCTGGGTTGAAATTCTGACCCTGAATGTATTATCTCCATGACTAAAGTCAAGTTATACAGCTTCTCTAAGCATGTTTCTGCTTCTATAAATAGTAGTCATCCAAAAAGAGAAACATTCTAATTCTCCGCGTGGCTAGATACTGTGAGGAACACCATGTCACTTCCAATGTCTCCAAGCCCATAGTCAAAAACAGACGACCCAAATTAGGGCTGAAATTTAACTCACCATTGCTAGAAGTGACAGCTTAACCCTTGAACTTCATTTTGAAAGTTCACCTGAATCTTCTTAGGCTCAAGTGACTACCTTCCTACAGAACATTTTCAGAAATAAATCCTTCATGCCTCCCATTCAGGCTTTACTGACCACAGCCCACTGGGCAAGCCTCTCTGATCCTTCATTTGCCAAGTTTTCACCCTAATATACCGTCTTCTTTCTTATTCAATGACCAGCTCCTTCCCTCTTCACAAATCCTTAGGCTGTACTCTCTGGAACTCCTAGTCCACCTGGAGCAACCCTCAACACAAGCTTATCCCCATTTTCAACTACTCCCTTAACTAAAACCTGGGTGTTTGCTGAGAACACGGCTCCTGCTGGGGCTCTGTCAGAGGTGACTTTCCCCTTGCACAGCCCCTGCATTTCAGTGCCCTTCCTACTCCCCAGTGCCACTTACTTTCTCTAATTTTTCTCGACCCTTCTTAAAAAAACAAAACAAAACAAATAAAAAAACCAAACTCCTCCTTTGAGTCTTACCCCTTCTAAGTCTAAGTCTTGATTTGTTTGTCAAAAGTGGGAAGAGTCTGAGATACCATACCTGCAAGCCTACAAATTCGCCTGCCACAGCTTTGGATGTTGGCAGAAAACATGAGACTTGTTATTTTTTATGACAACAGTAGCAGCCAGAGTACCAGCATTTTCTGACTCTGGTTCCCTGAGCCCTAATTCCCACAGGGTGACAGAAAAAGGGCCAAGTGACACCATAGCCTGTGTTACAGGAGAGGAACCCTGAGCTTAGGGAACCTGATCTCTGACACTGGAGAGTGTGACCTTTGCACCGTCAGCCTAAAGCATGGCTGACCTTTGGTCTGAAGGGAGACACTATCTTCATCTTCCAAAGTTATTTGCTACACAGACGTTCTTGAAAGGATAGTCTGGAACAAAGGCAATCATTGTCTATTGTCTACGCTCAGAAGATGTGCAGAAACACTAGAGACATGTGGACAATTTTCTTCCAACAGTGTTCGGCATTACACTATCGATCTCAGGGTTTAGGATCTGTATTTCCTTTCTCCTCATACTCACTTCTTCCTGGGAAATCTCATTCATTCTAATGATATTAACTATCATCCACTTTGTATCTCCAGTACAGACTTCTGAGTTCTACAACTATACATTGAATTGCCTTCTTAATTCTAGTTGTAGGTCTAATTGGCGTATCAAACTAAACATGTCTAAAATTAAATAAACTCCTGCACTCCCACCCTCCCATCTCGCCCATCTAAATACATAACACATAACTCCTACACTGTATATATTGTGTGTCCCCCAGATCCACTTGGCATTATTCTTTATATCTTGAGAAGCTTATGGACAGAAATAAAGAGCTCTCTTACCTTTGGATGGACAGAAATAAAGACTTCTCATTTCTTTTGTTATAGAATTGGTTTTGTCAATGGAAGCCATAGGCAGAATACTGGAGGGCAGGAGGGTGGTTTGGTTTTGCTATTTTTCAGTCTGGCTACTTCTCTGTCAGGTAACCTCTCCTTACAGCTGTTCTCCCCGGGTTCTGCTAACCACTCCCTCTGCTTGGCTTTCAAGCTGGAAGTGACAATGGTTCCCCATGTTATTAGCCCAGAGACACTGCACTATCCTTTGCTGCCTTCTTAAGGAACTCTTCTGACACCTTTGCACATTATCCCCCTATGAAACTCTCTTTAAATAGTCAATTTGAATGACCCATCACTCTCTGCCTGGACTCTGACTAATACACTCAGCTGTGTAAGCTAGAAATGGGGGTTTCATGATTGCCCCTCCCTCCACCACATTGGACCCGTGACCGTCTCCTTCCTTTCATCTCCGAAGCCCCACCTATTCCACGTCACCACCATCCTCAGATGGACTGTTGTGTGGCCTCCTCACTGGTCTCACAATATCTACCTTGGCTCCCCGTTAATACAATTTTCATGTAACAGTCAGATTCATGTTTTTAAACTGCAAGCCAGGTCATGTCACTCCTGCCAAAAGACTTATAGATTTGATAAATGAATTCAGTAAAGATTCAAAATACAAAATTAACATACAAAAATCAGTTGCATTTCTATACACCAATAACAATCAAGCTAGAAACCAAATCAAGAAGTCAATTCCATTTACAATAGCTACAAAAAAATAAAAAAAATACAAACCTAGAAACACATTTAACCAAAGAGGTAAAAGATCTCTATAAAGTAAACTAAAAAATACTGATGAAAGAAATTATAGATGACACAAATGGAAAAACATCCCATGTTCATGGATCAGAAGAATTAATATTGTTAAAATAACCATACTGCCCAAAGCAATCTATAGAGTCAATGTAATTCCTATCAAAATACCAATATCATTTTTCACAGAGGAAAAAACAATCCTAAAATTCATATGGAACCATAAAAGAGCCCAAATAGCCAAAGAAATCCTAAGCAAAGAGAACAAAGCAGGAAGCATCACGTTTCCTGACTTCAAATTATACCACAAGGCTATGTAGTACCAAAACAGCATGGTACTGGTATAAAAATGGACACATAGATCAAAGGAACAGAACAGAGAACCCAGAAACAAAGCCACATCCCTGTAGCCAACTGATCTTAGACAAGGTCAACAAAAACATACAATGGGGAAAGCACACCCTATTCCCTAAATGGTGCTGGGAAAAATGGAAAGCTACATGCAGAAGAACAAAACTGGATCTCTATTTCTCACCCTACACAAAAATTACCTCAAGTGGATTAAAGACTTGAATGTTAGAACTGAAACTATAAAAATTCTAGAAGAAAGCCTAGGAAAAATACTTTTTGGACATGAGCCTAGGCAAAGAATTCATGACTGCGACCTCAAAAGCAAATGCAACAAAAACCAAAATAGACAAATGGGACTTAATTAAATACAAAGCTTTTGCATAGCAAAAAATATAATCAAAAGTGAACAGGCAACCTAGAGAACAAGAGAAAATATTCAAACACTGTGCACCTGACAAAGGACTAATGTCTAGAATATACAAAGAACTCAACAAGAACAAAGAAAAATCCTATTAACAAGTGGGCAAAGACATGAACAGATATTTTCAAAAGAAGACATAAAAATGGCCTGTAAGCATATGTAAAGTATCACTAATTATCAGTATCACTAATTATCAGAGAAATGCAAATTAAAGGCACAATAAGATACCATTTTACACCAGTCAGAATGGCCATTATAAATATTATAAAATAAAAAATAACAGACGTTGGCAAGGATGTGGAGAAAAGTGAATGCTTATACACTGTTGGTGGGGATGTAAATTAGTACAACCTCTATGGAAAACAGTTTGGAGATTTCTCAAACAACTAAAAATAGAACTACCATTTGATCCAGCAATCCCACTACTGGGTAGGTATCCAAAGGAAAAGAAATTTTTATATAAAAAGATATTTGCACTTGTATGTTTATCACAGCACTATTCACGACAGCAAAAATATGGAATCAACCTAAGTGTCCATCAACGGATGACTGGACTAAAAAATGTGGTTTATATACATCATGGAATACTACTCAGCCATAAAAAAGAATGAAATCATGCCTTTTGCAGTAACATGGATGGAACTGGAGGCTTAAGTGAAATAACTCAAAAACAGAAAGTCAAGTACCTCATGTTCTCACTTATAAGTGGGAACTAAATACTGTGTCCACGTAGACATAGAGTGGTATAATAGACATTGGAGACTTGGAAAGGTGAGAAGATGGGAGAGTGGGAGGGGATGAGATACGAAAAATTACTGAATGGGTACAATGTACACTATTTGGGTGATGGTTACACTATGAGCCCAAATCTAATTTAAAAAGTAAAATAAAACCTATCACTTGTTCCTCATTTCACTTACTTAAAATTCAGAACTTTAACATAGTCTATGAGGTTCAGCATGATCCAAATTCCTTTAGTCAGATCTTAGAACTCACTTTCTTTTTCATTATATTCCGAATTCACTGACCTTTTTCTGTTTTTTATAACTTCCAAGCATTTTTCAATTCCCTGTCTCTTCTATTTGAAAAACTCTCCTTCTGGCTAACTGCTATTCTCAGGTTTTAGCTTAAACATTATTTCATTACAGAGGCCTCTACTGACTCGCAATGTTTGGTCTCTCTGCGCAGTTTCCCTACTTGCTTTTAGCCCAGAATCAGGCTATTCAAAGACACAAAGAATTAAATAATTACATCATGATTGTTGAGAAAGAAAGAAAGAATGAGAGAGAGAAAGGAAAGGAAAGGAAAGGAAACGAAAGGAGTGAAGGGAGAGAAAAGGAAGAGAAAGAAAAGGGAAGAGAGGAAGCAAAGGGAGGAAAGGAGGCAGACATGAATCAGCTAATAAGTAATAACACAAGGCCAGGCAAGATATAATTTTAGAAAGAAACAAATCATATAGACAATAAACATTATGAGTTTAGTGATGAAGATGACTATTAATTGACACAGTCAATTAATTTAGGGTCTAAGGCTGGAGGCAATAACTCTAGTTAGGACTGTTGGAAAATTGAGGCATGTGGTGAGGCTGTTTTGGACTGCAGGGGTAGCAGTGAGGATTATCTGCTCCCTACAGGGTCTAGCACAATAAATATTTGATTTGTGAGAGTTTTTAAAAATAGAAGACTAAGTAGGACTTGGTAACAAAGTGAATATGGGAGAGAAGTAGATAAAGAAAGGAAGGGAGAGAAGAAGGATGCAGACATTTTTTAAAATCTACAAAGAGAAGGCATCATATTTAGGACTTTAAAATTGGCCTCATTTAATTTATACCACAGTCCTATAAAATAGATTGTATTACCTCAATTTTTTAATTAGTAAATAAAAACCTAAGGTAGAAGAGAAAAGCTTTGCAGTTAGAGAGCTAGTCTCAAATCTTGGCTCTACCACTTACTAGCTGCATAGCTAGATAAATTCTTGAAGAAAATAAAAATTAATAATAAAAATTATTGGTTGGTATGAAAAGGAAATAATAGTTGTAAAGAATATCCTTGTACTTGGTGTCTTTTGTGTCCAATGAAGTCATGAAATAAAATAAAGCAATCCCCAGAAACCAAAGCAAATAACATGTAAAAATGTTGGAATAATAATAATAAGGTGTGAGACCAGACTACAGAGTCCAAAGTCAACAGAGAAACTGGAAATCTGGGGTATCTCTACAAGGAAGGATGCCACAGAGAAGGTGAGCCCCATCTCTGTCCAAACACCTGACTAACTGCACAGTTCACAGGCACAGGGGAGACTCACAGAAGACAAGGCTAAAAAAGCCAAAGTTGGAAATGATGAGTAGGGGAGATATAAAAGTAGCTACATACTGCAGAAAAGGTACGTTTGAAATTTGATTCTAGGTAACTTTACTATCCACTAGAAAACATAAAAATCCTCAGAAGAAAATGACAGAATTCAGAGTTGCTTTAGCCAAATTCGATAAATTTGGATAATGAAAACAGGAAAATTTGTAGCAGTTGATGTTATATAAAGAAAAAATGAAGGCCTCAAATCAATGAGCTAAGCCAGGGATAGACAAAATATGATCCATGTCATGTTTTTGTATGTCCCACAAACTAAGAAAGATTTTTAAAGTTTAAAAACATGGTTAAAACAAAGAAAAAGAAAAAAAAATAAGACAAAGGCTATATATGACTCATCCTAAAATATTTACTATCCAGTAATTCACAGAAAAAGTGTGCTGAACCCTGATCTAAAACTCTTCTTAAGAACCTAGACAAGAAAAGAAAGAAGGAAATAAAGGTAGGAGCAGAAATAGATGAAATAGAAAATAATAGAAAAGATAAAGGAAACAAAGTTATTTTTTTGAGATTAATGAAATAGCTAAATCTCTAGACAAACTAACCAGTAAATAAAGAAAGAAAATACAGGAATCAAGGTAGAGACATTACTACAGATGCTACAGATACTAAACAAATATTAGAAGACATTAATATTGTGAACTTTTTGCCAATAAATTTAAAAATGTAGATAAAATGGAAAAAAATTATTGAGAGACATAAGCTACCAAGATCACTCAAGAACAAATACATATGGTCTTTGTTTTTGCTTCTATTTATGTGGTGTATTACATTTATAGATTTCCATGTGTTGAACCATCCCTGCATTCTCTGGGATGAAGCCCACTTGGTCGTGATGGATTATTTTCTTGATAAGCACCTGGATTCGATTTGCTAGGATTTTATTGAGAATTTTTGCATCTATATTCATAAGGGATATTGGTCTGTAGTTTTCTATTTTTGTTGTGTCCTTTCCTGGTTTTGGTATTAGAGTTATGTTGGCCTCATAAAATGTGTTGGGGAGGTTTCCGTCTTTTTTGATGTTGTGGAATAACTTTTGTAGGATAGGTATCATTTCTTCTTTGTAGGTGTGATAAAATTCAGGTGTGAAATCATCTGGTCCTGGGCTTTTCTTTTTGGGGAGGTTTTTTATTGCTGTTTCAATTTCAGTTCTTGATATTGGACTGTTCAGGAATTCTATTTCTTCCTGGTTGAGCCTAGGAAGGTTGTGTCTCTCAATAGATTCAGAAAAAGCATCTGACAAAACTCAACACCCTTTTATGATAAGAACGCTTAACAAAATAAGCATAGACGGGGCCTACCTAAAAATGATACAAGCCATATATGGCAAACTCACAGCCAACATCATACTGAATAGGGAAAAATTGAAAACATTCCCACTTAGAACTGGAACCAGACAAAGTTGCCTACTGTCCCCACTGCTATTCAACATAGTGCTGGAAGTCCTTGAGAGAGCAATAAGGCAAGAGAGCAGAATCAAGGGTGTCCAAATGGGGAAGGAAGAGATCAAACTCTCACTCTTTGTTGATGATATGATATTATATCTACAAAACCCTAAGGATTCAACCAAGAGACTCCTGGAACTGATAAATGAATTCAGTGGAGTCTCAGGATATAAAATCAATACACACAAATCAGAAGCATTCATATATGCTAATAACAGTCAAACTGAGAACCAAATCAAAGACTCAATACCCTTCACAATAGCAACAAAAAAAATAAAGTACCTAGGAATACATTTAACTAAGGAGGTAAAAGACTTCTACAGGGAAAACTATGAAACACTATGGAAGGAAATCCCAGAGCATGTAAACAGGTAGAAAACCATACCATGCTCGTGGATCAGTAGAATCAACATTGTTAAAATGTCTATACTACCCAAAGTGATCTACAGATTCAATGCAATCCCTATTAAATTACCAACATCATTTTTCACAGATATAGAAAAAATAACTTTATGCTTTGTATGGAACCAGAGAAGACCCCACTTAGCAGAAGCAATTTTAGGCAATAAGAACAAAATGGGAGGTACTAATTTACTAGACTTCAAACTATACTACAAGGCTGTGGTTATTAAAACTGCTTGGTATTGGCACAAGAACAGGGACACAGACCAGTGGAACAGAACTGAGAATCCAGATATAAAACCAGCCTCATATAGCCATCTAATCTTTGAAAAAACAGACAAAAACATACTCTGGGGAAAAGATTCCAATAAATGGAATCAAAACCACAATGAGATATCACTTAACTCCAGTGAGAATGACTTTTATCACGAGAGTAAATAGACAGCCTATAGAATGGGAAAAAATTTTCACATGCTATACATCCTATAAAGGACTGATAACTAGAATCTATTTAGAACTCAGGAAAATCAGCAAGAAAAAATCGAACAACCCTATCAAAAAGTGGGCAAAGGACATGAATAGAAATTTTTCAAAAGAAGATATAAAAATGGCTAACAAACATATGAAAAAGTGTTCAACATCTCTAATCATCAGGGAAATGCAAATCAAAACCACAATGAGATATTACTTAACTCCAGTGAGAATGGCCTTTATCAAAAAGTCCCATAACAATAAATGTTGGCATGGATGTGGAGAGACAGGAACACTCATGCACTGCTGGTGGGACTGCAAATTAGTGCAACCTCTGTGGAAAGCAATATGGAGATACCTTAAACAGATACAAGTAGCCCTGCCATTTGATCCAGCAATCCCATTATTGGGCATCTACCCAAAAGAACAATAGACATTCTATAAAAAAGACACCTGCACCCGAATGTTTATAGCAGCACAATTCACAATTGCAAAGATGTGGAAACAACTCAAGTGCCCATCAATACATGAGTGGATTAATAAAATGCGGTATATGTATACCATGGAGTACTGCTCAGCTATAAGAAATAATGGGGATATAGCATCTCTTATGTTCTCCTGGATAGAGTTGGAACCCATTCTACTAAGTGAAGTATCTCAAGAATGGAAAAATAAGCACCACATGTACGCACCATCAAATTGGTTTCACTGATCATCACCTAAGAACACATTCAGGAATAACATTAGTTGGGTATTGGGCAGATATGGGCAAGGGAGACGATGGGTATATATATACATAATGAGTGTGATGCGCACTGTCTAGGGGATGGACACGTTTGAAGCTCGACTCGAGGGGGTGGGGGGACAAGGGCAATATATGTAACCTAAAATTTTGTACCCCCACAATATGCTAAAATAAAAATAAAGAACAAATACATAATCTGAATGATTTTATATATGTTAAATAAATTGAATATACATATAAAAATCTTCCCAGAAAGAAAACTCCAGGCTGAGATGACTACTCTTGTTCATTCTACTAAATATTTCAACAATATACATATTAATAACTCTTTATAAACTCTTCCAGAGAGTAGAAGAGATGGGGACATTTGTCAACTTATTTTTTGAGGTCAACATTAATCTGATGTCCATACCAGAAAAAGACACTACAAGAGAGGAAAATTATAAAACAATGGCCACGATGAAAGTAGACATAAAACTCCTTAACAAAATATTATCCAATTAAATAATCCAACATAATCAAGCATTGTTTAGCCTAGGACTGCAAGCTTGACAATATTTGAAAATAAATCAATATAATTAGCTAAAAAATAAAAATTATACAATCATTTCAATAGATACAAACTTATCCTTTGACAGAATTTATCCACTCATAACAAAAGTCAACAAACTAAAAGAGAAGAACTTTTGTAACCTTATAAAGAACATCTACAAACATTTATAAAAACTCAATGACTATGATCATATTCATTGGTGCAAAACTGACTTACCCAAAGATTGGGAACAAAGTAAGTTACTCTCATTATTATTTCTACTCAATATTGCATTGGGGGTCCTAATCAGTGTAATAAAGCAGGAAAAATAAACAAAATGCATTGAGATTAGAAAGTGTTGCGTCACAGATGCTCAGATGATCATCTATATAAAAAATCCTAAGAAAGCTACAAATGAGCTACTATAATAAATGTATGTAGAAAATTTGTAGTATTCAAGATCTATGTACAGAAGTTAATATTATTTCAGTATGGTAGCATTAAAAATTGGAAAAAATTACAGATACTATTTTATAGTAGCAACATGAAAAACATGGGGTTAAATTTAACAAAAAATATATACAAAATCTAAACAATGAAAATAATAAAATATGAAATGAAAGAGGACTTAAATAGAGAGGTATATGTATGATGTTCATGTATCGAATGACAATATTATTAAGATGTCCATTTTATCCAAACTGATCTACAGATTAGACGCAATTGAAATAAAACTCTGGGCTTCTCTCATTTGGGCAATGCACAGATGAAACAGGATGAGAACATTTTCATTATTGTACAGACAGGATTCTATTTTCAATCCAATTTCTAGTAAGCCTTATAAGGATGTTCAACATTACTTAGGGAATATATCTGTGTTATTTCAACGAAATTGGCATGGATATCTTTTATCTAGAATAGTCCTGGGAAAAAAAAAGTGCTCATCTGAAGACATTTGAAAATATACTTGAACCACCACCCATAATGTTACTTCTGCCTCATTAACTTTCATGGCATCACTCACATTATTTTTCATTATATAACCTCTTTTACTGAAACAAAGTAAGAGAATAGGACTGGATGCACTGGTCTTACCACACACCTTTCCACCTGAACACTATGGCCTAATATAATAAAATGACAGAATAGCTTATTGAAGACTTAGTTACTGTGCCAGCTGGTAGACAACGCATTGCAATTTATGGATGGCATCCTACAAGAGGAGGTATATGCTGCTAACCAGAAACACATATATAGTGTTGTTTTTTACAACAGAATACTGAGGTCTTGGAAGAAGGAGTGGAAGTGAAAACAGCCTCATCATTATTACACCAAATGACTCACTTGCAAACATAGTATTTCCCATGGTTGCAAATTTTATCTCTGTTTGCTTAGAGGTTTGGATTCTCAAGACAAGAATGTTTGCACCAGAGTACACAAAAATGCTTCCAGTGAACTGGAATTGAGACTGCCACCTAGCCATTGTAAGACATTGTCTTTGATATTGTGCATTTTCACCATAATTGAGTCCAGCGGAAAGTTTCTCTCTTCTCCCTCTCTTCTCATATTCTCTACTTTCTTTCTTTCTTTCTTTCTTTTTTATTGTGGTTTGCATATTTTATGTTTCCTTGATCTATGAATTATTTTCTTTCTTCAGCTCTGAAAAATCCTCAGTTATCATCTCTGCATAAATTCCCTCTTCTCTATTCTTATTATTCACTTCTTCTGGGACTCAGTGCTGATTAATGATACATTAACATGCTTATCCTCCAAATGCTTCAGTATTTGATATCCTTTTGTCCTGTGCTCTGTGTGTGTGTGTGTGTGTGTGTGTGTGTGTTTATCAGATCTTCATTCTAGTTCACACATTCTCTTTGGCTATGTTGAAATCTACTTTTTAACCCATCCATGGAGTGTTTTGTCATTTGTGATAGCCTTTTGTTGATTGCACACTTTGGGGGATTCCATATTTATTCCTCTAAATATTTTATATATGATTTTATTCTAAATATATTATTTCTGATAATTTTTTAAGACTAGAAGACTTGGTGGATTTACATATATTATCTTTGTTTCTGTTGGCTTTCACACATAGTGTATTTTTTTCCTTGGTGTTTTGTCAGCTTCAATTATGAGCTAATAATGGTTGATTAATTTTAATTTAAATTTTTTGGACTCCTGGGGCCAAAAGAAGATACACTTTGCTTCAAAATGATTTTTGCTGGAAGCCAGAAGGCAAAACCCTCCTGGTTACTACTTTAATTCTCTTATAGCAGTTCTAGCTTCATGCTGATCTCAGATTTAGCAACTGTACCTTGAGGCTTGATCGGGGCCCTTTGGAGTATCTGGCAGGCCACACTCTTGCTCAAAGTCAAGCCAATCCCTAAACTAGCTTTATAGCCCATGAAGCTTCTTCTCAGGACTAGGGAAGAATAAAAGCATTGTGTCAGGGATTTGAGCCTTAATAGTTTGCATTTGAATACTTATTCTTTTCTCTATAATGGAGGGTTTATACCTTGATCCAAATATATCCATCATTT
This sequence comes from Eulemur rufifrons, assembly GCF_041146395.1. Taxonomy (NCBI): domain Eukaryota; kingdom Metazoa; phylum Chordata; class Mammalia; order Primates; family Lemuridae; genus Eulemur; species Eulemur rufifrons. The sequence goes on along the minus strand of NC_090989.1, from coordinate 186,045,362 downwards.
CTCATATAACTACTAAGTTCAAGTTGTCTGATGTTCACAGAGAGTACTACAACGAACAACAAAAATGTTAAAATTCATGAATATTTTTCTATACTCCAAAAATTATTCTAAGCAGTTTACATGAATTCTCTTATTTAATTCTAGTCATCACCCAATGAGGTACATGCTGTTGATTGTATTGATATTTTACAAGTAAAGGAATTGAGGTTTAATTTAAACAGCTTACCCAAAGTTACACAGATAACAAGTAGCTAGTAAAGTTGTCAAAGTTGGACTCGCAATCCAACGCATGAATATTTTTTATGGAAGCATATTTTGCATACAGCGAAATGCTGGGTCGTAAGTGAATTGTTTAACTAGTTTTGGCAAACACATGTCAATATGCAGAACATTTTCATACCTCCAGAAATTTTCTTGTGCTCCTTCATAGTCAACACTTCTCCTCCCACTAAGAAGCAACCATTGACCTGCAATCTAGAATCATAAATCAGTTTTTCCTATTCAAGAATTTCAAATAAATAAGATTATATAATATGTGCTTTGGGGGTCTGGATTCTCTCATTTAGTCTAAAAATTTTGAGATTTATCCGTTTTGTTTCAAGTATCAACAATTCGTTCCTTTTTTATTAAGTATCATTCTAGTGAATGGACATACTAGAGTTTGATTATTCATTTTCCTTTTGATGGATATCTAGGCTATTTTCAGCTTTGTCAAGAAGTGTGAGAGGTCTGAAATTTTACCCTACATGGAACTAGTTAGCCTTTCATAGTTTTATGGGTGCTGGCCAAAGATGTGGGACCCTGCATCCCAGCCAGGCACAGCAAGCAGCACAATCATTATGTTTGCTCTGGGTTCCCTTCTCACCACCCTCTCAAGTCCCATGCAGGTGAGGCAGAGTGGTCCACATAGATGCTGAAAACACCGTGGGTTTATGCTACAGGTGTCAAACTCTGAGCTTCAGGAACCTGAATCTTTTATAAAGGACCTCAAGCAAAGCCACCTGACCTTTGCTTGAGAGAGATACTATCTTCAATGGCCAGTAAAAAAACTTCTCTGTGCTCCATAGGGATACCCTATCTGTGTCTTCGAAGGATATTTTCTACAGAAACATCATGAAAAGATAATCAGTGCCTCTGCTTGCAAGATTAGTAGAAACAAGAGAGACTTATGGGGGACTGTTCCCGGACAGGGCTATTATGAATAAAGCTGCTATGAATATTTGTGCACAAGAGTTTTGTGGACATGTTTTCATTTCTCTTGGATAAATGCTTAGGAGTACAGTTGTATACCACAGGGTCATGTGTGTTTAACTTTTGAAGAAGTGCTCCAAGGTAGTTATGCCCTTTATATTCTAACAGCAATGCACAAAACTGCTGGCTTCTCCATGTCTTCTTTGATGTCATCAGTCTTTTCATTTTGTCCATGTGGAGGAGAATCCCATTATGGTTTAATTCTCATGTCTCTGGTGAATGATGGTGCTGGGCATTTTCTTGCATGTGCCTATTGGCTAAACATATCAGATCTAATACCCTCCTTTGCATTTTCGAAGCTAAATTGAGAAACTAAATTTACAGGTTCTGTAAGTTTTCTCCTACAGGAGCATAATAATCTAAGAGATGACAGGTAAATGCCTATTGGTCAAAATTATTAATATTTATTAAAAATTATATTGACTGAAACCATTAAATTTTACTTTATAAGACCATAACTACTTCCCAGTAAGTTTTCTTGTTTGTTTATTTGTTTGTTTGTGACAAGGTCTTGCTACGTTGCCCAGGTTGGCCTTGAACTTCTGTACTCAAGCAATTCTTCCACCTCATCCTCCTGAATAGCTGGGACTACAGGCATGTGCCACTGTACACAGATAACTACTTCCAAGTTGTAAACTGCAGCTAATTCTTTCGTATAAAATAAGTATTTTAAGGAGCCAGTTAGGGTATAAGTTTTCTTTTGTGGTTTCCAAATGAGCAAAAGGAAACAGTTTTATAAGATATTTAAATCATATTCTCTTAAGGGGTTAAACACTTTATCAGGAAAAGTTAGGCAGTTGTTTTGTTTTTCAAAGTATGAGGTTAACCCTTTCATGCCAGGGAGATGCCACTTCCATGAATCATTATTGACAAGAGCAAAGCAAAATACTTTGGTCCAAATCTGAACTCTGTCTGATGCTATCCAAGTAACGTTGGGCAAGACATTTAATGAACCTCTAGGAAATTTGCTTTTATCTTTCTTTTCAGTAGATTGTAAATATCATCAGCTCTGCTAACTGTGCTAAGTTGTAGAGATGCTCAAATGACACAGGGGCATTAAAACAATTTAAGGACTCTAAAGTGCATCTCATAAAAGGGATAAATCGGTACCCAAACATATGGGATAATATTCAATCTTGCAAGTTTTCCAAGAAATACAAATCAAAATAGAAATAATATTTTAGTAGCTTTGCCAAAGGCTGAATAAATTAGTACAGTGATTTCAGAAAGCGGCTTGGCAATATATTTCAATCGTCCAAAAAATGCTTATACTCTTTGAATCAGTAAAGCTAAAGATAGGTAATGTGCATTTTATTATCATTAACCAAAGGTTTCCTGTGTGTCAGGCATTGTAATAAGGATGTTACATGTATTAACTCTCCTTCAAACACAAACGAAGCAAAACTCTAGGTAATTATACAGGTAATTATTATCACCAGTGTTTTACAAATTAGGAAACAGGTACAGAGATACAAAGGCACTTGTGTTAGGCTTCATAGCTAGTATGAGGCAGGAACTGAAATTAATTCAAGGAAATTTTGCTTCAAAGTACTTGTTTTTAACTACTCCAATTAACAACTTTTAGAAATTTATCCCAAGGAAGCAATAAAAAAAAAAAATCAAACAGGAGAAGAGGTAAGATATGTCCCAATGTGTTTTATATAATATATACCTGCAAAATTTGGAAACAATGTAAGGAAAAATTCAATAAATTATCGTATATGAAATCATTAGTCTATTATATAACACTTAAGGTAACCAAGAAAACTATCGATATGGTGTTTACAATTTATAATTTTTTTTTAAAAAGCACAATTAAAGTTATCTGGATTTCTTGTTTTCACTATGGTAGTGTCGAACGATTACCAGAATTTTTGGTTCTGCTCATGCTAGCATTGCAAGTTTTCCAGGGGACCATAAAGTGGTATGTAAGCATCTTCCCATGAATGAAAAGACCAGGATCACAAACCCCAGTGATGTCATGAGAAATTCTTTGACTCCATGAATGCTAGTAAATAGTACTGAAGAAATAAGATATAATTCTATATTTTAATGAAAGGACATACACTATGGTGTTAAAATCAGAAGAAAGTTAAAAACAGGTGAACAATCAAATCAACTGTACCAGGAGAAGGAAAGTGAAGTCATAGCGGGCACACTCCTGGGGTTTGTGGCATATGCATTCATTCTCCATCAGAGCAGTGACACCTCTCTATCAAGGCCAGCTGCCTTTCCTCTTGCCACATGCTTTCTCTACTCCCGGGTAAAAAGGAACTTGATCATTGAATGGCCAGATACACACTTGTTGGTGGACCAACTCAACAGAGGACAATCCTACAGCAGAGAGCTCCTTACAGAAGCTTGAGAGGAAGGCAGATGTCCCAAAACACAAAAGCCTGTGGTCCCTCATTTCATTCCATTTCTTTTCTTAGGTGCTGCCCTGGCTGGTGCTGGGTCCGGCATGTCTTGCACCCAGCAGTACAGCATGTTCACTATGAGGTGTCTCAACCCAGGCAGACAGCTTGGAACACAAGAAACAAATAGCAGCACCAGGCTTTGGAGTTGGCCAGTCCTGGGTTTGGATTCTGTCTCTGCCACTTTCTAACCGAGTTAACATGAGTGTGTGGTGTCACTACCCTCCCTAAATCTGACCTGCCGTTCTGTGCCATGGGACCTTGGGCCAGTCATTGTGTCTTCCTTGTTTCTGTTTCCTCCATTATAAAACAGTAAAAAAATAACACTATCTCAGAAGGTTGCTCAGAGGCATAAAAGCATTAAAATGGGTTTCCTTTTCCTCAACTAAACACTGTGTATAAAAATGGAATGCCCATTTCAAGGATCATTATCATCTATGCAAAGTGCTTAAGTTAGTGACTGGCACATAGCAAGTATTTGATGAATATTGCTTATTGTAATTATTTTCTAAAAGATGCTCAAAATTAAAATCTTAAGCATAAAACTTGCAAAAATACAATTTTTTGCTTATTCAGATTTGTATTCACCTACATGTTTGCAGAAAGAAACATCATCATTTAAGAAAGTATCTAATGAGTGTTGACTATTTTATTATTTTTATTATTATGGTTTTAACCCTGATTGTAATTTCTTTTTCATAACACAGAAAATGCAACAATTCTTCACTATGAGCATAACAACAATCAGTGTAGAGAAGGACATGGTCAAATCTGAGAGGCTGGTACATTTCCTCGGTCCTCTAATCCTATGATTTTTTTTTTTAAAGAAAGAAATTTCTACAAGTGGCTAACCAATTCTCCCAGCACCATTTATTGAATAGGGATTCTTGTCCCCAGAGTATATTCTTTCCTGCTTTGTCAAAAATTAGGTGACTATATGAGGATGGTTCTATATTTGGATTTTCTGTTGTGTTCCACTGGTCTGTGTCCCTGTACTTGTGCCAGTACCAGGCTGTTTTAAGAACCACAGCCTTGTAGTATAGTTTGAGATCTGGCAAATTAATACCTCCCATTTTGTTTTTGTTGCTTAAAATTGCTTTTGCTATACGGGGTCTTCTCTGGTTCCATACAAAGTGTATAATTATTTTCTCTACATCTGTGAAGAATGATGTTGGTAATTTAATAGGGATTGCATTGAATCTGTAGATCACTTTGGGTAGTATAGACATTTTAACAATGTTGATTCTTCCGATCCACGAGCATGGTATATTTTTCCATCTATTTGCAAGTTCTGCTATTTCTTTTCTCAGTGTTTCATAGTTTTCCTTATAGAGGTCTTTTACCTCTTCCACAGCTTTCACCTCTCACAAAAATCAAATCACGGTGGATAACAGACTTAAACCTTAGGCGTGATACAATCAGAATTCTAGAAGAAAATGTAGGAAAGACTCTTACAGACATTGGCCTAGGCAAAGAATTTATGAAGAAGACCCCCAAGGCAATCACAGCAGCAACAAAAATTAATGAATGGAACATGATTAAATTAAAAAGCTTCTGCACAGCCAAAGAAACAGTCCAGAGAATAAACAGACCACCTACAGAATGGGAAAAAATTTTTGCATACTACACATCAGATAAAGGACTGATAACAAGAATCTATTTAGAACTCAGAAAAATCAGCAAGAAAAAATCAAGTAACCCTATCAAAAAGTGGGCAAATGACATGAATAGAAACTTCTCGAAAGAAGATATAAGAATGGCTAACAAACATATGAAAAAATGCTCAACATCCCTAATCATCAGAGAAATGCAAATCAAAACCACAATGAGATATCACTTAACCCCAGTGAGAATGGCCTTTATCAAAAAACCCAAAACAACACATGTTGGCGTGGGTGCGGAGAGACAGGAACACTCATACACTGCTGGTGGGACTGCAAACTAGTGCAACCCCTGTGGAAAGCATTATGGAGGTATCTTAAACAGATTCAAGTAGACCTGCCATTTGACCCAGCAATCCCATTACTGGGCATATACCCAAAGGAAAAAAGGTCATTCTTTAACAAAGACACATGTACCCGAATGTTTATAGCAGCACAATTCACAATAGCAAAGATGTGGAAGCAACCCAAATGCCCATCAATACATGATTGGATTAGTAAGCTGTGGTATATGTATACCATGGAATATTACTCAGCTATAAGGAATGATGAAGATACGACATCTCTATGGTTCTCCTGGAGAGAATTGGAACCCATTATATTAAGTGAAGTATCCCAAGAATGGAAAAACAAGTATCACATGTACTCACCAGAAAATTGGTTTCCCTGAACATCACCTAAATACACATCTGGGAACGACACCAATTGGATATCAGACTGAGGTGGGGGGCGGGGGAGGGGATGGGTGTATGCCTACACAATGAGTGCATTGTGCACCGTTTGGGGAGTGGTAACACTTGAAGGTGCTGACTCGGGAAGGGGGGGGTGGGGAAGGGAGGGATATATACCTACATGATGGGTGCAATGCACACGACCTGGGGAACAGACACGTCTGGAGCTCTGGCTTGGGGGGAAAGGTGGAACAGGAGCAACGTATGTAACCTGAAATTCTGTATCCCCCATAACAAGATGAAATAAAAAAAAAAAAAAGAAATTTCTAATATATTACATTTATTGAATTTCAAGATGTTCACATTTTTCCTTAAAATGGAATACTTGTCTCCTCAAATATATGCAAATGTTGCTATTTTCATTTTGTGTCTTGTAGAAAACATAATGAGCTTATGAAACATTTAACCTGTGCAGCCCAATAAATCCTACAAAGCCCTTGATTCAACCCATTTGCCCAGGCTGCTTCTCCAAAAGCGAGATGACACTTCAGTGCTCGTTCATGCAGCAAGCTGGGCACCTTTAGAAAAGCAAAGGCACATACCACCTGCCCCTCCTCTGATTTGATCAGTTGTATTGAAATATTTTATGCAAAGCAGATTTTTTGTTTGTTTGAAGCATGGAAATTAAAATTACTTCCTCAATAACTATTCGTTAAATTCCTACTCTAAGCTCGATACTGGGTTAAGGATAAGAATGTGAAGATGTGCATAAATAGAGGAGAGAGTGGCTGGTTTCATGAAGCTTGAAGCCAAGAACAGGAGAAGGACATTCACTGCATACTGCCACTGATGAGCACAGCATCACAAAGAGAGGCAAGGGCCTTTCACAAGGAAAAGAAGGCAGAAGAGTAGACAGTAATGAACCTACCCTAAATCATGGTGAAGGCTTCCTTAAAGAGGTGACAGTGTGCAATGTGAAGGGTGAGTGAATGTTAACCACTCAAAAGTTGTATTGGAAAAATGGAATTCCAAGCAGAGGGACTAGCATGTGCAAAGGCCCTGTGGCAGGAAGAATCCAGATGCCTTCACAGAACCAGAGTCACAGGAATATGAGATAGGGCCCTAGAGACCATGCTGAGGGTTTTAATCTTCCTCCTACGAATAATATACTGCCACTGAAATGTTTTAAGTATTGGGGGTAACAGGATTTGTTTTGCACGCTAAAAGTAGTACCAATTTAGATGCTGAGTGCTTCGTAAAACTCACCAACGCGTCTGCAATCTCAAAACTTGTCCAAGCGAAGAGAGAACCTATTGACATACAGTCTGCGTAGGAGGCGTGATTTATGTCGTCACGTCAACAGCCAGGCTGTTAGAAGTCCAGTAACTACTTGTCCTAATGATTTCTGTACACGCCTAGCCACAAAAGGGAAATTGCTTCAGCTTGGCTCTTGGCATCATTTCCTTTCTATTCTTTTTTGTATTTTTTTAAAATTTAATTTTAAAGTGTAGCCGTTTGTTACAAACTTGCCCAGGACTTGCACATGACAGTTGCATTTTTTCTCAAATGAGAGCAATACCGTCTTGTAATTCGACATTTTCCTTTCGTAGCAAATTGCCCACTTCTGCCAGAGCATCGGACCACTTTGGTAGCTCAATTTATATCTGCTACTCCAATACCGGTGCGAGTTTCCTGAAAGGTATTATTTTGTGCTGCCTGGGTTTCTCACTATTTCAATCTCCACCATCTGCTTCAACAAGGCTACAGGCCTGCATTTGGCCCACCCTAAAAAGACAGTCCCAAGGGAATGAGATATATTCAAAGAGAATTTTATAGTCAGGGCTACAATTCCTTATTGTATAAGTATTCGGCCTCAGAGACAAGGAGTTTGAGTTCTGTGTCTTTTCTCCTTGTGTAAGCTACTAGCTTTTCATCCATATAACAAAATTTGAACATAAACTGGAAAATACTGCCCTATTTTGAGCTTAGGAAAGGAAGAAAGAAACAAGGTCAACTTACTTCTTCACTACAGCTGTTTATTGGTGAGGACCAAAAGGGACCAATACAGGATCATTATCAAATATATTCTACTAAGAGCCCTTATGTGTCTGGGTGTCACAAAATAAGGAAATCACTAAAGCAAAACCATGAAGTTACCCCAAAATGAGGAAGTACCTATTCACACGTTCAGTTCTCTAAAGGTCTTAGGAGGCAACTAGGTGTCAGAGGAGAAAGGGCATAGGCAGAAATGAGCTGTGTTTGCCATTTGGTTGATCCATCTGAACCAGATTGTCATCATCTATATAACAGAAACCTCTCATGGTCAGACGTGGCTGCTACGATAATCTCTGCCAACTACATATTCCTGGAACAATCGTTCACTATTGTTTTCTAGCTCAGCTTCTTATTTGTTTCTTTCACAGCGCAGATCACAACTCTTAATTATTTTATATACCTGCTTTTGGCTTTCTCTCTGTCTCCTATGCTGGAGCACAAGCTGCCTGAAAGCAAAGATCTTGCCTGTTTTCTCTTGCCCAGCACAGACACCGGCCCAGTGCGGCTGAGTACACATCTGGTGAGTAATTAAATGAGTGACAGAATGAGGGAGAAAATGAATGTAGGCAATTCGTTGTTGAGATTATTACATTTTTCCCATTGGCAGCTCTGCTCTCAGATAAGTCACAGTATTTCTCCAAGGTTGCTTTCTTTTGTGTTAATCTGTAAAAGGAGGGCAATACCTGCCTTACCTCTGCCACAAGGCTGATACAGGGATCAAAAAGAATGATATAAACATACACAAATGTTTTGCTATGTGCCTAGATCAATATAAAGCAAAGGGTATTTAAGGTTAAGGAAGAATAAGGCTGGATATGGAAATAAAGGAAGGACAGGCCATTTCAGCCATAGAAGAGTCTTGTCTTTTTTTTTTTTTTTTTTTTTTTAACAGAAACCAAAGTAGGATCAGTCACCACCATGAACAACCACCAGGATGGCACCTAAACCCCTGATCCCCACCGGGCACTGTCCCATTTAATCCTTGGTGAATGATCCCATTTACTGGAGACTACTGTTATCCCCACGTTATAGATGAGGAGCTGGGGACAGGGGTGAGAAGACTTAAGTAGTTTTCCCAAGGTGACACCATAACAGAAAGAACTGGAATACAAACCCAGGCAATTCGACTCAAGTCTTTCACGAGGGAGCCGGTGAGACTTAAGCAGGCAGCTTGAGTACTGTGTTTCTACACCATAGAGACGGTGTTTAAAGTCTACACAGAGCTTCCTGTGCCCTGGATGGCAAACAATAAATACTATTTGAAGATGAGGATGAGGAAATTAGCAGCCTCCCTATGCGTTCACCCACATATCTGGACCTCCTGTAGTTGGAATGAGGGAGACAAAGTTAGAATTAGCTCTAGAAAGTTTTTATCTGGGTTTATATATATATATATATATATATATATATATATGGTTGATACTTATCTTATGACACATTTTATTCTGTAGGAAAATAAATATGACACTGCACATCCCATAAAAACCTAAAATGCTTTTAGTATCCATATTTCTCTTTACAGGGTATGGTGGGGGGAACCTCTATTACTAGAAACTCTTCCTAAGGAAGGCTCTATTCTACTCTAACTTGCTTGATGATACTTGATAAGTCATTCCACAGCCCTTTCTTACACCTACTAAAATGACTCTAAGCATCCAATTTATAATACTTATATTGCTTATAAGAGGTGCTTTGTTTACAAGGGCTGTTGCTAACAAGACGCATATGCATTAATTCCTCTAGTTCAGGAATTCCTCCCCATTAAGAGCCATGCCTGACAGACTTTCCAAATACAGAAAGGCCATAACTCCCAATTTTAGAGACTTTGCATGTTGAAGTTACTGAAAAAGAAATGACACACAGCTCAAATAATTACGGCTTCTAGCATTTATGGAAACAGTTTTGCCTGGATACTCCTGGGCTTTCAAGTGGGTATTCCACTGCCTGGCTCGATTCTGTGCAAAATTAAACACAGTTTCTGTGGATGCCTTCATGTGCTATGTGGCAAGAGAGATTTTAGGGAATGTGGCCTGAATTAAAATGGTGTGTGGCAGAGACCCCTTTTCATGCATTGTAGGGTTGTGGTAGAAGCAAGAATTTATTTACTTCAGGGTCAGGGTCCATCTCTAAAAATCTATTTTCTAAGGCTGAAGATGGGCAGCCCCCACCTTGGCCATCTGGTCAAGATTTGGAAAGATGAGGTTTAAGAGTTTGGTGCTATGTCTGCACTAGTTAGCAAAGACAAGGACCTTCCCCACCACTCAACTACTTTGGCTGTACTTTGGCAGTTGCCAGATGATAATATTCTAACATAGTAACATGTTATATCAATGAACGTGCCTTTCATTTCCCCTCCCCCACTTCTTTCCTAAACACGGCAACTTCGGAACTCCTTTTCATTGCATTTGGGAAGGATGGTTATAATAGAACACAGGAAAATAGCAGAAATAAATTATAATAACAACAATACCAATAATAATAATAAATAAAGGATTGACTTTTCAGTTTTAAAAGCCCATGTTACGTGATCAGAACTAGGCTCTGAGTTTCAAAAGTCAGAGCCTTGAAGTTCATAAAGTGTATGCCGTTTACAAAAGATTTGGAAGGATATGACTAGATCTAAGTTAACCCCTCCTTTTTCCAAGTCTGTGATAAAGTCATTCAAAAATGGAAGATGAGAAGGGAGAGACTGAGGGAGTTGTAAAAGATAAATGCTGATATAAGCTCATGGAGAGTGTCCTAGGCGCTGCCACCTCCCCCAACCAGCATCACAGGAGGCCCCAGAAGTCATCAAAGTCAGGGTTGACCTGGAGAGGCCCTGAGGCCAGGACCAAGGATCCATGCGGAGAAGCCCTCACATCTTCCTTACTAAGGGCAGGAACAGACAAGGTACATTCCTGGAGACGCATTTGCAGATAGTGAGAAATCACAGATAGATGCCAAAGGCCCAGAGCAAAGGTACCTCACAAGTAATTTCCACGTCCTGGACTTGAAAAAGTCCTCTGTAACTACGACTCAGTCCTACGACCAGGTGAGATAAGGGACTTTTAAAAGACTGATTAAATTTCTACAAAACATTGGAATGGAGATTGAAAAAACAAAGTAAAGTTATAGAAAACAACCAGAAGTTCTATTTTTTGCACTGGTGATTTTATGGCCCGAGAGTCATATCTATTACAATATACAACCATAGGAAAGGCCACACTAATTATTGCCCTCAGAATCAAGCATTGTCTAATCATCTGGCTGATCTTCCAAATTTATCCAGTGGAATAACTGACGCTTGGTATGGCTGGTGATATGCTGCCCTCAAAAAGAGGTTATCTTATTGTTCTTAAATTCCTTTTAAAAAAAGATTAGTTTCTTAATTTCAAAATAATACAAGAAGATAAACTTTCATATCTAAGTGAATCAAAATCAAAGCCATAGAATTAACATAAATTTAATATGATTTAATGTTACACTAAAGTCTATTTTTGACTATTACATATGGGAACCTGCAGTCTAGAAAGATAATCACCTTTTATATACACAGGACTTTTATTCAATAACCTATGTTCCAAAAATGGATTTAAAGAGGTTTTCCAAAATCAATGAGTATTTCAGATGTGACATTCAGATCATTCTAATTTGGAGAACCGTGTGTTACTGGCATTCCATCTATCTAAATTTTGTTAGCAACCTTATCCAAAGAGTTGCTGCAAAATGCCTTACTAAATGCACAGAGTTATATATCTTAATAACCTTTCTGTGATGACTTTGTACTTATTTAATGTACATTTTAAAATCAATGAATTTATTAACAAATAAAAATTCTTAACAATTTGACACATTTACACATTATGCAAATATAGAAACCAGCCATTTAGGAAGTACATAGGGGTAGATTTAAGGGTGATGGTAGCAAGAGAAATGCCAATCAAGATTCTAATATCTAGAGATGAGTCAGAGAATAAAAAATTGAACAAAGAATGATATTAACACACAATCCTATAATGTATGCTCTTAGAGATTAAATCATAATTAATCTATGCCAAGCTTCTGTTTAAGAAAGCGTGAAGGTGTAAAAATGCATTTTATTGATGCTTCTCATCTAAATGGCTTCAAAAAGTCTTAAAGCACCAAAGGGTTAGATATTATTCATCTATAACATTTTGATATGGATTCCTTAATCATGCTAAGTAAATTGGGTGCCACAATACGACATCTATATGACAATTAAAGGTTAATTCAGAATAAAATAATAAAATGACAGGGAAAACTAATTAGTATAGTCCTAAATTCTTTCTGCACATATATTCTCAAAGCACTTGACTTTTGTTAAATGTAATTCATTTGTCTCGATAGTCTTATTAACTAATTATATAGGCTCTAATGGGTCTGGGTCCAGAGGAGAATAAAAGACTTGAGAAATACATGGTTTATTCACTAACAGCATTTGTTAACAGGTTTCTTTTAGCCCCATTAAAAAAGAGGACTTTTACTTAAACTGTTTGTATGTCTTTGAGAATCGAGGTGTAAGAAAACCCAGCTTAAGGATTCTGACCTCCCAAAACATGGACATTTACCGGAGTGTGCTCTTTGGCCCTCTGTATCTTCCCACGGTCCAGTCTGGTTGATTAGGGACACAAATCAAAACTGAATATGCTTATTGTGTGACTTGAGACCTCTAGCAATGGGATACAAAGGGTTGTTACCCAAAAAAAGTCAACCATTTATTCATCGTCTGTCATCTCAAAAGGAAAACAAATCTCAGCAAGTCAAATTGTCCCTTCATAGGGTGATGGATTTCTAAATGCTGAGTTCCTTCTTTTCAGCAAGGAGGTAACTCTGATGAATCAGTATTCACCAGGTGGCATTTGGCAGAACAGTCATGTTAGTTAGACAGATGCTCTGTGTAAGCCATAAGACATGACAGGTGAGCCATAAGGTATTGCCCGGCCACAGGGAAACACATTCAGATTCTCAGAGCCTCCTTGTGAATTTAAAGAACGCATTTGGGAGCTAAGACACTGGGGATGCTGCTAACTACAGAAGGGTATAGCTCATCAGGAGGAAATGAACATTTGGCATGTGAGGTGTCGATCACGTCCAGGGCTCAATGACACTTAGATACACACTCTGCTTTATAGCACTAGAAATCCTTGAGCTTCATATTTCACTTACACCATAACATTATATGATGCCTGTCTGCAAACTTTTTGACACCTCAATACATCACTCTATAATGTGCACCCCAATGAAAAGCTCCTGTCTATGCTTACGTGCTTTATTATATTTGATGTACGCCCTGATCTCCCTCAGGAGCGACACAGACAATAGAATCTTCATGAATTCCTCACAGGCCACTGCGTTCAGCCCAGAACAGCAGAAAACCATTGCTGTGACTGAGCTATTACTATGTGTCAGGACCATTTCAGATCCTGTCCTTGAATTATCTCATTTAGTCCCCACAACAATTTTGAATGTGAAATTTTACTATTCTCATTTCAAAAATAAGGAATGGCTCTGAAAGGTTAAATAATGTTGTCCAAGCTCTCACAAGTGTGGTTCTGGGTATCCCTAGAACACAAGCCCAGGCCTCTTTGATTCCCAAACCTATGGTGTCTTCACGGCTTTGGTGTAGTGGTCTTCCTGACTCCAGGATGGCCTCCATCTGTTTTTTCAGAGACATCAACTCATTTGTGCAATTTTCCTTCTTTCCTTGGCCTTGATTTCTCCACGGAAACATATTATTCCCAGAGATCGTACTCTAAACGTGCCTTTGTATCAGGGGTACACTGGCAAGTCTCAAGGGTGAACACACTTGGCTGGTGGACTGTGAGTGGGTGAATATAAACACAACCTGAACAAAATCACATCTGATCTTTCTGCCTCTGAATGACAAGTTGTCTGTGGTGAACTGTCTCATAGAGATTACTGTGTGTACAGCTAGCACTGTCTCTACGAGAAAACACAACTCTATTATGAAGTAGTGTGAATGGCCCCCATACCTGTCAGATGGAGTTTGTTTTCTGTGAGAGCGTGGATCACCATACACATGCTCATCTATGTGCCCACTTGAGGGACGGCAGCCAAGACAACCTGTGAGCAGGAAATCTCACTGCCAAGGGTTGGTCTGTATCTAAGTGAAAATTAGGCCACTGCTAGGGAAGGCACGAGGAAAACTGTCTAGCTCTCAAGAGTTGGGAGACTCTGGAACTGGAATTAAGGAAAGTTGAGATGCTCTTAAAATACTAGAAAATGTGATAGCATCCCTTGCTTGAAGGAGACTTTAAATAAATATGGATAATTCACAGGAATAAGATTACATAGTGGTTCAGGTTGTTCTCTATAAAAATGCATGCGCACCTCACACCAGGTATCATTGTGATGTATGCACAGTGTATCTCATGGCTCCTAATGAATATTTTTTTCAACAGTTATTCTTCCTCTCATGACGTTTTACTTTTATACCCTGACCCCAGGAACTTCCTCTTTCCATATAGTGTGGATCTCATTCCTTATGTACAAAACGTGTCAAATGATTGATTTAATGTTGGTCTATTTGCAACTAATATATAACAAATGTATCTCATTATGGCTGAAGACACTATACATCCCAGAAGAAAAAATGTTTGCATTTTTGTTTGTACTCCCATCTTAGGAGGGGAGATGCTAAGACCTCCTTATTCTTTAGCAGATCCCAGGCACAGAAAGAGATCTGTGAAGGGGGCTGTCTTCTGCAGCCCTCAGATTGATACCTTCCTTGTCTCCCTGATGCCGATCCGTAGCACCAGACCACCCAATTGGCCTCCTCCTCTGATTGCTCTTCAGCACGTGCCCATTCTTTTAATGTTTCAAAATCTGGTTATTGAGGCAGTTTTCCCTTATAGCATCTGCATCCCTAAGTCTATCAGTGCCTCCCTCTCCCGTCCTGTCTTTCCTCATCACAGTTCAGGCTTCCCATTAACACAATGGAATCCGTCACTTCTCTGCATCTCCACTCCTTTTCCTCTAGTCTAGCAGTTCTCAGCTTGCCTTTTGTTCCAATTCTCCACTTCCAGACTGAGGTACTTTTAAATGCCAAGATTTGTTAAATAGTATTTTGGGAATACTACCAAAGCAAGATAGACACAGTGTCGGATTTGGAAAAAGGAAGGACAAGAAAGAAAAACAAACACATGACCACCCATGTACTTATATCCCATAACTGGAGGGGTAAGAGATAGGATGATGGTAATTGCATTTACCTCCATTCAGTAGGGTACCGCTTGCCATGTGGAAGTGGTGAGAACAGAAAGGGAAAAGAGAGACTATATGGATAATTTGGGGCCACGGGTAATTTAGTAAATGTGATCATAGATTATCCCCATGGGAGGACTATGGAGGAAGACACAAACAATTCCACTTCCATGTTTGTAAGGTAATGGTTTGGATAATGACCTTATTTGTCTTTATAAACCCAAATTCTCAATATCGGCACTAAAACATGGCTACAGATAAAACCGCCTGTGTTAGAGCACATAAAAAGATAGGGGCTTATCCTTAGAAGACAACAATCCTAATGTCCATCAAACAATCCATTCCACCTTGCAGACACTCTGCAGAACACCAAATGTCAGAAAGAACTGAGCCAACTCTCATCAATCATCTACATACTTCCAGTACTCTTGAATAGTTCCTGTCATATAGACAAATTATCCAGATGTCAAACTAATTTTTGCAGTTTCCACTTGAAAGCTTTGTGTCACCTAGGTCTATTCAACATTAAATTAATTTTTTCCCCAACATTGTAAGGAACATATTTTTGAAAATACCTTATTGTCACACAACATGATCTGGAGAATGTGGTCAATCTGCTATTATATCTCCAATATATGCATCATATTGATTTTGCATCATTGTTTTTATTCACGTCTCTGTTCCTATATCTCCTTTTTCACAGAAAACTCCTTGAGAAAAAACTACACTTAAGCATCCTCACACTCTTCAAGGTATTCTTAGTACCAGGCATTACATGTAACTCCCCTGATTCATAGATGTTTGTTGAGTAGATGAATCTACAACATCCAGATGATCGATATTCAAAGAGCTATATTGCAAAGATAAACTAAACACAGGAACTGTGTCCAACATGAATGTGGCTTTCTTGGCCATAGAGAAGACATTATAGGGTTTTGTGATAACTCAATGTCATCAACACAAATGTTGATAGCTTCTAGGGTATAGAGGTAGGGAATGCTGTTTAAATGAGGTCTAGATAAGAGGACGGCAGATCATATCAAGCCCTGATAACACCCTTCCACGGTTACCCAGTACTCTTAGCACAGAGACCAAATTCCACATGCATCCGGCCCAACATGACTTAGTCTCCGCCTTTCTCTCTGCCCCTGCAGCCTTAGTTCACACATTCTCCCTACTCTCTGTACTTCAGTCACATTTTTCTGTTTTCACATCCTCAGAGGGACAATAATTCCTCCTGCTACAAGCCCTTTGCCATGTTAAATCAGAAATTCTCCAACCCATCCTTCTCCTTCCCTAATCGGCCCATGCCTACTCCTTTTTTGGATCTTGAGTCAAGCATAATTCCCTAAAGAAAGTCTTGTGAGACAGTTTCCATCTTCAACATGAGTGAAATTCCTTAATTATATGCCCTCATAACACCCAGAACACATATGGAGGTTTATAATTACGTATTCATTAGCAAGATCACCAGAATAATGTCAGGTTCCCTCCGTAGACTCTCAGCAGCATGGAAGCCGGGTCTTTACCAGGTTTGCTCACCGTCATCAACAATGCCCAGCACAGCACTTAGCAGAAAGGAGTTGTTCGATAAATATTTGTGAATGAATAAATGTGTAATTTTTCCTTCTGACTACTTACATGCACACATACATTTTTCATTTTGTAATAACTATGTACGGTTACATATAAGGAGCAGTGAATATTCTAAGCATATTTTAAGTAGCAGATGATTCATTAACCTAGACATTATGGAAATAATTTGGAATTTTCACCATTCTAAACCCAAGCACTTTGTTTCCTTAACAAAATATACTATCCACGGTAAGAGTTAAATCTGGCAATGGTATGGGATTTGTCAGAGATTTTTGTCTATGTGAAAATGACTTCATAGTCCCAGCTGGAACATGAACTAATATTTATCAACGAGAGCATTCAAAGCAACATAACCCCTTCTGAATTCAAAGAATCAGTGAAAATGTCAATTACTGCTAGATAGACAGGCAGAAAAGAATACATTCTTGTCTGTTCTTCTTTTGTCCTGCAAGACTTATGTTCCTGTTCCATTTTCTGAACAATCTAGTAAAATTCAATTTACTTTTTCAATTTGTCTCCAGCCAAGCTTCCTTCTGTCAGCTACGCAGACATTTCAATGCTAGCCGTGTGGAGTAATAGGAGAAGGACAACGAGAATTAAATTACCTGTGCATTTGCGATCTGTGTCTTCTTTTTTTGACCCACTAATCGTCAACTTGCAGTTGAAGTTTTCCTCCCAGTACTCGGCAAACCATACGTTTCTTCTGTTGTTTTCAAGCGTGCGGGAGGTGAAGTAGGCATCAAACCCTAAACAGAGTTAAGTGAAAAGGTCAGTGCTTGTGGGGCACTGCTGGCACATCTAGAAATAAAAATAGTAGTGATGGTTTGTCTTTGTTTCAGTAGACTGGATGCTCTTTTGTGTCAACCAAAAAAAAAAAAAAAAAAGGGAATAAAGAATATTCTAATGCTAACCTAATATGTGGCTAAATCCCTAGTGTATCTGTCAGGTAGTAACTATTATTAGTATTATTCCACTTTGTAGATGAGAAAACAGAGGCTTAGAGGAGATAATAACATGTACAAGGTCAACCATTATGCCATATTGTGCGCCCCTGACCATGTTAGCTACTGACCTGTGAATATCATTTCAAGAAGCCTCTTTCACTTAGTAATGTTCCATTATGTAATTGACTTTCTAGTCAAATGGGAAGTAAAAGCTTTTGAAGAGGCCATAGGTAAAGTGAGTCATACATAAAGTTCAATCCTATTTATAAAGGGTCTCCAGGTGAGCAGAGACCCAGAAGGCAAGGTCCCTGGGAATGCTTAAGCCACCTCTTTAGAATAGTGGAACTTATTTTATTTAATTAATTAATTAATTTCTCACAGTTCTGAAGGCTGGGAAGTCTAAGACCAAGGTTCTGGCAGATTTGGGTCCTGGTGAGGGTGCTCTGTCTGGCTTGCAGATGGCCACATTCTTACTGTGTCAGCTTTGGGGAGATAATTAGTGTGACTTTAAATGTTGCAATAGGGCCATAAGACCATGTGAGAATCAAGTGGGGAAAAAAGATTGGATTTAGTGTCCCAACACCCAGGTTCAAATCCCGGCTCTACTAATCTCCCTCAGTCATGGAAACATGAGCAGGTACATGCTCATCTTTTCGGATCTTCCTTTCCTCCATCTGTAATGATGAAGACACCACCACCCCGTGCCCCGGCAGAGACTTATTTGAGGTAGTGGGAAGACTTTGGAAATTACAGGGCTGAGTTCTATGATCAAGAACCATAGAAAAAGATGGACTTACTTGCACATTATTTAAATTATTCAAAGTTTCCCCTTACCTTTAAGGCCATAAAAATTGCATAATCATACTAATTACAAAAATAATCAGTCTTTTATGTACATTTTCTTATTAAGTGTCGCATCAACCCTAGGAAGTATGTACTACTCAGATCCATACTTTAGAGGTAGAAGAGAAGGCTTGGAGAAGATTTTGGACCCAGGTCTGTCTAATTCCAGATCCTGGCTTCTGCCTCACACACTATATGGAGCCGTGAGTGTCACATTTTGGTGGGTGTCACAATCACCTGCAGAGCTGATAAAAGACACAGAGGCCAGGCTCACCAAGGTGGGCAGGGGCTGGATCTTTTTGTTTTTTTCTCAAGTTCCCTAGGAGATTTCCGCATGTACACCCAAGCTTGAGGACTACTGTGATGGAGTTTTTCTGTGGCCCCTTCTGTGCCACTTCCTCTCTTTCCCTGCTAGACACCCTGTCACCAACTCACTTCAGCAGCCACTGAGACCACAGGGCAACTGGTGATTCAGTAGGTGGAGAGCAAACAGTAAGTGGTCAGGTGCTGGAATGAGCAAGTCAATCAAAATGCTAAAACCAGTCCGACAGGGCTGGAGCAAAAGCCAGTTTCAAAACAGGGCTCCTCTCAGACCATTCAAAGCAGCAGAAGCAGAGGCCGAGTGCATATTATTCCATTTAGTTAATTATCACTGACTTACCTATGCTTAGGGGAGTCAGATTTCTTTTGGGACCAAACCATCTGTTAATTCATCTTTACCAGAGATGCAGCAAAAAATAAATTAAGTCTCGCAGGTTCCCAATACACAATTTTTTTGTCCATGAGATATTCAAGTGTTTAAAAGAGACCTGTCATAGCCATGCATGTACAATGCCGTGGAATATACTTGGTAGCTCTTGGGGATAGGCACACACCATCCCTCTTCTCTGTTAATAGATACGGAGCCTCTGATACAGGGTGGCTCAAAGCCTTCCCTCTGACTGAAGTCACCAGGCCATTCTGATTTATGCAGCCTGAAGATTCTACCTGTCTTGTATGAGGAACAGGATGCTCAGTACAAGATTTACAATCGCCAATGTGGAGCAGAGAGTCAGAGATAGAGGCAGAAATTAGAATAACACTGATAATCTTATCTATTTGTGTGTGTGTGTGTTTGTGTGTGTGTCTGTGTCTCACACAGTGAATTGAGACTTTCTTCCCATCCCTGCTAGAGCCCAGAAGAAAAGTGATCTAGACATATATCCCATTACTATTAGTCGAAATACCAGAGTTTTCAAATGTAACCCATGACACCAGAACCAGGGCTCCTGTTCACAGGAAAGAGAATCAGAGTTACGTTAAAGTAGAAAGATCATTCCCTTATAGTAAGCAGATGGAAGTTTTAGTATAAAATTGTTCCTTTTGTTGGACAGATGAGTTTAATTTCAAATATTAGTCTCCAGGTGCTCATGAAGCAAATGCCCCATTGGTTACATGTTGAACAACGTTCCTATAATCTTGGAGGAAACTTAGAACAACATAAGAACAAACAGGGCTTCAGCTGGCACTATGACTGCGCCTACCTGGTTCTTTTCTCTTTTAAGTGGGGTGCTGCCCTCAAATACTCTCTGAAATTTGTAGCTGAGACAAAAGAGTGCAAATCAATAGAGACATAATTCATCCCAGTGGTATGTTTGGGAGGTGACCTTTTCAGCTGAGAGGAAAAAAAAAAAAAACACCTCTCACAAGTGTGTGGTAGGAGGGGAAAGCTATCAGAATGTCAACAGGGGGTCAGAGGACATAGCTGCTTGCTCTGCTGGGGTGATGGGAGCTGACAGATGCTGATGGTGCTTCCTGTGGCATCTGAAGCTGCCTGGGATCCCTGATGGCTGCCTTCTCACCTCTAGTCATGTGTTGCAGATTAGAACATCCCTGTAGGCCCACGTGGCAGGGTGCACCCAAGGCTTCTACCGCACTAGCTTGTAAAGGGAGATCTGCTTCCAGCTCAGGAGAGATGTTCTCATGACTCAGAAACACACAGCTCCCGGCACATCATAGGCATATGATAGAAATAGAATAGATGAATGAAGCAGTGACGAAAAGAAGAAGAAAAAGACACATGGGGGTGGGGAAAGAGAGAGGGAGATGAGGGGAAGGAGGGCAGGGAGGAAACACAGAGGCATTGAGGAGGGTGAGAAGCAGGCAATTCCCTGCTGCTCGGAGGGAATATCAGCATAACCATTTTGAGTATCAGGTGTGCACTATTAATGTTGCTAATACACACATTCTTCAAATCTCAGCCATTCTTCTGCTAGATCACATTCACTAGGGAAAGTTTTATACCTTTGCACCAGGATATACATTCAAGAATGTTTAGAATGGCAAATTTCCACAATAATTAAAATCTGAAACAACCCAACTGCCCATGAATTACACAGCGAAAACAAACAAAAATTCTGTTCATGAAAACAGGCATGAATCTCACACTAACAAATGAGAAAATTAGAAAC
The DNA here is from genome assembly GCF_041146395.1 of Eulemur rufifrons. Lineage (NCBI taxonomy): Eukaryota > Metazoa > Chordata > Mammalia > Primates > Lemuridae > Eulemur > Eulemur rufifrons. The sequence continues at coordinate 186,024,253 of NC_090989.1, read as the reverse complement.
AAAAGAATGCATTCAGTATCTTTCATGTTATGTCAAGTTCAAAACTGGAAGAACTAAGACACATAATTTAATGAGGCAGAAATAGGTGGTTAAAATATAAAGAAAAGTAATGGAACTATTATGGTGGAAATAGGGTATTCCAGGAAATAGGTTATTTCTGCTGTACAAGAGGAGGCAAACATAATGGTGGAAGGGGAGCAGGGTGTCAGGGAATCAGTCCTGCTGCTATGTTCTTGACTTGGGTGGTGACTTTATAACCATTTTTAAACTGTATGTATTTTATACCCTTTTCTATTTCTACAATATAATTCATGGTAGTGGGTTGAATTTTGGCCCTTAAAAAGAAATGTCCATGTCCTGAACTTGTAAATATTACTTTATTTGGAAAATATTTGGATATTGTACAGTAACAATTTATATCAAAAATGTAATTAAGGGTCTCTAGATAAGATCATCCTAGATTATTCATGTGGGCACTAAACCCAATGAAAGTGTCCCCATAAGGGACATACAGAAGAGAAACACACAGGGAAAAGAGAGGAAGGCCGTGTGAAGATGGAGGCAGACACTGGTGTTGCAGCCACAGCCAAGGAAAGCCTGGAGCCACCAGAGCCGGCAAGAGGCAAGGAAGGGTCCTCCCCCAGCGTCTTCAGAGGGAGAGAGGGAGGTGGCTCTGCTGAAACCTTCGTTTTGGACTTGTGGCCAAAACAGTGGCAGAGTAAGTTCCTCTTGTTGGAAGCCACCCAGTTTCCTATGACAGCCCTGGGAAACTGACTCACCCACAGTAAGTCAAAACTCCTGTTGTAGTTATGCCTTAGTGTGATAGCTTCTCTTTGGTCCAAATGACAACACTGTTCCCAGGTGTCACAAACTGATGGCTTATGGAACATATTTAACCTAAAACTTGTCTTGTTCTTTCTATTTTGCCCAGAGTATTTTTAAAACCAATTTAAAAAGCAGGAAATTTCACTTGCAAGTCCAGACTTCTGGCTTTGCTTTTATTTTTTTATTTTATTTATTTATTTATTTTTTTATTTCACAAAGCAATTTATTTTTATTTTATTTTTTTTTATTTTTTGTTTGTTTTTCAGCTCATTAAGGGGGTACAAAAGATCAGGCTATATACATTGCCCATGCCTCCCCATCCCCCCGAGTCTGAGCTTTAGTTGTGTCCATTTCCTAGACATTGCACATCACTCTCATCATATAGGTGTGCACTCCTCCCCTCCCCCCACCCCATCCCCCCCCACCCCCCCGAGAGAACTTCAAACATGTCCATTCCCCAGGCAGTGCGCATCGCACTCATCAAGTAGGTATACACCCATCCCTTCCACCCAGCCCCGACCTCTGTCCAATACCCAATTGGTGTGAATCCCAAATGTGCACTCAGGGAAACCAGTTTGCTGGTGAGTACATGTGGTGCTTGTTTTTCCATTCTTTGGATACTCCACTTAATAGAATGGGTTCCAGCTCACTCCAGGAGAACCAAAGAGATGCCATATCGCCATCATTTCTAATAGCTGAGTAATATTCCATGGTATACATATACCACATTTTGCTAATCCATTCATGAATCGATGGGCATTTGGGTTGTTTCCACATCTTTGCGATTGTGAATTGTGCTGCTATAAACATTCGGGTGCAGGTGTCTTTTTTATGGAATGACTTTTGTTCTTCTGGGTAGATGCCCCGTAATGGGATTGCTGGATCGAATGGTAGGTCTACTTGAATCTGTTTAAGGTATCTCCACATTGCTTTCCACAGGGGCTGCACTAGTTTACAGTCCCACCAGCAGTGTATGAGAGTACCTGTCTCTCCACACCCACGCCAACATGTATAGTTTTGGGACTTTTTGATAAAGGCCGTTCTCACTGGAGTTAAGTGATATCTCATTGTGGTTTTGATTTGCATTTCCCTGATGATTAGAGATGTTGAACACTTTTTCATATGTTTGTTAGCCATTTTTATATCTTCTTTTGAAAAATTTCTATTCATGTCCTTTGCCCACTTTTTGATAGGGTTGTTCGATTTTTTCTTACTGATTTTCCTGAGTTCTAAATAGATTCTTGGTATCAGTCCTTTATCTGATGTGTAGTATGCGAAAATTTTTTCCCATTCTGTAGGTTGTCTATTTACTCTTGTGACTGTTTCTTTGGCTGTGCAGAAGCTTTTTAATTTGATCAGGTCCCATTTATTTATTTTTGTTGCTGCTGTGATTGCCTTAGGGGTCTTCCTCATAAATTCTTTGCCTAGGCCAATGTCTGTAAGAGTCTTACCTACGTTTTCTTCTAGAATTCTAATAGTTTCTGACCTAAGGTTTAAGTCTGTTAACCACCGTGATTTGATTTTTGTGAGGGGTGAGAGCTGTGTGTCCTGTTTTAGTCTTCTACATGTGGATATCCAGTTTTCCCAGCACCATTTATTAAATAAGGAATCTTTTCCCCAGAGTATGTTTTTTTCTGCTTTGTCAAAGATTAGATGGCTATATGAGGATGGTTTTATATTTGGATTTTCTGTTCTGTTCCACTGGTCTCGGCACTTGTGCCAGTACCAGGCTGTTTTTAGAACCACAGCCTTGTAGTAAAGTATGAAGTCTGGCAAATTAATACCTCCCATTTTGTTTTTGTTGTTTAATATTGCTTTTGCTAAACGGGGTCTTCTCTGGTTCCATACAAAACGTAAAATTATTTTTTCTATGTCTGTGAAAAAAGATGTTGGCTTTGCTTTTAAAGTTAGAAGATCTGGTAACACAGACTCCTTCCCATGCGGAAGCAATCAGCAGGTGCTCAATAATGGCTATTCCTTTGGGTGGGCCTGAGCTCTTCAGCTCACAGTATTTCCCCACCACCCCTGACTGCCTCCAACCTGGGCTTTCTTGAGATGTGTGTGGTTGTCATAGTAGACACTGAGCTTCCCACCACTGAGAAATGTCTCTATCTTACTGCAATAAACCTTCAACTTGAGTAATCTATAAACTCCACTGACATGAGAACCACAATTTCAGGAACCTAAGAGTATATAATCCCTGAAAAAGCTACTAAGAACATAGAGTCAGATATAAACTTTACACAGAGAAATCATCCATCTTTATATGCACAAGTAATAACCACTTGAAAGATGTCGTGAAGGAGACAACAATTAAAATAGCTACCAAGAAAACCAATAATACCTACCCAATAACAAGTAACGTCTTTCCATTTAATCAGGGCAACATTTGTCTTTCAGGAAGGGTTTAAAGTTTCCCTTGTGTTGATTCCCTCCAAGTTAATTTTTAAATTTTGTGTGATCTCAATAAAAATATTAAGTTTCACCTTCTAGAGCAAGACAAGTTGCTTTTAAATTTTATGTGGAAAAATATATAAGAACCATGAGAACTCTGAAAAGGAAAAGCAAGTGTGCATGAGAATTTTGCAGCTTGAGGGAAGAGAGTGAAAAGACAGGAGGGCAAACACCATCAGGTATTATAACAGCAGATTTTAAATTCACTATGATTAAAAAAGAATAGCCGTGGCCCCTGAATAAGTAGATCAACAGACCATCGAAACAGAACAGAAAGTCCAGAATTAGACCCAACTGCACGTGGGAATTTAATATAGTAGAGAATAATAAAGGTAGTATTTCAGATCACTACAGAAATGATGCCTTTTAATAACCTTCTAATGAACAGCAACCGGTTGGATATTTGGAAAGAGATCACATCAGATCCCAGTTAGGAATTTAACACAGCTGCCCACAAGAAATATTGGGAAGTGTTGCGTGGATTCACCTATAGCAAGTGCATTTGGGGTTTCCTGTCTCTGTGGGAGGATGAATTTTGCAATAGTTGTCGGAATTGGGGGTCCGGCACCCTTCAGTCTAGCGCCATGCAGTGTTCTCGCGATATGTTCTGCAGGCAGCCCTGCCTGCGCTTGTGCAGGGCTGTGGGCAATCAGTGCCTTGTCTGCCTCTCTTGCAAGTCTTTAAGCGTCTAAAAGTCAGAGACTGTGCACTACTCATCTTCCCCTTCCCAATTTGAGTTTCTGTAAACATTTATTAAAATAAATTGAAGTTGAAGACATGTAAATCAGTTTGGCAAGAAATCATTACTGATCTGGTGGGAGATGCACTCACAGATTCTTTGGTGGTGTCTACTGATGAAAGTGTTGAAAATCAGCCATTGTTTTTGAGGAAACAAAAAGAATTACTGCAATGGAAATTATTCTACAAAGAACAAAAATCCCAAGGGGAGGGTTTATGGATGAGGTAGAGGGAATAATGTCTGCAATGTTATTCCACAAAATGGCTCCAAAGGGTTGTTGCATAATATATAAAACCAGCAGGCCTGTCATTTTTTTATTTCTTTAAACTGCCTGGGAAACATAAGGACATTTATGTAATCTGGATATATTTATCTGGGAATAAATATGGATATAAACAATACAAACTATCAAATTGATAGTTTAATGGTTAAAAGCAAACTCTGGAACTAGAATTCTAGAGTTCAATTCCTACCTTTGTCATTTGGTACTTAGATTACTTTGAGCAAATGACCTAACTAGTATAAGTTTCTTGATCTACAAAACGGGGATGATACTAATATCTACTCCAAAAGATTGTTGTGACTATTGAATGTGCTAATACATGCAGTGTTTAGGATAATGCCTGTCACATAATAAGAAAGTAAGTGTTAGCTAACTTAAAAGAAAATAAAAAAAAGGACACAGATAAGATGAGAAAAAGAGAGAAAACAAGAAGAGAAAATTTAGGAAACTTTTTAAGCTTTAATACTAGGAACTATGCATGAAATACTCAGCTATCAAGATCCTGGCTTTGAGAGAGCACATTTTCACTTGTACTGAGGGCTGTGTCTCCCCAATCTACAGATTACATTTTATAGAAAAATAAAGCTCTCCCTTTAAAAATAAACAAACAACAACAAAAACCCTGGCTTTGCACTCAAATGGATCTGAGTTTGAATCCTGGCTCTGCCATCTACAAGCTATTTTATTTATTAATAACTCATCTTATGCTAAGTCACTCACTTAGGTTTCTGTGGCTTTTGTTGCTTTTGTTGTCAAATAAGACGTTTTTGTTTGCTTATACTTTTTCAACTTATTCATTCACTCCTTTTAAGAAAAGAAGTGGCACCTACATTTCCTCACCTACCTTACAGATGGTTTTAAAAATTTTAAATATTAAGGCTAAACCAACTAATTTTTTCCACCTTTTTCCATTTTTTATTTGTATATATTCATGGGGGCACAAGTACAATTTTGTTACCCTGATATATTACATTGTGGTGAAGTCAGGGCCCTCGGTGCATACATCATTGAAGCAACACACATTGTACCTGCCAAGTAGCCTTCATTCATCCACCACTTCCCACCCTGCCAACCCCTCAGAGTCTCCACTGTCCATCATTTCACATTCTGCTTCCATGTGTACAAATTATTTACCTCTCACTTATAAGTGAGAACATGGAGTATTTGTCTTTTTGTGTCTGAGTTGTTTCAATTAAGATAATGGCCTCCACTTCCATTCATGTTGCTGCAAAAGACATGATCCCATCCTTTTTTACAGCTGAATAGCACTCCATTGTGTATACGTACCACATTTTCTTTATCCATTTCTCCATTGATGGATACTAAGGTTGATTTAATATCTTAGCTATTGTGAATAGAGGTGATATAAACCTACATGTACAGGTATCTTTTTGATACATCAATATCTTTCCCTTTGGGTAGATACCCTGAAGTGAGATTGCTGGATCATATTGTAGTTCTACTTTTAGATCTTTCAGAAATCTCCATACTGTTTTCCATAGAGCATGTGCTACTTTATATTCCTACCAACAGTGTATAGGAATTCCCTCTCCTCTTTATCCTTACCAACATCTGTTATTTTTTTTCTTTCTAATGATAATCATTCTGATTGGCATAAGATGATATCTCATTGTAGTTTTAATTTGCATTTCTCTGATGATTAGTGATATTGAATAATTTTTCATATGCTTTGTGGCCATTTGTCATCTTTTGAAAAATATCTATTCATGTCCTTAGCCCACTTTTCAGTGGGGTTGTTGTTGTTGCTGTTCTAGAGTTAAGTTCCTTGTAAACTCTGAATATAAGTCCACTGTTAGATGTACAGGTTGTAAATATTTTCTCCAATTCTGTAGGTTGTCTGTTCACTCTGTTGATTATTTTAGTGGGAAGAAGGTATGTGGTTTAATTAAGTCTCATTTGTTTAATTTTGTTTTTGTTGCCTGTGCTTTTGAGGATTTAGTCATAAATTCTTTGCCTAGACCAATGTCCAGAATAGTTTTACCTAGTATTTTTCCCTTCTAGTATTTTGATAGTTTCAGGTCTTACATTCAAGTCTTTAGTCCATCCTGAGTTGATTTTTGTATATGGTGAGCGATAAGGGTGCAGTTTCATTCTTCTGCATAGGGATAACCAATTTTTCCAGCATCATCTATTGAAAAGCATATGGATTTGTTGACTTTGTCAAAGGTCAGTTGGCTGTATGTGCCTTTATTTTGGGGTTATCTAATTTGTTCCATTGATCTATGTGTCTATTTTCATACTGGTACCATGCTGTTTTGGTTATTATAGCCTTGTAGTACAATTTGAAGATAGGCAATGTCATGCCTCCAGCTTTGTTCTTATTGCTCAAGGATTGCTTCAGCTATTAGGGCTCTTTGTTGGTTCCATATGAACTTTAGAATTTTCTTTTCTAATTCTGTGAAAAGTGATGATGGTACTTTGATAGGGGTTGCCTTGAACCTCTAAATTGCTTCAGGCAGTATTGTCATTTTAACAATATTAATTCTTACAATCCACGAGCATGGGATGTTTTCCGTTTGTTTGTGTCATCTGCAATATCTTTCATCACTATTTTCTGGTTTTCCTTGCGGAGATCTTTCAATTCTTTGGTTAAATGTATTCCTAGGTGTTTTTTTCTTTTTTCAGCTCATGGGAATTTCCTCTTGATTTGGTTCTCAGCTAGATCTTTGTTGGTGTATAGAAAAGTACTGATTTCTGTACACTCATATTGTATCCTGAAACTTTACTGTATTTAGTATCAAATCTAAGAGTTATTTGGTGGAATCTTTAGGATTTTTCTAGATGTAAGATTGTATCATCAGTGAACAGAGACAAGTTGACTTCCTTTTCCAATTTTGGTGCCTTTCTTTTTTTTTTCTCTTGCCTGATTGCCCTGGCAAGGACTTCCAGTACTATGTTGAATAAGAGTGGTCTTGTTCCTCTTTTTAGGCAGAAAGGTTTTCAATTTTTCCCTGTTAAGTATGATGTTTGCTGTGGGTTTGTCATATATGGCCTTTCTTAATTTGAGGTATTTTCCTTCAATGCCTAGTTTCTTGAGGATTTTTATCATGAAGTGATGCTGAATTTTATTGAAGACTTTCTGAGTACTGTGTCTGTTAAGATAATCAGATGGTTTTGGTCCTTAATTCTGTTTATGTGATGATGTGATAGATCACATTTATTGATTTGAATATATTGAAGTATCCTTGCATCCCTATTATAAAACACATGTTTTTGATGTTCTGTTGAATTTGATTTACTAGTATTTTGTTGAGGATTTTTGAATCTATGTTTATAAGGGATATCTGTCAGTGATTTCCTTTTTTTGTTCTGTCCTTCTCTTGTTTTGGTATCAGGGTGACACTGGCCTCACAGAATGACTTGGGGAGAATTCCCTCCCCCTCAATTGTTTTGAAATAGTTTCAGGAGGATTGGTATGAGCTCTTCTTTGTATGTTTGAAAGAATTCAATTGTGAATCCATCTGATCCTAAGCTTTTTTCTTTGTTGGGAGATTTTTTTCTATTACTGATTCAATCTTTCTACTCATTAAAAGTCTGTTCAGGAAGGTCTATTTCTTCCGGGTTCAATTTCAGGAAGTTGTATGTTTGTAGAAATTTATTCATTTCTTCTAGTTTGTGAGCATACAGTTGATCATAATAATCTCTGATGATCTTTTGTATTTCTGCGATTTCAGTTGTAATGTCTTCTTTTTCATTTCCAGATCTGTTTATTTGGATTTTCTGTCTTCTTGGTTAGTTAAGCTAGTGGTTTATTGATTTTGTTTATCTTTTTGAAGAACCAACTTTTCATTTTGTTGATCCTTTGTATTGCTTTTTGGTCTCTGTTTCATTTAGTTCCACTCTGATCTTTGTTATTTCTTTTCTTCTGCTAACTGTGAATTTAGTTTGTTCTTGTTTGTCGAGTTCCTTGAGGCACATTGTTAGCTTGTTAATTTGTAATCTTTGTACTTTTTTCATGTAGGAATTTAATGATAAAAACTTCCTTCTTAGCACTGTTTTTGCTGTAACCCATAGGCTTTTTGATTGTTGTGTTTTCATTTTCATTCATTTAAAACATTTTTTAAATTTTGTCTTAATTTGTTCATTGACCCAGTGATCATTCAGGAGCATGTTATTTAATTTCCATGTATTTGTATTGCCCCTGATTGTATTGATTTATAGCATTATTCCACTGTGATTTGAGAAGATACTTGATATTATTTCAATTTTTAAAAATTTTTTAAGACTTGTTTTATGGCCTAAATGAGGTATATCTAGGAGAATGTTCCATGTGCTGGTGAAAAGAATGTTTATTCTGTATTTTGGGGATAGAATGTTCTATAAATGTCTGATAAGTCCATCTGGTTTAAACTCCAATTTAAGTCCAATGTTTCTTTGTTGATTTTGTGCCTTGATGATCTGTCTAGTACTATGAATGTGGTGTTGAACTCCACCATTATAACTGTATTGCTGTCCATCTCTTTCTCTGGGTCTAATGACAATTGTTTTGTGAATCTGGGAGTTCTGATGTTGGGTGTGTATATGTTTAGGATTGTTATATCCTCTTGCTGAATTGATTCCTTTATCATTATATAATGACCTAATTTGTCTTTTTCCTACTGTTTTGATTTAAAGTCTATTTTATCTCCTATAAGTTGTATAAATCCAACTACTCCTGCTTGCTTTTGTTTCCATTTGTGTGGAATAGTTTTTTCTACTCCTTTACTTTCACTTTATTTGTATCTTTATGGGCAGGTGGGTTTCTTGTAAGCAGTGTATAGTTGGATTGTGGGTTTTTTTTTTTTTTTTTTTTGAGACAGAGTCTCACTCTGTCACCCTGGCTAGAGTGCCATGGTGTCAGCCTAGCTCACAGCAACCTCAAACTCCTGGGCTTAAGCAATCCTTCTGCCTCAGCCTCTCGAGTAGCTGGGACTACAGGCATGTGCCACCATGCCCGGCTGATTTTTTCTATATATTTTTAGTTGGCCAGATAATTTCTTTCTACTTTTAGTAGAGATGGGGTCTTGGTCTTGCTCAGGCTGGTCTCAAACTCCTGAGCTCAAACAATCCGCCCGCCTTGGCCTCCCAAGTGCTAGGATTACAGGTGTGAGCCACCATGCCCGGCCTTGGATTGTGTTTTTTAATCCATTCTGCCAATCTATATTTTTTGTGTGGAATATTTAACCCATTTATGTTCAAGGTTAGTACTGATATTTGAGGCTTTATTCTCATCATATTGTTACTTCTTTCCTAGTTGTTTTAGAAATTCTTTCTTATTCTCTTTTTGTCTTTGTGGTTTGATGAAATTTTGTGAGGCTGTCATTTGATTCCTTTCTCTATCACTTTTGTGATTGTTTTATAAGAGCTGCAAGTTACATTTTTACGTGTTCCCATGATGGTGAATATTGAACTTTTGTTTCTATGTTTAAAACCTCTTTGAGCATTTCCTGTAGGGCTGGGCTAATGATGCTGATGATTTCCCTCAGTGTCTGCTTGTCTGTGAAAGATTTTTATTTCTCTTCATATCTGAAGCTTACTCTGGCAGGATATAAAATTCTTGGCTTACAGTTTTGATTTTCTTTCAGCACTTTGAAAATGCCATACCATTCTCTTCTGGCCTGTGCGGTTACTGATGAGAAGTCCAGTGTTTGTCTGATGGTATTTATTTACAGGAAAACAGATGCTTTTCTATTGCTAATTTTAAAATTCTTTCTTTCAACTTTAGACAGAGTATAATATGCCATGGTGAAGTTCTTTTTGCAAGGTATTTGCCTGAGGATTGCCGGGCCTCCTGTACCTGGATGTCTATCTCTCTTACTAGAAATGGGGAATTTTCATTGATTAGTTCCTTAAATGGGTTTTCTAAACTTCCTGATCTCTCTTCCCCCTTGGCAATACCAATAATTTATACATTCAGTCACTTTACATAGGCCCAGATGTCTTGAAAGCTTTGTTCATTCTTCTTATTCTTTTTTCCTCATTTTTGTCTCACTGGATTATTTCAAAAGATCTGTTTTCAGGTTCTGAGATTCGTGCTTTACTTGGTCTAGTCTATAACTGAAGTTTTCAAATGTATTTTGTGTTTCCTTTAGTGAGGTTTTCAATTTCAAAATTAATGTTTGGTTTATTTTTAAGATATCTATCTCTTTGGTAAATTTCTTATACATATCCTGCATTGATTTTCCAATTTCTTTATATTGGTTTTAAGATTTCTCTTGCATCTCATTGAGCTTCTTTAAAATCAATATTTTGAATTCTCTGACAATTCAGAGTTCCTTTTGACTTGGATCTGTTGCTAAACAACTGCTGTGGTCCTTTGATGGTGTCATATATCCTTGCTTTTTCATGTTTTCTGTTTCCTACCATTGATGTCTGCACATCTGGTGTAGCAGTTACTTCTTCCGGTCACCACTTTTAATTTTTTGAAATGACTTTCACAGGGGGGAATTTTTTCCCTGAAGTTATATATATGTTGTTGGTTGAGTAGGACACTTTGGCTTTGGTTTTGAGTGCCTGCAGTAGTGTGATCTATATGATTTCTTCAGCAGTACACAGAGTCAGTGATATCTGTGATTCCCTCAGTGGCTTAGGGTATGGTTGTTAATTAACGCTGTGGTGTAGGCTTTCTGGGGACTTGGGTGCCACCTGAGCCAGCCTTTGGGCTCAAGTGGTGACAGCAGTGTGTTGAATGCACCTGTTCTTAGGCCCCAGAATAGCTTATGCTGGCACCAGAGTTAGTGGGTCCTTGAGGGTCAATTCTAGGGCCTTTAGGTGGCTTGCTCAGATGCTCGGAGTACAAGGAGTGGGCCAGGTGTGTGGGCAGATGCTCAGGCCACTAGGCAGCTAGTGTGAAGCGGGTGATGGCAGTACTGGTGGTGGGGCAACCTGCTGGGACCATAAGGGTCCATTTTGGCATTATTGGGAGCTGTGGTAGGTTGGGCAGACAAGTCTGCAGTCCCACAGCCGCTTGTATCAGGGTGGTGGCTTTGGTCCTAAATGTGATTAAGAGAGCTTGATCTTCCTTGTCCCTCCATGGCCAGGTGGTAGCTGCAGCTGTGTTACCTTAAACTCAGCCTGAGGGCAGGGCACAGACCAGCGTTAAACTCTCAAAATGGTACTGGCTATGGGCCTGCAACCAGAGAGAGCAGTCCCCCACTCAGGGGAGCTTTGTGGGTGAAAGGCTATGGGGAGTGCGGTCCACTCATGTCTTGGTCTCACAGCAGGCAGTTGCAAGGCAGTGGGTATTGTACTAGGTATGCCTAGAAAAGCCTGGTTTCCTGGTGCCTCTTTGGCCAGGCTGTGTTGGCCCAAACTCAGCCTGAGGGTGGGGTGCAGCCCAGTGTTAAACTCTCAGAATGGTACCTTGGACCTGCAACTAGACATGGTGCGGCCCCTTTCAGGCATGCAGCATGGGCAAGAAGCTGGGGACAGTGAAGTCCACTCACGACCACAGCAGGGTGGTGGGAATCTTCCCAGGGTTGCATGGGAATGCCCAGCCTTCCCTCTCCCTTTTCAGAGCAGCACGGCAGCAGCAGCAGCAGCTGTGGCATCTGTAGATCCCTCGTACCTAGGCTCTCAGGATGACTCCCAGCTGGAGGTGCTCTAGGCTCAGAGTCCATGTGGGATTCCATGTGGGTTCCCTTTATAGAGCAATGTCTCTGTATAATCTCTAGGCAGCTCCCTGTGTTAGGCCCAAGGCCTGTGTGAATTGAGAGGTTCTCCTGTAGCCAAGATTGTGAAAGCCCAGTTTGGAGTGTGAAGGCCTAGGGATTTCTCTTACTGTTTCCCCACATCCAGGAGCTTCTCCCAGTTCTTACCCAGTTCCCAGCTGGGCGAGCTACCTTGAACACTCTCCTTAATATCTTTTGGCACTTCTTGTTACTTTGCTGGTGAATCCTAGCATTCTGTCCCAGATAATCTGTTCAAAATATATCTACTTACTATAAACAACATTTTAAAGTTGTTCAGTAAGTGAAAGTTCCTTTCCTCTTGTTAAGGTAAACAGTTTTAATGTCAGTTCTAGACACAATAAAGTAACTAGCCTCTGCCCCTCACCATTTTCCTATGCTGGGTATAGCCCTGTGAGCATAGGAGCCTGAAGATGTGTTATTTGGGGGTCCCTCAGCATGCACAAAGTCAGCAGAGATGAAAAATAAAATAACTATCCCTCTAGTGGATGCTTTAGGGCGTGAAACTTGAAAGACGTCTACCTGGTAGCCCCAGGCTGCTTCTGCAGGGTGTGGAATTGGTGAGGGGTTAGTGTGTAGTGGAGGGAGGGCTCCTGCTCACCTTCCTTCTGCCCCACCTCATGATAATGCCAACCTGAACCCCTGCTTTAGCGGTGAAATGTTCTGCACAGAATCTTGGTAAAGGGCCTTAATCAGGAGCACTGACCGCTCACAAGGGCCACAGCATAACTCTCAGGATTGGGTTTTTATTGTTATTGCTACAGTTTCTTGCCTTTCTACCCTCCTACCTTCCCACCCTTCCTCCTTCCATACTATGTTATTTAAAAGATATACCATATTTCCATATTTTCCCCCCTCTAATAACAATGGATGTAACTGTTGCACTAAATTTGTACAATTGTCACTGTAATACATATCAGCACTTGCCAATGTATATTGAAGGACATTTAAAAATGTACATACTTTTTGATCTAGCAACGTTATTTCAAGGTATTTATCCTAATGAAAAAACTATATGCATTTTGAAGGACATATAAAGCACTAGGTAATATTAAGGAATTTATTCATTTTATAAGATGTGATAGTAGTACGGTGATGTAAATAATAAGTTCTCATCAGTTAAAGATACATTCTAAAATATCTTAGGTAAGAAGAAATAATGTCTGAGATTCGATCTGAAATGTTCCATCACAATAAAAGTTCGGGGGATAGTTAAAACATAATTAGCAAAATATTTGAAACTGGGTTTTTGGTCTATGGAAGATCATTAGACAATTCTCCCTACTTTTATGATGCTTGATAGGTTTTATAATAGATTATCTAATAAGTAGTTATAAATATAATCATGTGAGCACTGTTGAAAACAATGAAAACTTAGAATCATTGCAAATGCCCAAAAACACATGATTAAGTATATATATATTGAAGTAGCATGTAGAGGCTTCAGAATTTGAGAGACACGAAAGTATAGTTTTTAAGGGCATACCCCAGAACCGAGAATTCATGACTGTATGTTATATTAAATAAATTAAAAATACTTCGATAGTATTACATATATAATATTTATAAATCATCAAATATCAATATATCAATAGTAGATTATTACTGATGGTAGGCGATATTTATTTTACTTTAAGATCATCCATATTTTCTAATTCTTTATACATACATGAAAATAAAACACACACATATTTAAAACAAAATATATGTAACATATATATCTCACCAAATATATGCCCATTTCAATACAGTATTCAGTTTGACAAGTAGTAAAACTTTTCGAAAGAGCAGTTATCCTCCAAGAGAAGTTAATTCCTATTTCCATGAACAATTAACTTTCACAAATATAATCTATGAGTCTATTATATATGGGTTTATTCAAAGTAGGTACAGTAAATATACTCCTGTCACCACTTCCTACATCTACAACCAGAGCAGACGTCAGTAATCAATTTTGAATGTTCCCAACAAAAAGACATGATAAATGTTTGAGATGATAGATATGCTAATTCCACTGATTTGACCACTATACATTGTGTCAGAATATCACTATGTACTATAAAATATGTACAAGTTTTATGTAAATTACAAAAACAAAAAAAATTAAAAATAAAAAAGAATCAATCATGATAATCAGTCTTAAGAAACCTGGTCTCCTGCCCCTGTTCAGCTGAGTGCTTTAGGAAGTTAATGTTGATCTCACTTTTTAAAGATAAAACTTATGTGCCATTCTTCATATGATTACATAGTTTTAAGAAATTATTTTGGAGAATTTATAATATATCAAGTACTATTCTAACACATGAATATTTAAATAAATTAATAATAACACAATCTAATACTTGATAGGTAACTTCTGTGCCTACACCTTGGTCTAAATGCTTTACATGGATTTTATATATTGGACATAAAAACACTGTTTTCTGTCTCATTGAACTCATAGTCCAATAACCTCTTTTGGAAGATATCAAAGAAAAATATATAGGACTTTAGCTAAATATAATCTGTTTAGGATATTCATGAAAGAAATGTGGTAGGTGGTAGGGATTGTCTTTATAGAAAATCAAGAATAGTAGGGTGTACTACAAACATTGTTTATTTATTAGTGAGTACCTTTGGCTTAATCTTCTTGTTTGTGTTAAAAATAGTTTTATTCCCGTAGGACTCAAAAGAGTTCAGAATTTTGTATGATCTACTGGGCCACCAAGAGGCTTCCTGGTGAGAGGGAAGAGCAAGGTTTGAAAGGGGGCATATCTGGAGAATACCTTTGTATTTCCTCATGCTAAATTCCACAGAGCAAGCATCCTGGTGTTGCACTCCTGTTGCTAACAAGGTTGAATGCTCACCTTAAGATTAAGAAAAGGAGTGTTCGCCTAGACCTGATGCCTACAAATGCATCTCCTCAGCACTGTGCTCCAAGAACCCACAAATACTGATCTGTGTATAGCCTCTCTTTCCAGGAACTCATTCCCTGGTCTAGATGAGGAATTTGCAGAGTACCTATGTCTAGAACAGCTCACGCCCTTGGCTGCACACTGGAATTATGTATGGAATTTTAAAAGAAAATGACCTATGCCTGGACTCCAAGCCAGACCAGCTAAATCAGAGCTTCTGCTGGTTGGCCCAATCATCATCATTTTCAGTTTCCTAAGTGTTTCTGACATGCGGTCAGGGTTGACAACATCTGCTCCAGAGTATTATGCAATTGGATCTCTCATATATCCATTTTATACACAGCCCTAGAAGAGCTGTCCAAGGGATAGCAGAAACATAGGAGACAAGGTCCCCTTAATTTGAACATACCTATTTTTGTTTATATGTATACATTAATATATGTCTCTCTAACAATTACTCAGATTATATAACTTGTTCATATGTCTTCTGAAATATCAAATAAGGATTGAAGTCTGTTTGCCATGGTTGATTGCATCTTGGTGCCATTTTTTAAAAAATTGTTATTTATCACATGAAAGCTTTCCAAAATTTTAATTAATAATATTATTGTATATGGCAAGTATACATATGTTTATTTAAGCTTGGTGTCATCCTAATGAATGTAGATTCAAATTTATGTTTTCATAGATTATAAGAGCATGTGTAACATATAATTTTTTTGCAGAAATGTTTAAGGAGGATTTTTTTTTTAGAAATCATGTTAAATTATCATGATCACATTCATGTGCATATATAAATTTCCAACAATCATAATCTTACAAATTGATTAATTTAATACACAGAAATTATTGATCAGTTCTGCAAAGGGAACTTACACGTTTTTCTAGGCAGCAACAGAGCAAAAGCCAGACAAACTTGTCAAGAGAATTATTCTGCATTGTGGAAGCTTCACATTTTATTTTTAATAACCATACAAGAGCCATGTTGCCTGGTTACTGTCTTCATTTTGTACTCTGATCTAAAAATGTCTCAGCAGCCAGAAGTTTTCCGCGAGCTCAATACCTAACCTTATATAATCAAACATCTATAACAATCCAAAAGGAATTTTACCAAAATCATATTTCATTTTCTTCCTAATCACAGATTCAGCCACTACCTAAAGATTGAGGGGAAAAAAATTAACATTTTGAATGAAGGACTTTTCCTTGCAGATCTAAAAAGGAAAAGGGGGAAAAAAAACTTAAAACCTCAAAAAAAAAAAAAAAAAAAAAAAAAAGACTGTCCCAAATGCATGATCATTTGGTATTTGAATTCATATGAAAATAAAAATCGAAAGAAGAAAAAGTTTGGACACCTAGAAAATCTTAAGTTAATATTTAAAATATTACTTAAAAATTTCATTTCAAAGATCACTTTTATTTGGGGGTATTTTCAGGTTTGAGAAGTACTGTCTAACATTCTGGCTTTTTAATTCCTATTCCATCAACTCCTAAAACATGCTATTTTGATGTATATTATTTCTCCTTGTATTTCTGTCATATTGATGAAGATGCCATATTTTCAGAAATATAAAAACAAGCTGAGAATGGATGGCCCACATAAATTCATGTCTCATGTATGGTCAAGTTTAAGAAGAAAATTCAGATCATTTCGTTTTCTCACCACCTGAGTTACTAAGATATTTCTGCGAGGGAGAAATTGCATTAGGTGCTGTAATAGGAAAGGTTACTCATCCTGACCTCTGAACTCTTACACTTTTGGACAACTACATCCTGTTCTCTTGGAACTCACAGATTTGTATGGTTGTCATAGGTTCTGGGTTGACTGTGAGCCACCTCAGCCCATCTGGGTCAATCAGATCCCCTTCCTTGGTGATCTGAAACTGGAAATAATGAACTCCTGCCAATCAGGATTGCTCACGCTACCAGATGAAATATAAACTGAGGCGCTGTTGATAGTAGCCATGTAGACTGGGAAGTCAAAAAAGTCACTGTGCATGGAGAGAGAAGAATGAGTCAATTAGAAGGCCAGAGAATAAAGACAGGGAGGGAAGAAAGCATCTTATAGTTTCTGCAATACTCAATTACCTGGCTCCAATCTAGTTCCAAGGCCCTGAGATATTCCTTGCCCTTGGGTCCTGTAAGACATCCCTCCTTCTTTTTCCCTTAGGCAGATCTCAATGTTTGCCTGCCGCTCGCTGGCAACAGTAAAGGTCACAACTAATGTTGATGTGGGACAGGTCAGACACGGATCCTGTGGAGACGGCCAAGAAGAGGGACATACATGGATAATTTTAACTGGAGAGAGAGAGATTCAGAAGTTATAAAGGTGCGATAGACGTTTTCACAGAAAGAAGCTGACTTGGAACAAGGTGGGTCTAAAAAGTTTTTTGGAACAGAGATGTTCAGTATATTTGGAAATATTTGAAATGATGGCCAATGCTTTTTCTTCCAGAATTTTTTCTAGGTGGTTAGTGCTACAGGAGTACAAATTCAATCTGCTTCGTGCACAGACACCTGCTTGCCTCTCAATGTGGGATGCTATTGGTAGCAGGGCTTTGTGCTCCTTATTTTAGAATGAGCAATGGTATGGACTTGGTATTCAAACCATATGACAACATCATACATATGGTCTTGCCTTGGACATGATGTTTCCAAAACCAAAGTATGGTCAACACTGTTTGCGCTATAGACCTACTGACAACTTTCTGTTCCTCTAAGGAGCAGGCAGCACACTGAGTGCCAAATGAGAGTTTTGCGACAGTTACTGGCAGGGCCTGTGCTTGCTACCTGGGCCAGTGACATTATCCAAAGGAGATACGGTATCATTTTAGTCACCAGGGATTGCTGCTTTGTCATACACATTTTAAGAGTGTCTTGGATGATATCAGAAAATGGCATGACAGAGCAATTAATTACAGCAGAAATTAATCAAAACAAGAAGATCTATGGTAGAGAGATTCTAAAGCATATAACATACAATCCCTGCCCCCTAGACATTTTCACTGTTTTGGGGTAGATAAGAAAATAGAGCCAACAACAATAACAATAATTCTAATTAATGAATGCTTACTGAAATTTTTTAAATGATTATGCTGGGCTAAGAATGTTCAATATTTTATTTCAATTCTCAGAAACATCCTGTGAGTTAGCCAGTATTATTATCCCCATTTGGTGAGTGACTAAACTGAAATTTATACAGGGTAATTTTCCCAAAGTCTTGTGGCTAATGAGTAGTATCTGAACACAGTCTGCCTGATTCCAAAGGCTAAGCTCCTAACCACAATGCAAGAAGAAAAAAGAAACAAAGCCATATAAAAATTTGAATGTAGTCTATAAACGATACAGGATTTCATGGGTGAAGAAGAATGCCAGGCTGGAATGCTATGCATTTATGTCATGGGAGATCTGTGATCTGAGTTCAGCCTTGCAAATGCAGATTTCATGTGGACAGGTAGGCCTGGAGAGAGTGAAGGATGGCAGCGTGCACAGAGTACGGTGTTTCCATCGTATGTGTTTTGGGGGATGAATAGACTGATCTGACTACAATAGATGTTTGATGCAGAGGATGTCCTCATATAAAGACATAATGGAACCAGACTGCGGAGGGTCTTGAGTATAAAGAATTTGGATATTATCTCACAGGCATTGTGAAGTTGTTAAGGGTTGGTTCTTAAGAATGGATACCACGATAACAGCAGTACTTGAGGAAAACAGGACTGGGAGGAAGGTTCACCTTTGTTGAGTGAGATTGCTTTAGAAGCACTCTTGTTCATCCTTATAACACACTGAAATGTACAAACAACCATGTTCATGCTTAGATGAAGGAACTAATAAGGTTCTGACAGGGAAGATACCGCTCCCAAGTAAACCAGATGGAAAAGATGGACACAGTATTTTAGTCCTAGTATGTTTACTTGAAAGCCCATACTCTTAACAATTCAATATGATAAACACTACAAGCAAAGAGATATTGCAAAGCTATAATGAAAATGTAACAGTTAACATTTATTGAGTCTTTACTACTTCTGGGTTCTAAGTGATTTGCAAGCAATGAATTACTCAAATCTTCTAACAGCACTTAGATAGGTATTTGTCTTAGTCCATTTTTGTGCTGCTCTAAAGGAACACCCAAGGCTGGGTAATTTATAAGAAAAGAAGCTTATCTGGCTCATGCTTCTGCAGGCTGTACAAGAAGCATGGCCTCAGCATCTGCTTCTAATGAGGGCTTCAGGTTGCTTCTGCTCACGGTGGAAGGCGAAGGAATACCTGCCTACAGAGATCACGTGGCAAGAGAGGAAGCAGGAGAGAGCAGGGTAAAGTGCCAGGTTCTTTTTAACAACCAGCCCTTGGGAGAACTCTCGTAGGAACTAATAGAGCAAGAACACACTCATTACTGCGGGGACAGCACCAAGCCATTCATGAGGGATCTGACTCCATGACCCAAATACCTCCCAGTAGGCCTCACCTCCAACACTAGGGATCAAATTTCAACATGATACTTTGCAGAGCCAAACAAACCATATCTAAACCATAGCAATACTACATTATCCCCATTTTACAAATGGTAAAAACGAGGCAGAGATGGCATAGGTCATTTGCTTGTTACCAGAGGAGATAAGATTTCATCCTAGATCTTCTGGCTCCAGGGTCTGGGTTTGTGGTTCTGCTATGAGCCTCTCCACTACACCAGCAGTTGACTAAGAAGTAAGAAGCATAACTACTAAAGTCTAATAGAAAGTTTTACAAGCACAGGCTGAAAACAATCTTGCAAAAGAAGAAAAAAAAGAGATGTGGTGGTTGAATCTAGAGTTTGGGGAAAAAGGTAGAAGATGAATTCAAGGAAAGGTTGAGGAATTTTTTTTTTATTATTATTTTGTTTTTTAAATAGGAAGATGGTGTGATTTTCAAATCACTGCGCTTAAGGTGTTGGTTGAACCATGAAGGAAAATGCTCTGAAGTATAAACCTATAGATTCAGAAGCCAACAAAATGCCTGTGATGCTTAGGACTGAGAGAAAGGATGAAACTGTCAATGGAAAATGCATGTAGGAAATAGAATGGTCCACGAAGGGATGAGTTCTGAGAAGTGTCTGTATTTAAGGATGTCAAAGACAGACAAAGGAGACATCAATGGAGATAAACAAAACAAAACAAAACAAAACAAAAAACATTAGAGAAGTAGAAAGAGGGTAGGATGCAGAACGGTAGAATCTCAAGGCTCAGTAACACCCAGAGTGGGCTTCATGGGCCTGGGACCTGAGCACTCACACAGGGCCTCTAGTTCACAAAGGCACTGAACTTAAATTTAATGCTCTTATATTTCCATGTTGAAACTCTTAATTTTTGACAAATCAAATACCCTCATTCTTTTATACCTTTCTTTTGTGCTCACCCTCATTCCCCCAACACACACAGTCCTAGCAAGAACTCGGGAGTCTCCTTTTCCAATTTCCTATTCAATGCTAAAATTCCCTGTAAAATTTTCCTAACCATAGGCCATAAAATGTATCTATAAATATATCCAGTAATAAGAAACTTGCCATATCTCAGGAGTAGCCCATTACATTCTCAGACAGATATAAACTTTAGTAAGTTCTTCCTATAGTACACTAAAATCTGTTTCTCTGTAATATCAATGCATGCATCCTGATTCCACTCCTAAAGAAAACAAAGAATAAGTATGCGCTGCTATGTTATCTGTAACTTTTGTGATTTATCTGATTTCACACCTTTTGTTCCATGGACCCAATAAACTGTTCACTGCCAACTGCCAAGAATGTTGTTAGCACATAGTAGGCACTCAGTAAATAATGATGAACTGAAGTGATTATGAACCATATATCCTAAGTGGTTTGTCACTTTCAGAAAAAAAATATTTAAAAACATATTTCTGGCTTAAGACCCCCAATTCAAGGATTCTGAATATATGTTCATTTTATGTTTAAAGTCATTTCCACATGGCAACCTGGAAAACTTTTAGAAGGCAGTGGTCATGCCTACACTGAATCTTAATTTTTTTTCAACCTTCCCTAAAATTTTAAGGTGAGGAGTTCTCACATCTCTTGGGTCAACTGTAGCTCGGGTATATCACAGATATTTTGGCTCCCACTGACACAGGGTTTCTCAAGCTTGGCACTGTTATTAACACTGTGGCCAGATAACTCTGTTGTGGGGCTCTGTCCTATGCATTGTAAGACGTTTAGCAGCATCCTTGGCCTCCACCCACCAGATTCTAGTAGTACCACTGACACACCCCCAGCTGTGACTATCAAAAATACCTCTAAACATTGCCCAGTGTCTACCAAGGGGCAAATCACGCTGGAATGAGAACCACTGATTTGAAGTAAAGCAACTCTACATGATGGCTTTAAGTCAATGGATGGTAATTGCCTCCCTGAATTACAGAACTCTCTTCTAATGTTGAAAAACGGATGTAAAATTAGTGTGTATCGCATGACACGGTGTTCCATAAGTTGTGTGTGAGTGTTAACATGTCTGGAAAGAGAGTCACCAAAATGTCAATATGACAGACTTCCCTGGGAAATGAGTTTATTTACTCCTTTATAACTCTTTTTTGGGTTTTTTGGTCTAGTTACTTATTCATACTTTCCATGCCCTTTCTGTTGTTAGCAATTACAATGAATACTTCTTATAATCAGAGGAAAATGCTGTTTTCATTGTGAAATCGAATAATGAGCATGCGGGTGGCAGGGACATGGAGCCCGTGGGTACAGACACACCCGAGCAAGATTCACAAGACAGGCTCCCGGGTGCCTTGTTCTTTCCCTTCCTTTCGCAAGAACCTGTATCTTATGATCTATAGAAAATGGGAATAATATCAGATGAAGTTCTTCTACTTTATGATACAATACTATTTTATATACACACAGGAAAGACAGACAGACAATGCTCCAGAGGTAGTGCTTTAGAATGAAATGGCCAAAACGAAGCACAACTGTGGCTAAGGTAGAAAAACAGTGGTGCCACTGACATCAGATAACACCAGGTAACATGTACAAAGAAGGTGTGTACGTGTCTCGTGAAATCAGCCACTGACCTGAGGTCACCTCACAATACACCTCCCTGTTCATCCAAATGTGTTTTCTAAACAACTACTAATTTCTGGTCTTGATGACACACATGCAGAAAAAAAAAATGCAATAATACACTATGCATATCCCAAAGCTTCCTGTCAGCATTCAAACTAAAATAATAGCAATAATATAAAATATAGATAAAGCAGAATGTCTCCAACATATGTTAATTCAAAATGCAGAAGATGAGAACTTACTAAATATCAGGGTAGGTTAATTGGTAAGAATTAACAGATGTCTTTTTTACTATGTAAACTATCTCTTAAAAGAAAGTAAAAATAATAAGTTAAAGGGATACTTTTATTTCACAACCTCATAAATCTCTCTTCAGATTCACCTTTTCAGTTTTTGTGGTTGCACTTTCATTTCATTACAGCTTGAAAATATAGATTATGTTAAACTCAATATATGATTATAAAGATTTTTAAAAGGTTATTACTGGGAAATTCTACATTTTATTTAAACTTCCTTCCATGCTTAATTAGGTTTCATTGATGATTTTTATATAATTTTCACCAAACTGTACCCTCTCAGAGAAGAGAAACATGGATAAAAAGGAACTATGAAATCTTGAGTTTATGATTATTTTTTAATAAAGAGAAATGGTGAGAAGACATGCTATCTGAAGTGGAACTCCATATTAGACTTGGAAAGGAAAACAGTCAAGCAAAAGGGCTAATTTAAACTTATTAGGAAAACAAATATCTATCGTATTTGGTGAAATGTAACACAAATGGTTGACTCAGAGAAAATGAGGTGTCTGAAGCCTATTTTGATTGTATATTTTGCTTCAAAAATTATGCTTAAAATGGAAAAGAAGAAATCATAAAATGGGAACTGAATCTCCCGCTAGATATGGATAGAGTAAATAAGAGGGCATCTTATGCACTTAATGAGTTCAAGTTCAGGTGCAGACCAATTATACTATGAAGCCGCTGGTAGGACTGAGCAAAGGCAGTCAGAAGTCACTGAAAATCATAAGAATTTGAAAGAGGCTGTAAGATCCCAGGTGGAAAAGTGTTTTTCCCTATTTAAAAAAGGAGAGGGCAAAAGAGGATGAAATATGGAAAAGTTTTGATGCATTCTTTGAAAAAATTCTATGTATTCATGCAACAAATGGTAGGTGAGCACAAGTGAAGAATTTAATGATCACCCAGAAAGAACTAATATGTCTTTACAAAAACAAGGTGACATCAAGTTTCTTTTTGAGTGACCAGGCTGGATGATATCACAAAAGATCCAGAATACTGCGTGTCCTCTGTGGATGTTTATTTCATTGTAGTCTTTGGCAGCATCTTTGTGAATAGGCAAAGGAGTTGCTGTGTGAATCCACCATTTGGAGACATGTGAGTAGGTGTCTGAATAGCTGACTGAACTGAAGACTGTTGGATGATGATTCAAGACAGAGCAAGAAGGCAGGACAGGAGAAAGGAAGGAGCATGGTTTATAGAATCAGACATATCTGGGTTCACATTCAGGTTCTATTCTCTTACAGCTGAGCGGTCTTGAGCATATTATTTTAATATTCTAAACTTCGGTTTATCTCTAAGATGGAGAGAACAATAATTACTTTAAAAGGGCTTAACATAATAATGCAAAGGTAAAAATTACACAAAATGATATAGGTAAAATATACAAAGCGTATCTATACTGAGAAAGCTGTGTCACCTGATTAGTATTATTGCTACTATTACTAGTAAGAGTACCACTAAAACAACCTGTTGGGAGATCTCTAGTGGTGTACTATAGGGACCAGCCCTGGTGCTGGCCTTTTCAAGATTTTAATCAACATATTATTGAAGGAAGACTTAACTGATACATTTGCCAAATTTCTACAAAATTCAAGATTTGGAATAAAGCTAATAGTATGATTGGAGACACATAATCTGAAATAAATTAGATGAAATTTAATGGAGCAAATGTACGTAAACATAAAACCATTTTCTTTGTGAAGTATAATGCATATTAAGAAAATTACATAAAACTTAGTTGCAGGTATAATGAACAATTTTAAAGCAAGAAATCCACATAACTAACACCCAGATCCAGAAATAGATTTCCTTCCAGGAACTATCCTTTTACCATCAAATTCCCTGCCTCAATCATTATCGTGGCTTTTATGATAATCAGCTACATGTTTTTCTTTATTGCTTAAAGACATTGCATACACCACTAAACAGAATAGTGTAAGATTTTTGAACTTAATGTAAATGCAGTCATGCTGTATGCACTTTGTGCTTTGTATCTTTTGGCCAATGTTTTGTTTCAGTGTGAAGAGTCATCTCTATGGATGTATTCCATTATAGTTCTTTGATTTTTATTGCTGATAATTTGCAGGAAATGAATATATCACAGTGTCTTTGTCCTTTCTATCACTGATGTAAAAATAGTTTGCTGCTAATGTTTTGCTTCTGCCAACAAGGATGCTATAAATGTTTTTGTTCATGTCTTATGGTGCATTTGTGCACACATGGAAGAATCTTTGTGAAAAATATATTAAAGCTACTACTTAAATTATTTTTCTATATTCCATTGCCAAGCACATATAATTGAATTCATATAAAGTTAAATCTATCATTTTGACACTTCTGTATTTAAAACTCTATGTAGAAATAAGATTCAAGAAACTTTAATGGTAATAGGTGAAACTCTTTTATATAAATTAAGGTTCAGCAATACATCTTAAAAACAAATAAGTGATTTTTATATCAATATATCCAAAATATTCCTTTAACAAAGCACAAATTATATTAAAATAAAAGACTCATATTCTATATGGTCACATATACCATGATTTAATTTTCTGGAAATGCATTTTCCCTTATTTTCATGAGAAAGGTTTTTCCAGGTATTGTTTGAATATTTTGAAAGGAGGCTTTAATTCCTTTCTTTAGTCCTAAGGGGAAATGTGAACACTGGATATTGTTTGGAGGTTTTTCAGATGAAATAGTTTCCACCTAAAGACAGTTTCAAAGGAAGGCACAATGCTATCTTTTTTTCCCTTTTCTCAGTATTACATTTGTTGTTTAAAGTGTATTTGTAAGAAATTTGATCTTCATAGCACATTCCTTAAGTTTCTGACACTTATCGGAGGAAAGAAAGAAGGGAAGGGTGGGCAATCAGAAGTTCTGACCATGAGAGAGGTAGCCAAGATGGCCGACTAGAGACGGCTTGCCAAACTGTTCCTGCTGAAGGGTACAAAGCTGGACTGAGGAGACTGGAGAACAGTTGCAGTTTGGATGTGGATCACAGGGAGAAACAGAAGAAGCTTCCGGAGACCAAGAAGGGCTGCAAAGCTGATAAAGAGGAAGTGAGAGGAGAGAGGACAGCCATGTGTACTGAATGCAGAGACGGCCAGAGCCCAATGAAAGGGTAAGGAGGTTTCCCTCCCCCACGTGGGTGACTCTGGTGAGCAGGACACAAAAGTCTCACCCCTCGAGAGTGCCACAAGAGACCAAAAAACTAGCATTCTTACACCTGGACATCTCCTCCTCTGCATCTTCTCCATTCCTGGCACCACAGAAAGTAATTTTGGCTCAAGCCGGCTTGTAGCCATGGCCCCTTCCCCTCAAAGCAACCGAAAGAGTGCTTGGTGCTGAGAAACCTGTTTCTCTGCAGGAAGGGCACGTTCGTGGCCAAGCCTGCCACTGAGAGCAGAGCCACAGTAGTGGCGTTTCATGAGATCGCTTCCTGGTGGCATGGACAGGTAGGCAGGACCTGGTGCCCCCAGGAGATGAGAATGGTGCAGGGAGCTCATGGCCCCTCATCCCCCACAGCAAACACAAGAGTGCTCGGTGCTGAGTGCTCACCTGTTTCATTGCAGAGGGGATGCGTTCTCAACACAGGCCACAACTGAAAGTGGAGCCACCACAGAGGTATAACCCAAGAGATTCTTCAAACCTGCTAGAGCACTCCAAAGGCAGCTCAGAACCAGCACTCCTCTCTCTGGCACAGCCAGGGACAAATCTTTGGGGACTCAAAGACACCAAGAGCTAGCACCGCCAGCTCTCCAATGACAGGCTAAATGAGAAGGAACCAGCAAAAGAACTCTGGAAATATGGAAAATCAAAGCAAAAGGACACTCCCCCCAAAAAACAGTAACTCCTTACCAATGGTTATCAACCTAAATGAAAAGATTAAAATAACAGATGAAGAATTTTGAATATGGATTGTAAGAAATCTCAATGAAATATAAGAGAAAATAGAAACTCAACACAAAGAAGTCATAAAAACAATGCAGGAAATGAATGAAAAATTCTTTAAAGAAATCAAATTATTAAAGAAAAGCCAAACAGAACCTCTGGAAATAAAAAATTCATCCAAGGAATTACAAAACACAGTGGAAAGCCATAAGAATAGACTAGATCAGGCAGAAGAAAGAAGCTCAGAGCTTGAATGCAACACCTTTGAGCTAACCAAGTCATTTGAAAAGAAAGAACAGAGACACAAGAGGAATGAACAAAGCCTACAAGAATTGTGGGATTATGTAAAGACGTCAAACGTAAGAATCATAGGCATCCCTGAGGGCAAAGAAGAAAATACACAAGGGTTGAAAAAAATCTATTTGAAAGACTAGTCAAGGAAAATTTTCCTGGCCTTGGTAGAAATCCAGATATAAGAAGCCCAAAGAAGACCCATTGCAAAGAGGCAAATATCAGGACACAGTCATCAGACAGGACAAAGTAAACATGAAGGAGGCACTCCTATGTACAACAAAGTGAAAAACTCAAGCAACTTACAAAGGAAAAACCCATCAGACTAATTGCATACATCTCAACTGAGACCTTACAAGCCATAAGGGACTGGGGTCTCATTCTCAGTCTTCTCAAACAGAATATTTTTCAGCCTAGAATTTTGTATCCTCCAAAACTAAGTCTGTTATATAAGGGAGAAATAAAAACCTTCTAAGATAAGGAAACACTAAGGGAATTTGGCAAGGCCAGAACTGCCTGCCAGAAGTACTCAGAACTATATTATACATACAGCAACACAATAGACATCCACCAGTGTAAAAATCACCCAAAACGTAAAGTTTAGAACCCAGATACCACAATGGCTCAAGAAGTAAAACAGAGCAATAAAGTTCTACTTAATAGAAAGAATAGAAATCCAGCCCACTTTCAGTCCTTTCAATATATGTGAAAGACTTGAGCTCCCCACTCAAGAGGCATAGGCTGGTTGGCTGGATAAAAAAATACAAGCCAAGTATCTGCTGTCTCCAGAAAACATATCTAACCCACAAGGACTCATTCAGACTCAAGGTGAAGGGATGGAAAACAATATTCCATGCAAATGGAAACCAAAAGAAAGCTGATGTAGAAATTCTCATATCAGATAACATAGAGTTCAAATCAACAAAAGTAAAGAAAGACAAAGATGGCTATTATTATGGTGAAGGGAACAACTCAACAAGAAGACAGAACAATTCTAAATATTTACACACCTAATATAGGAGCACCCAGATTCCTAAGTAAATCCTACTTAATCAAAACAAAATGATAAAGAACAGCACTGTAATAGCCAGGTACTTTAACATCCCATTGACAGAACAAGACAGATCCACCAAACATAAAATAAACAAAGAAATGATGGACTTAAATAGAAAACTAGAACAAATGGTCCTAACAGACATTTATAGAATATTCTACCCCAACACCATTGAATATATGTTCTTGTCATCAGCTCATGGAACATTCTCTAAGACTGACCATATGCTAGGCCACAAAACATGACCCAAGAAATTAAGAAAAAATGGAAATTATACCATGTACCTTCTCAGATGATAGTGGAATAAAATTATAAGTTGACTCCAACAGAAACACTCATATACACACAAAGCCATGCAAACTAAACAAACTACTGCTAAATGATAGCTGGGTCAAGGGGATAGAAATCAAAAGATTCTTAGAACTAAATGTTAAAAGGGATACAAGTCCGCTTTCAATAGTTTGAAAGTCATCAAAATCTGGGGGATACTAGAGCTAAAGCTAAAGTAGCCTGAGAGGAAAATTCACAGCATAAATTGCTACATCCAAAAGACAGAAAGATTACAAATCAACATTTTAAAAAATTATCTCAAAGAACTGAAAAAGGAAGAGCAAACAAATCCCAGAAGAAGCACACCCAGAAGAATAAAAGAAATAACCAGGATCAGAACAGAACTAAATGGAATTGATAACAAAAGAATTACACAGAAAATTAATGAAAC
Source organism: Eulemur rufifrons (assembly GCF_041146395.1). Classification (NCBI taxonomy): domain Eukaryota; kingdom Metazoa; phylum Chordata; class Mammalia; order Primates; family Lemuridae; genus Eulemur; species Eulemur rufifrons. Next base: position 185,996,066 of record NC_090989.1, on the reverse strand, counting down.
AAAAAGTTGGTTCTTTAAAAAGGTAAACAAACTGACAGGCCTCTTGCTAGATTAACCAGAGCAGAAAAGGAACAAAATTAATAAGTTCAATCAGAAATGAAAAATGAGAAATCACAGCTGATACCACAGAAATATAAAATATCATCTCTAAATACTATGAAAATCTCTATGTATATAAACTTGAAAATGTGGAGGAAATAGAGAAATTCTTAGAAACACACAGCCTTCCTAGGTCAATCAGGAAGAAATAGAATTCTTGAACAGACCAATATCAAGTATCAAAATTGATGCAGCAATAAAAATCTTCCAACACAAAAAGTCCCAGACCAGATGGTTTCACAGCCAAATTTTACCAGACCTTCAAAGAACTGGTTCCTATACTGCAGAAATTATTCTGTGACATCAAGAAGGAAGGAATCCTCCCTAACCCGTTCTATGAAGCCATTATCAAGGCTTCTATGAAGCCTTGATATCAAATCCAGGAAAGGATGTAATAAAAAAAGAAAACTACAGACCAATCTCCCTTATAAATATAGATTTAAAAATTCTTAATAAAATCCTAGCAAAGCAAATTCAGCTGCACATCAAAAAAATAATCCACCATGACCAAGTAGGCTTCACACTAGAGATGCAAGAATGGTTCAACATATGCAAATCTATAAATGTAATTCACAACATAAATAGAAGCAAAAACAAAAACCATATGATCCTCTCAATAGATGCAGAAAAAGCATTTGACAAAAACCAGCACCCTTTTATGGTAACAACGCTTAACAAAATATGCATAAATGGGACATATCTCAAAATTATAAAACCTATATATGACAAACCCACAACCAACATCATACTGAACAGGGAAAAATTGAAAGCATTCCTGCTTAGAACTGGAACCAGACAAGGTTGCCCACTATCAACACTTCTATTAACATAGTGCTGGATATCCTAGCCAGAGCAATCAGAGAAGAGAAGGAAATCAAGGGTATGCAAATGGAGAAAGAAGAGGTCAAACTGTTGTTCTTTGCTGACAATATGATCTTATATCTAGAAAACCCCAAAGACTTTGCCAAGAGACTTCTGGAATTGATACACAAATTCAGCAAAGTTTCAGGTTACAAAATCAATGTATACAAATCAATAGCACGCATATATGCCAACAGTCAAGCTGAGAATCAAATCAAAGACTCAATACCTTCCACAATAGCAACAAAGAAAGTAAAATACTTAGGAATACATTTAACTAAGGAGGTGGAAGTCATCTCCAAGAAGAACTATAAAACACTGAGGAAGGAAATAGCAGAGGACCCAAACAGATGGAAAAACATACCATGCTAATGGATCAGCAGAATCAACATTGTTAAAATGTCTATATTACCCAAAGTGGTCTACAGATTCAATGTAATTCCCACTAATGTTCCAACATCATATTTCACAGATCTGGAAAAAATAGTTCTATGCTTCATATGGAACCAGAAAGGACCCCGAATATCCAAAGCAACCTTAAACAATAAGTACAAATCAGGAGGCATCACTTTGCCAGATTTCAAGCTATACTACAAGGCTATAGTAATCAAAACAGCATGGTACTGGCACAAAAACAGAGAAATAGAACTATGGATCAGAAGAGAGAACACAGATATAAAACCATCCTCATAGTGCTATCTGATCTTCAACAAAGCAGACAAAAAATACACTGGGGAAAAGAATCCCTACTCAATAAATGGTGCTGGGAAAATTGGACAGCCACATGTAGAAGACTGAAACAGGATTCGTGTCTCTCATGACTCACAAAAATTAATTCATGATGGATAATGGACTTAAACCTAAGACATGCAACTACAAGAATTCTAGAATAAAATGTTGGAAAAACTCTTCTAGATACTGGCTTTGGCAAAGAATTTATGAAGAAGACCCCAACGGCAATCACAGCAACAACAAAAATTAACAAATTGGATTTCATTACACTAAAAAGCTCTTACAGCCAAGTTAACATTCAACAGAGTGACCAGACAAGCTGCAGAATGAGAGAGAATATTTGCATGCTATACATCTGATAAAGGGCTGATAACTAGAATCTACAGAGAACTCAACCAAATTAGCAAGAAAATAACCCCATAAAAAAGTGGGCAAAGGACATGAACAGAAAGTTTTCAAAAGAAGACAGAATAATGGCCAAAAAACATGAAAAAATGCTCAACATCTCTAATCATCAGGAAAATGAAAATCAAAACCACAATGAGATATCACTTAACTACAGTGAGAACCGTTTTTATCAAAAAGTCCCTAAACAACAAATGTTGGCATGGATGAGGAGAGGTAGGAACACTCATACACTGCTGGTGGGATTGCAAACTAGTAAAAGCTCTATGGAAATTATGAATAGTATGGAGGTACCTCAAAGAACTAAAAGCAGCAGTTCCATTTGATCCAGCAATCCCACTACTGGGTATTTACCCAGAGGGAAAAAATACCTGTGGAAACAACCCAAGTGCCCATCAATACATGAGTGGATTAACAAAATGTGGTATATGTATACCATGGAGTTCTACTCAGCCATAAAAAAAAAAAATGATGAGCTACCTATGATATTATCTTGGATGAAGTTGGAGCCCATTCTTCTAAGTGGAGTATCACAAAAACGGAAAAACAAACACCACATATACTCACCATTAAATTGGTACTAATTGATCAACACTAATGTGCATATATGGGAAGGAACATTCATAGGGTATCAGGCAGGTGGGAGAGGGTGGAGGGGATGGAGGGTGGAGAGGGTGGAAGGGATTAAATCCACACTTAATGGATAAGGTGTGTGCTGTCTGGGGGATGGACATGCTTGTCAGGCAGTGCAAAGACAGTTTATGTAGCTAAAGCATTTGTACCCTGTAATACTCTGAAATAAATAATAAAAAAATGGGCAAAACACATGAACAGAAGGTTTTATTTTTTTTTCACTTTAATCCTTCTTTCTTTTTTTTTTTATTCTTATTTCAGCATATTGTGGGGGTACAAAAGTTTAGGTTATGTATATTGCCCTTGCCCCCCCACCCCACCAAGTCAGAGCTTCAAACTTGTCCTCCCCTAGACAGTGCGCATTGCACTCATTATGTATGTATACACCCATCCCCTCCCCTACCCACATCTGCCTGACACCCGATCAATGTTATTCCTAAATGTGCTCTTAGGTGATGATCAGTGAAACCAATTTGATGGTGAGTACATGTGGTGCTTATTTTTCCATTCTTGGGATATTTCACTTAGTATTATATGAAACACTGAGGAAGGCAATCACAGAACAGAAGGTTTTCAAAAGAAGATAGACTAATGGCCAATAAACACATGAAAAAATGCTAAAAGTCTCTAATCATCAGGGAACATCACCTAACCCCAGTGAGAATGGCTTTTATCAAAAAATCCCAAAACAACAGATGCTGGCATGGATGTACAGAGAAGGGATCACTTATATGCTGTTGCTGGGACTGCAAAATAGTACAACCTTTATGGAATGTAGCATGGAGATATCTCAAAGAACTAAAAGTAGACCTACCAGTTGATCCAACAATCCCACTATAGGGTATTTACCCAAAGGAAAAAAAGTCATTTTATCAAAAAGACATGTGCACTCAAATGTTTATTGCAGCACAATTCACAATTGCAAAGATGTGGAATCAAGCCAAGTGCTCATCAATACATGAGTAAATTAATAAAATGTGATATATGTATATGCAGCCATAAAAAATGGTGAATTAAAACCTTTTGTAAGAACCTGGATGGAACTAGAGACCATTCTTCTAAATGAAGTATCAAGAATGGAAAAACAAACACCATATGTACTCACTATTAAATTGGAACTAATTGATCAACACCCATGTGCACATATGGTAGTAAAACTCTATGGAAACCAGGCAGGTGGGAGGGGAGAGGAGGGAGCATGTAAATTTACACTTAACAGGTACAATGCACACTACCTTCCTGATGGGCACACTTACAACTTTGACTTGAACTGCACAAAAGCAAAACGTAATCAAAAGTTTGCCCCCATGATATTCTGAAATTAAAAAAAAAAAAAAAGTTTTGATCAGGCAAAGTGATAGATACCCTTCTAAAAACTCTTGGATACTCTGCAGGGCAGGTACAGTTAAGCTGTTTTGTGACTAGCATAAGCCTGCCCTATCCAACTTGGTAGGCAGCCACGTGTGGCTGTTGAGCAACTGAAATGCGACTAGAGCAACTTAGGTGTGTTCTAAATATAAAAGATACCCAGGATTTTGAAGACTTAGTATGAAAAAAAAGTAGAATACTTCATTAATAATTTTATATTGATTATAGTTGAGATAATATTTTGAATATACTGGGTTAAATAAATTTTTTCAATTAATTTGCTGTGTTTACTTTTAAAACATAAATATGGCTATTAGAAAATACAGGGTGTCCCAAAAGTCTCCATACAAAGGAAAAATTTTGTAATGAATATTTTGTAAATAAAGGTATATTTAGCTATAATTTCCCATTTTTGCTATGTATAGCAAATTTTGGGACACCCTGTATAAAATTACATATATGTTTGCATTATATTTCTTTTGGACAGCATTAATATAGACTTTAACAAAATCAAATATTCCAAAAAGATCATGGAGGTTTTCTCAATGATCTAGATTTCATGTTACTCATGTTACTCTACAAATGGATGTAAATGTATTATTATTTGCCTATAATGTCATAAAAGATCTAGATGGAATATTTATTTAGGCCTAGTGAAAATTATTAATGTACTTAGATTTAAAAAAAACTAAACTCCACAAATCTAAAGAGAGACTAAGGGAATTATAGTTCTACTTAAAAAGGTAAACATTAAGGTTAATTATAAATAAAATAAATCTTTTTATTTATTTATTTCAGGATATTATGGGGGTGCAAACATTTTGGTTACATGTTATGATTTTGCCACACCCAAATCATGATTTAGGGTATGCCTTTTCCCCCCTAAAATGCTTACGGCGTCCATTAGTTGTGAGTTTACCCATCCCCAACGCCCTAATCCCTGGGGAATATTACTATCATATGAGTACCATAGTGTTGATCAGTTAGTGGCAATTTGATGGCGAGTACATGTGGAGCCTATTCTTCCGTTCTTGTGATAACCTCACTTCAGAGGATGGGCTCAAGCTCTATCCAGGAAAATAAAAGAGGTGCTAGATCACTGTCATTTCTTATAATTGAGTAATATTCCATTGTATACATATACCAAATTTTAATAATCCACTCACAAATTGACAGGCACTTGGGTTGTTTCCACATCCTTGCAATAGTGAATTGTGCTGCCATAAACATTCGGGTGCAGATGTCTTTCTTATAGAATAACTTTTGCTCTTTTGGGTAGATACCTAATAGTGCTATTGCTGGATCAAATGGTATTTCTATTTTTAGCTCTTTGAGGTATCTCCAGATTCTTTTCCACAGAGGTTGCACTAATTTGCAGTCCCACCAGCAGTGTAAGAGTGTTCCTGTCTCTCCATATCCTTGCCAGCATCTGTTGTTTGGGGATTTTTTGATAGAGGCCAGTCTCACTCGGGTTAGGTGATATCTCATTGTGGTTTTGATTTGCATTTCTCTAATGATTAGAACTATCATTAGAGCGAATAGACAGCCTACAGAATGGGAAAAAATATTTGCTTTCTACACAACTGATAAAGGACTGATAACAAGAATCTTCTAGAACTTCAAAAAATCAACAAGAAAAAATCAGACAACCCCATCAGTAAATGGGCAAAGGACATGAACAGAAACTCTTCAAAAGAAGACGGAATAGTGACCAGCAAACATATTAAAAAAAAAACAACATAAATCTTAAAGTATATTTCATTTATCCCAGTGTGGTATAGGTATATTTATATATATTTCATTGTGTTAATATTAAATATTTGGATGACTTAAATACAGATGTTTCTGGTTTTATATCCTTGCCTTCCAATTTTATAAGGAAGACCAAAAGATTACTCTCAGTGGTCTCTGGGATAATCTATGACATTTCCTATTGAACTGCTTCTTGATGGTATATTTCAAAATTCTGCACTAAAGTTCACTAGTGTTTAGAGCATCTTATTTGATAAGTAAATATTATTATGCAATATTTCCATAGGGAAGTATGTATATAAGCAGGAACTGAATTTGTATCCTCTTTTTTATGGTTATGTGTACAAGGTATTATTTCCTAATAACATGGGAATGGTCTAAAATTATTTGGATTACAAAGTTACAGTGTCCACCCCTCTATAACCATTTTTATGCCCATTCTCAGTTTCATTATCTCCTCTCCACCACCACAGTTCTACACATGAACCAAACAGCCAGGTAAAAGATGAAACAGCCACACACTCAACAACAGTTTAGGCACCTCTTAGGTGTCGGGAACTGCACCAGGAGTTGTAGGCATCCAGATTCTTATTATATGTAAGTGAAACATATTAAACCATTTTTCATGAAACCCATGAAGAAGAGGATATAATACTTGTTTCAAGATCTACGCCTTGGTAACCAACAGCTTCACTCCGAAATTTGAAGGGAAAGGCCTTGGCTGTGGACCTGGGTTGTACTGATTTTCAAGATCACTCACAAGTAGCATAAGCAAAGTCAATACAAACACATTGCCCACTTGCATGGCTAAAAATCTCAGTCAAGTTCCCTTCCTTGAAGTCATGGTTTGTGGATCGTGAGGGCAAGGCATCCAGCACATTAAGGTGGACGGACTATGTATGACGTGAAATGTAAATGATCTGCTCTGAAGTCCTGAGTGAACTGAGATTGTGCATTGTAGTCTGGTTACTGAGATTCATAAAATCCCGCCATCTTCAAGGTCCACTTCCTTAATACAACTAAGGGGTCAGTCTGCCCAACTTGCACCAAATGTCATTTAGGTTGCCTACATCCAAACTAATTAAGAGTTATATACAAACACATATTTTCAGACTACTTACTCTAGGTTTCAATCTCTAGTCTTGATTTTTGTCTACCCTTTGTATTCAACAAACTTTTATTGAGTGTCAATGTTCCAGTCATTGTTTAGCGCAAACTCAAACAGTAATGCACAAAACATGAAAATTTCTGCCCTGTAGAACTTACATTCTCCTTAAGGAGTCAGAAATGGGTTTTATTGCCTGAAATAAAAAAAAAAAAAATCTGATGGTTGGAGAATTCTCAGTAAATTTGAGGAATAAAGCAAAGATACACACCATCACAGCCCTATTCTGTGCCCTAATGGAGAGCTTCCCTATCACAATACAAGAAGAAAAAGTAACAAGAGATATATGGGTTAGAAAGGAAGAGACAAAATCATCATGTTTTGCATCCAATAGGCTGTTGTATATAGAAAACCTATTATAATCTAGAAGCAATAAGAGTTGATAAGATTATTTGGTAAATAACAACAACTTAGTATAGAAACCAACTTTCAGTCATATCAGTAGGAATACTATAGAAATCCCCCAAAAGATCCAATTCACAATAATAAAAAAGCCATAAGGTAACTAAAAAAAAAAAAAAAAAAAAAAAAAAAATTAAGAGAGAGAGAGAAGTATTATTACGGAGACGTTTATAAAACATTATTGAAGAATGAATCTTGGTTTTCTTATCTGTCTGGTAAAGGGCTTAAAGTTAGTGATTCTTAACTCATTTTGAGTCACAGACTTTAAAACAAACAAGATTTTGGTGTAACCTATAAATCATCATCCTTAAAATAAATGCACATACATAAAACACTATGGTGTTTGAGAGTGTTTGCCCTCCCATGAAGCCCACCTATCCTGAACTACATAACCTCAAATGTGCCTCAGTCTCTAAAAAGATTATGTTTATCCCATTATCATTGCTTTAAGATTGTATTAGTAGGATATAATCGAAATCAAAATGGTAGTAAATATTTAAATTGATGAGGTGCTACTATTTTCCAGGCACTCTGCTAAGCACTTTTTTATAGTATCATATTTAATCCTCACAACAAACTTATATTATAGTCACCATTATTTTTCCCTCTTTGTGGATGAGGAAATGGAGACTCAAAGAGGTCAAGCAATTCAATTCCATACTTCAGTGTGGTCAGGCTCTTGGGATGTAACTTTAGTCAACTGATTTATCATTTTTTTTCTCTTTTCTCCCAGTTTATATTTATACACCATGGTATGCATGTTTGATTAATGCTTGCCTCCCCAATGAGCCATAATTTCCAAGAACAGAGACCTTAATGAGTTTTGTTCGCCAATGTAACCCCATTACTTGCACATGATGTAGGACTTAGGTATCACTCAATAAATATCGGCAGAATAAATTAATGAATAGGTGAAAGAATGAATGAATTATGAATGAATCTGTACAGACTTGCACAGCTTTTGAGTAGGAAAGCTTGGATTCCTGTCCAGAAGTATATGATATCAGAGTCCCAGAGACTGTAAATGAAGGGATAAAACAAATAAAAAATGAAAACTATTTTAAGAGTAATAAAGTTGAGCATCAAAAAGAAATATACTAAATAATAGCATGAAGTCAAGGAATTAGATAGATGAAACAGCAAAATATATTTAGGGGAAAAAAATTGGCTCTGAGCTCTCTACTGACCAAAGCTAAGAGAGAAAAACAATGAATTACTTCCACTTCCAAATTTGTTTCTTCATCCCATGATGTGTCTCCTATTATAATCCCCTATATTTTCTCATCTTGTCTTAGGACTTTAAAACCCAGCCTTCTTTTTATATTCTCTTTAATAGAAAATTTTCACAGAGACTTGGATGTCACAATGGAAAATCACCAGTTTCCCCAGGGTCTTTTGCTGGAAGGAATAGGTGTAAACAGAAGGAGCAGAAATGGGTCTGGCTGAGCAGTTCCAATGCGGTGTAGGAAATTCTGTCCCTGGTGCTGAATCTTCGTGAGCTGGAACTGTGCAGAGGACAGGAAACACTCCTTTAGTTGGTTTCAACTTTGCCACCTTCAGGTAAGTTAGTACGTTCAAAATTGGGCAGGCCTTAAATGATTACATTTCACCCCCTGGTCGGCTCTCACCACCTCCTTCTTGTTCAACACCTCAGCGCCAAATAGTTCATTCACCGATTTATAAAGTATTAATAGCTCCTTATACTGTCTGTGTGCGCTACATCCCAAGCCAGAGAAAAAGGCTGAGAATACATGTGCAAAAAGCCAACCTGATGATGCACTCATTCATTCTCCATCGGGAAAAGCAGTATTTTGACTCTAGTTGATGTCTTTGTGACACACAATAGCTTCCCAACAGAATATACTGGCATTATCAACTGAATAGAAGGTGTAGGGTACAGACTCCCCCTTTTCCTATTGTTGCTAACAACCCCCCCTCACCTTAATAACACAGATATTCCAAGGTGGAGTGTTAAAACTTCCAAAGGCTGCATCCAAACTAGGTCATTTAAACCATTTCATGCATTCATGTGGGATGCATTCAAGACTTCCCTGAACAATTCTTTATTTCTACTGAAATGTTACAAGCATTCATTGTCCTTTTTACAAGTGAATATGGAACTCCTAAATTTCCAGCCATGACAGCCTTCTCTGCTTGTTTCTCCAGTGGCTTTGATTGGTTTTGAAATATCATTTAGAGACAGAGTAGAACAAAAGCAGGTACAAGCTCTCTTGGTAGAGGGTCATTTGTCAGTGGAAAAGAAATAAGGGCAGGAAGGAGGTTTGGAGACTTGGGGAGATGACAGAAAGGAAAGCATTATTGCAGAGTTTGAGGTTGTACTTAGCAGGTAAGGAAGAAAGATCTGCTTCAGCCTCCACGGGAATATTGCACCCCGTGCAAATAAAAATACAGAAGGCAAGAAGAAGCCAGCCAAGGATTTAGGGCACCCTCATATTCCTAGATATAGAAGGAACGTATTGTAAAACATGTTCCTAAAAGTAGTTTGCTTTAAATTTAAAATCTCCACCAACGGTACATTTGTTCACCTGAAAATTAATATACTTACATTCTTTACAGATTTATAAAACATTTGGTCAATTTCACACTAAAAAGGAAAAATAAATAAATAATATATATATATATATATATATATGAAACAGAGTAATCCCACTGTGTCATAATTTTTAAGGAATTAAAGAAGAAAAATTTCACTAATAAAGGTTTAGGAATAAATGAGGTGGTGGCATTAGCCGATGAAGGCTGAGAATATTAAGGTTAATATAATAGTTCTTAGGCAAGTCACCAAACATCTCTTATATTTAGAAGCTGTTATGATATCACTTGTAAAATGCTCAGAAGATGTCTAGCACATAATATGTATTCAATAAATACAACTTATTTAAAATTGATACTATTGAGCTATTTTTTAGCCAATCAGGGAAATTTGATAATGGACTGAATATTGTCTCTATTAGATGTGATAATGCAGTGTCCGTCATGTCTGAGAACATTCTTAATTCTGAGAGAAGCATACTGAAACATTCAGGGAAGAAAAAGTGTGATGTCTGGGATTTTCTCTGCAATGCTTAACTAAGGAATTAAACAAAGACAAATTCAATGTGGCAAAATCCTCATAACTGTTAAAAGCATGTTGATGTACATGTGGGAGTTTATTGTACTATTCTATTTTGACTTTGTATGAATCTTTCATAGTAAAAATTAAAAGGTTTGATATTATTAGTTAATATGTATATTATGTGTTAATACATTATATTTTATTATATTAATATTTATCTATCGTTAATATAATATTATCCAAATATACAACTAATTTTAAGTCTTGTCAACTAGGATTCTAACATAGCATTAATTCCCTCCCAGCATTTTCTATGAAGAGAAGTACAGGGAGTAAGAGGCTCATCTTAAGAACTGACCCCCCTGGGTGTCAGAGGACCCCTCTTAACTCCCAAGACTTCTGCAATGCTTAGGACTTTGTTCTTTCAAATGCTAAAGCAATTAGAAAAAATTTTGCTTCATGTAATGTCCATATCTCAGTGTCCAATTACTTTCAGGTGTTGGTGGATTCAGGGCACACAGTATCACGAAGGGTCAGTGTTTCTCGGATTTTTCATTTCTGCCTTTGACTTTGGAATTTCAGACACAGACCTCACATATTAGCAAGATGGAGGTGGCCACTCCAGCCTCTACAACTTCTTGTGTTTCAGGACTAGATGATAAGAGAGAGCTTCTCATTCTCGAGAAATCCATAAGAATCTATTGGTCCTACCTGGGCTGTGCAGCCATCCTGCGCTCAGTCACCCAGAGGCTGTGTGGGATGGCTCAGAACTGAGGTCATGGACTTTTGCTTAGAATTGAAATTAGAGTCAGCTCCACTAAAGCTACATGGATTGGGATGGGGAAGGGAAGTTTCCCAAAGGGAGACAGATGTAGGTGACTAGATTCTGGGAAATAAAACAACAGTTGTCCCATATACCTAAGAACCGTCACTTTAGCCACCACAGATACATGGAAATATCACAGGTTTTCTGCAAAGAAATTTTGGCACTGTTTAGTTAAACTAAGCAGCAACCTCCAATGACTTTGAGGCTTTAAATGTGCGATGTTTATGTTCTATTAGCACAACTAATATTCAGCATTTTGAACTCTTCTTATACAATTTCCTGTTATGTAAATATTTTTATATGGTCTCTCAAAGAATTGGACCATGTCTTACATCAAAAGATCTAGTTCATGACTTGCAGGAGATGTAAGCCCTGCAGACCCTTCAGGGCATGGTAGGGATTTCAACACCTGAGGTCCCTTTAATGTTTTTTCAACCCTAGCACATTATGATTTTAATACTTCTTTCTATCACTCCACAGCCTGTGTTGTGAATACGAGTTTCTTCTTTCCTCCCCCCATCTCCACCACCAACACCCTCATCATTGCTGTCCCATAAGCACCTGACAGACGCCGTCTTAAGTGCTTTATAAGAACATGACCTCCCTTAATCCTAACATATTACAAAAGAGAAAATTCACGTTCAAAGAAACAAAATAGTGTGCCCACATTCACAGAGCTGGTATGTTGACAAGGCTCAGATTTAACCGTGGTTCTGCCAGATGCCTGAGGCAGCGCTCAGCACCCCTGTGGCCCTACTGCCACTCTGCATATACTACTTGACTTGAACTTCTGGTGGAAGGAGAACAATAGGAACCAGCCCAAAAAATCTCAATGTGTTACCTTCTCCTGCCCACACAGAAGGAACAGTATTGCACTTAGGTCAGTGAAATTTATGCAATGAGTTTGCCAAAGGAAAAGAAGTAGTTGGTACACCTGACATCAGCCTGTTATTTGATAATTGACTTGCTGTTGCTATCTTTGAAAATATATTTCGGACTACTTTTCTCCAGCAGTGGTTCTCACCTGAAAGTGATTTTCTTCCCTAGGGGACATTTGGCAATGTCTAGAGAAATTTCTCATTGTCAAAAATGGGGAGGCGGTGCTACCGGCATCCAGTGGGTAGAGGGCAGGGATGCTGCCAATATCACACATCGTACAGGACAGCAACACCCCCACCCCACATCAAAGGATTTTCCTGTCCCCAGTTGCAATAGTTCTGAGGTTAAGAAATCCTGCTTCAGACCAGAGATCAGCCTTTTTTTTTTTCCTATTAATAGTCATATTAATTGTTTTAGTAATAAAATTACTAAATGTTTTAGGCCTTGCAAGCCATACAGTCTCTGGTACAACTAATCAACTCTGCTGGTGTAGGGTGAAGGAATCCAAGGGCAATACATAAACAAAGGAGCATGACTGTGTTTAAATAAAACTTTATTTACACACACATACAGGGCAGTGGGTTAGATTTGTCCCAGGAGCCATACATTGCAATCTCCTGGTCTAGAGCAGCCCTGAAGCTGCCTAACCTCAGCCCAAGGATGGCTGAAGGCTCTAGGGTAAGTATTCTCCAGAAGACTCTTTTCTGGTTAGTAACCATATGGTCTCTGGGAAGGAGAGGATCCTAGCTCATTTGAAGCTTCAACTCTGACTTCCTTAAAGGACTCAAAGCCACTTTGCGTGAGGGTGGCAAGAGTATAATACATAGCATTTATGAGGAGGACAGCCTGGTCTGAGGATTACAGCATTTATAAGAGTGGACAGTCAGCAGAGTGCTTGCAGCCACGGACCATAAACTAGCAAGTGTGAATACAGAGGGGAGAGGAAGTCCCCTGACTGAGATGGAGTTGTCTGGCCCACATGGCGAGAAACATGCAGACTGCTAGAACCATGAGGTGTAAGCCCTTTGCTTGTCATAAAGCAGGTCAGCATGGTATAGACACCACGTCAGCGGAAAAATTTAATTAAAACCTTACTACCTTGTGCTCTGGCAGTACTGTGCCATGTTGAAAATGCTGTCATCTACATTATTCCATGGGATCCCTGGGACCAGCTCTGAGCTGTAACTAACAGGTTACAAAGCAAGGGAGACGTGTGCTTTCTTTCAAGGAGGTTTTGGTCTAGTGGGGGAGACACACAGAAGGAGGCAGAGAACCCCAACAGCAGTGTGCGTTCAGCGAAAGATGTGCACCTGGCTGAGGCTGGGACACACCCAGGTTTGGGAATGAGTCTAGGGAAAGTCATGGTCGGGGAAGCTTTTCTGAGGTTGTTTTGCTTAAGTTGAGCTAAAATAATGAAGAGCCAATTTAGAATTCGTGGCCAGGGTGCAGCCGAGGAGAGAGAGGGCATAAGAAAAATTAGCTCAGAGATGGGGTGGAATGGAGGTGGAGAGAATAAGAACATTGTAGGCACAGGGACAGCAAAGCCATGGAGCTGAGCCACCGCACGGCATGGGCACGTGGTAGAGGAATGGCAAGAAGTCTGGGGAAGCCTGAGATTAAGTTTGGAGAAGGAAAAACATAAGTAAGAAACAGATGTGTAAATGAGAGCCAGGGCACGGTCTGTCCTGGCTGCCCTTCTGAGGAGTGTGGATCTGATTCTTTAGGTGATGGAGACTAGTCACACATTAAAACTCAGGTCATCATGCAAGGTCCACATTTGAGGAGAAGCGTGGAGGCCTGTTGGGAAACTGCTGTGTCACACATAGGAGAGATGAGACAATTGTTCTGGGAAAAGAAAAGGAAACAGACTCAAGAAACATTTAGGAGGTGACAGTTTCAGAGCTTGGAAATCTCCTGAAACAGGAAGGGCAGGCATTATCATCTTCGTTTTATAAATGAGGTAACAGACTCAGAAAGCTTAATGCCTCACGCAAGGAAGTATTGTTACTTGTACTTTTTCTAGTGGGGAAACTGAGGCCCAGAGACCTATGTAACATGCAACATGCCTCAGAGCCCAGAGACTATTCTGCCCCTCTCTGAGATGAACGCTCTTCAGAACTGCCCTTCCCAACACCATACCAGCCAGTCACAAATGGCTTTTTCAATGTAAATTAATTGAAATTAAAATTAAAAGCTGCAGTTCCTCCATCACACAAGCCCCATCTGCAGGGTTCTATAGCCACACGTGGCTGGTAGCTGCCACACGTCACGGCACAGATACAGACCATTCATCATCACAGAAAGGGCTACTGAGCAGTGTGGCCACTTCAGAATATCCAATTTCAAAGATGTCAGCCACATTTCAAAACTCTTGCAGTAGAAGTCGGATGCAGACTTTCATGTCACAAACCCAGAGACAATGGGGACCAGTGGTCATTTTGTTTTCTTTCCCTTCGTCTGTCAGCTGCTGTTCCAGACCCGTGTGTGGATGCAAGAGTTCCACCTTAAAACGGGGAGGAAGAAGAAGAAAATAACAAACAAGGGCTTAAGCCAAGATGCTCTGGGCTTTCCTTGTGGAGCGCTGCTCCTTGGTGCTATGTTTATTAATGTAGTTTAATGGAAACCGGAGATTAACCGGAGAAGACTGATAAAACGGCTCTACCTAACAGGCACCAGAAGGGAGATTAAAGCTTAGTCGAAGCATTCCCATAATCTGATTTCTTTGTATGCCTGCATGTAGCAGAAAATAAAATAAAATAAAACAGAATTAGCCAAGACTAAAACAATTTGGGATAATATCTCAAATAAACTCAGGCTAACCAAATTAGGCAGTTCTGGAAAATCAGTGAGCCAACTACGTGGTATCAGTCATAAAAGCAACTTGCGATTCTGAAAGAAAAACTTGGCAAGTAGGATTTAGAAAGCGGTGTATCGGTATAGCCGAGATAAGGTGCCACAAATAATTAAGGTATTAAGCAGATAGTGGCAGCTTTCCTTTGAACTGTGAAAACTTTATGCCAAGTGTCCTTGAAAGGAAATAAAACAGTTTGAGTGCCTTCAGATTTTCAATGGCTAGATTATAATTCCAAATTTCAGAAAGATTTCAAATACGCTGTTCTAATTATGCTTTCCAAATGGTAATTTGAATTATGTTGGCTTAGTGGTATAAGGTTTTTACTTTCTCAAGAAAAATATATTAGATAAAAAGAGAAAATATCTCATAACTGTTTTCCACTGCCAAGAACAAGATTGCTGTGAAAATTAAAAAATAAACAGGCTTTCTGTTGTTTTCTTTCCTTACCCTCTGCCCTCTCCCTTGAGACACCCCTCTCACACATAGCACATACAAAATTTGATGCAGGTCAGAATTGATGTGATAAGATATAACATGGCCTAAAATAAAATGACACATCCTCATTGTCCTTGACAAATATGACAAGTATCAATCTGTAATCTGTTTCGTACCAAAGTACAAAATTCTAAAACACCTGCTACCTATTTTATTCTGAGTCCTCCTGCTACATATTATAGGGATGATTAGATGTTGAAATATCACAGAGTTTAAACTGTGACCAAAGTGAATGGCATATAATTAAGGGCTACAAAGTATTCTGTATACCTGTAGACCCAAGGCTAATCATGAGAGTATTTTTATCCACATAGACTGCCTTCTAAAATTCTCTAAAATTCTGGTTCTAAAGATCGGTATGTCTTAGGATAAGATTTCACTCCTGATGCCACACCTAAATTTTCCAAGGTTTGCTGAATGTAATTAGATTGTACACAACCTGAGGACACAGATGGATATTGCCAGCCCCCAGCAGCATCTGATATGATTTGGGGCTCCAGCAAATCCATGTAGACATCTTTATACAATTACCTTGTTAACATTTGAAACCCAACAAATCCCAATGTGAGCACTATTTTCTGCCCCAAACCACTCTTCCTTACCAAGTTATCCCTTAACTAGCTGGTAGTAGTTTCTTCCCAAGCGCACATGCCCACACCCCCTCTTTCTATAACTTACACTACAGCAATAGTTGAGGCTCCCACCTGCAGTACCTCTGACTGGGGCTCTCTGTCTTCAGACTCTGGGATCTCTGCACACTGGCCCCTGCTCCAGAAGATTGAATCGCTCTCTCCCTTCTGAGCACCTCTTACTTCTTTTTATTTTATTTTATTTATTTTTTATTTCAGCATATTATGGGGGTACAAAAGTTTAGGTTATGTATATTGCCCATGACTCCCAACCCCCCTGAGTCAGAGCCTCAAGCGTGTCCATTCCCCAGACAGTGCACATTGCACTCATCATGTAGGTATGCACCCATCCCCTACCCCCATCCCCCAACTCTGTCCGATACCCAATTGGTGTTATTCCCAAATGTGCACTTAAGTGATGATCAGGGAAACCAGTTTGCTGGTGAGTACATGTGGTGCTTATTTTTCCATTCTTGGGATACTTCACTTAGTAGAATGGGTTCCAACTCTACCCAGGAGAACATAAGAGATTCTATATCATCGTTATTTCTTATAGCTGAGTAATACTCCATGATATACATATACCACATTTTACTAATCCACTCATGTATTGATGAACATTTGGGTTGTCTCCACATCTTTGCGATTGTGAATTGTGCTGCTATAAACATTCAGGTGCAGATGTCTTTTTTATAGAATGTCTTTTGTTCTTTTGGGTAGATGCCCAATAATGGGATTGCTGGATCGAATGGTAGGGCTACTTGTATCTTTTTAAGGTATCTCCATATTGCTTTCCACAGGGGTTGCACTAGTTTGAAGTCCCACCAGCAGTGTATGAGTGTTCCTGTCTTTCCACATCCACGCCAACATGCATTTTTTTGGGATTTTTTGATAAAGGCCATTCTCACTGGAGTTAAGTGATATCTGATTGTGGTTTTGATTTGCATTTCCCTGATGATTAGAGATGCTGAGCATTTTTTCATATGTTTGTTAGCCATTCTTCTATCTTCTTTTGAAAAATTTCTATTCATGTCGTTTGCCCACTTTTTGATAGGGTTGTTTGATTTTTTTCTTACTGACTTTTCTGAGTTCTAAATAGATTCTAGTTATCAGTCCTTTATCGGATGTGTAGCATGCGAAAATTTTTTCCTGTTCTGTAGGTTGTCCGTTTGCTCTCGTGACTGTTTCTTTGGCTGTACATTATTTCAAACTGTATTCTTAGGTCCCCTGTTCCAGAACACTTGTCTACATCCACCAAACCCACTCACTCACTGATTCATACCTCTGCTCATTTTGTTTGCTAAGCCCATTGGAAAAGTCTTCCCATTTTGAAATTTGATTTTTTCTTCAAAGTATTGTAGTAAGGAAAGAGGTTAAATTAATGGTCTGTTTGAGTCAGATAGACCCAGGTACAAATCCCAGCTCTACTACTTACTAATGAATCTATGGGGGAAAGGGAAGGAGAAGAAAGAAGGAGAGGTATAAACAGAAAGAGACAAGGGGAGCTCTGAGCAAGGTACGGTACTTCATAGTATCCATATCATTGTGCTTGGCTCAGAATTAAATTACTTCATACAAGCAAAAAGCACTTAGTATAGCTCCTAGCACATCATAAACAATCAAGAATTATTAGTAATCACTATTAATAACATCTTGCTTAACCAACCTCCAATTTTGCTGCCCTTTTTTATCCTCATTCTTCTTTCATCCTAAGTGTTATAAACCATTCATTACCATTATTATCTACTTGAGTTACAAATTAATTTTGCCTAAGTCTCTCACCAAGTTATAAGCCACTTGAGAGGAGAAATACTTTTCTTTTTGCATCTCCTAGATCCGTGCTCCATGAACTGTTTGATGCAGGTGTCTATAGTAAGAAAACTTCAGAACTTGAGTCAAATTTCAGAAGCTACTATAGTGATTGCCATGGCTACAACATTTTTATTTTATTTTACTCTATTTTATTCTATTTTCACCTGTAATAGATTAAATTATTTTAAAAATAGTCATTTACTACAGAATTTGAGGTACACTGTCCTGGAATATGTAGCCCAGGAAGTGACCTACTGTAGCTGCTCACCGAACACTCCATAGGCTCTGAACAAAGAAAGAATACTCAAAATAGTGTTTTCCTGGGAATTCTTATGCTTGTTCAAGTCAGAAACATATAGATAATTGATGAATCAAGCTCCTGAAATCCAATTGAAGACTTGAGGAAATACAAGCATAGATTAATTTATTGAGTTCTGAATTTCAGAACCCTTTTAAAAGTTAATTTGAAAACATCCTTTACCACGTTTCAGGCATTCCACTACCTGAGGAATGGAAGAAGAAACACGAGCTCTGATTTTTAATTTAACACCAAAGACGTTAGCTGAAGGTCCACCCTAATACTGATACACCATTCCATGCGGGAGGGTGAGGCCTGAGGTCAGGGAAGGAGGGAAATCATTTCTTGTCTATTTTCAGACATTCTTCTGCTTGCCCTTCAGTTTCTGGATCTTTCTGAAGATATCTTTATATCTGTCCTTTGGTCCAACCTGGACCCATATTATCTAAGCCTCTGGAGTATGTAGGTGTGAGGCATGGGTCTAGGGAGACGTCACATCAACATTTGATACTGATGGACACTGGGAAACTTATTAAAAGACTCTTAATTGGCTGGTTTGGAGAAAAAAAAATCCTCAGTATCTGCTATTTAGGTCTTAGCTTCAGATAGCAAAAAACTTTTTACTTCATTGAAAGAGCTAATTGGAAATTTTTATTTTTAACCCTGGAAAAGGGGGGCTTTCAAAAGAATTCATTTCATACATTATGCAGTCACCCCATAGCCTGGGCTAGGCAGATCAGCTGTAATCAAAATTCGCCTTGCTACTGTTTTTTCCAGAGAAATTTTCTGTGAGGGATGTTCACATCTTCTCACTATTTCTTTTATCTGTAGGATTCTAAGTTAATTCAGAATAAATATAAGGAAAATGAAAGAAAAGGAATTGTAAACCAGAGCATAGTTATGCTATTTTAAAAATGCTATTTTGCCACATATCTCTAATTGATCCAAATGGATTCTGGAGTTGTTCATCCATTTAACAATAATTAACTGAGTACCTACTACGTGTCAGAGACCATGATCAGCATTAGTGACATAATGATGAATGAAACGTATTTCTCTTTTTTTTATTTCAGCATATTATGGGGGCACAAAAGTTTAGGTTACATATATTGCCTTTGTCCCCCACCCCCCACCCAGTCAGAGCTTCAAGCGCGTCCATCCCCCAGACGCACTCATTATGTATGTATCCACCCATCCCCTCCCCCACCCACATCTGCCCGACACCTGATTAATGTTATTCCTATATGTGCTCTTAGGTGTTGATCAGTGAAACCAATTTGATGGTGAGTACATGTGGTGCTTATTTTTCCATTCTTGGGATACTTCACTTAGTAGAATGGGTTCCAGCTCTATCCAGGAAAATACAAGAGGTGCTATATCACCATTGTTTCTTATAGCTGAGTAGAACTCCATGGTATTCCTCAACAACTCTAGACTTTAGTGGGAAAAGCAGAATAAAATGAATTGACAACTCTTTTGGGAAAATAGTGATGCAAGAGGGAATTATACATAGGCAGTAATTGCTAATTTTCCATAACGCCCATATCCCTCCTTTAATAACAGAACTCTAAGGTTTTAGCTACCCAGCTAAAAATTACATTTCCCAGCTTCCCTTGTAATTGGTTGTGTCCATTTGGCAAAGTTCTGCTCCAAAGGAATATGAGAAGAAATGCATGTGTTAACCCCTTCTCCTTGCCTGGACCTCTTTCCTCCTTCCTCCTGAGTGTGAGAACTGCCTAGATATGGAAGACACATTCATCCCACTATCCCTGGCCCATTCACCTCTATCCAGCTACATAAGAGAAATAAATGCTTACCTTTTTTAAACCACCTCATTCCGGGGTCTCTATTACAGCAGCTTAGCATATACCTTAACTAACATAATGTAGCTTGGGACACCTCACCACATTCTGGGAACATTCCATGTAATGGGTAATAGAACACAGAGAAATCTGTGGTGGAAGACGAGAGTATGTATGAGGCAGGAACTATGCTGCTGGACCTTGAAGCTATATAAAAATCTAGACTTTATCTTAGGATCTAGGTGGAACATGATTATATATGATGTTTAGAAGGATTTCGTAGGTTGAGTAATGCAATAGGAAGGGAGAACAGTAGGGGATACAAGTCAAACTGAAGGAGAATTAAAGATGATTATTGAAACTTAGTAAGATTTTTAAAAACAATGGGATCAAATAGGTGGATTCTGAGTGTGCATGGAGAATGTGGATTACTATTATTCATTTTTTATCCAGCACATTAAGCACTATGTTTGATGTTAGAGATGTTATAAGAATCAAGAGTGGATGTGGTCCCTGACGGCATATGGCTAGCCAATTAAGGGACTGCTACACCGAGAACAGTTCTGTCTCGTGCACTGTCCCTCTGATCTCCACTGCCAAACTGCAGTGCTCGTGATCACAATACACTTAGAGGTTAGGAGACCCAGCCTCAGAGAAGTTTTAAGGAACTTGATCTAAACCTGGCTTTTCAGCTGTTAAAGACCATGCTCTCTCAACTAAATCACACCGCTCCCTGAGGAATACCATAAAACAAAGAATCAAAGAGATAGTCTCTATTTACAATTTCATTTTTTTTCAACAGTAAATGCTGAAGCAATTCCAAAGACATAAGTTACATTTTGAATAGGAAAAAAGGAAAGAATTATATAAAGTAAATTATTCATTACTATCGATAAAACTATTGTGTGGGTCCCATTTTACCTCTTGCTAAGTCATAATCTCTAAGAATTTTACTACTGAAATAAAAATTTTTAAAAAATAAGCCTGATATTTAAGTGGTGCTTAAAGAAAAGAAACTGGCTTATTTTGTGATATGGTAAGGGAAGATGATCATGTATCACTCCAGTTTTCCAAATCTCCTTCATTTTTTGATTAGTGGCATAATTATCAATTCTAGCTTGACAACCTCACCACTGTATTTTGAGGAACAAAACTTCCAGAAATGCCTTCTTAGTCTTTAAAAACCCATTTTCAAGGAAAATAAGAAGTCCACACAGGTGAAATGTTTTGTTAAGGCATGATGGTCTTACACTTTGTGTGCATCTTTTACACTTGTTCTATTTTCTTCTAATGGACATTTTTTGATTCCCTTAAGCCTCTTTAGAATTCCTTTTTGAGGATTTTTTTATTTTTTATTTCTCTGTTTTTATTAGGATTAATATTTCTATTCCCTTAATAGCCAGTTCTGGGGAAAGAGGAAAAGGTAGAAGGTAAAGTTTCAGATGATGTTTGGGTCAGCTGTCCACAGGGCTTCACCTCGATGGTTGACAGAAAGATCACAGGGAGATTTTCCTATCCAGTCTATTTTCAAAAATTGTATTCAACTGTGAGTATAACTTTCTTTTGTTCCCCTACTTTTTTCTTAGAACTACCACTCCACACTATATCGTTAAAACATACTTGAGTTTCTTAATCAGATACCAAAAGGATTTTTTTAGAAGGTCAGATAAGATTACTATGCGGGGCCCTCATCCCTCCACCTCCATTCTCCTGCGGCGGTTCAACTTGGTGTGAAGAAAATACAAAAGAGAAAGAGAGAGTAAGGATAAGCAATACTCATATTTTACTAAAAACCTGAAAACATCCATTCTAGTATCTTGTCAGTAATTTCTATTTTATTTTACTTAGCAAGGAAGTTGGAATACAAGGAACATTGATTCTTATTGGATTTATTCAGGTTTTAGGCCATTACCATTCTTGCAAACAAAATATCCTCCAAAAAGAACACAATGATATCCAAAACCATTTTCAAGATAAACTATGGGCAACAAACATCACTGGAAACATAGCAATGTCGCACATACAGAATAATTTGGTTGGATTTTAAAAAGAGTGTCATGAAGGGGAAAGGGAGAAATACATTTTATTCTTGACCCTTCATCAATAAGATTTTAGCATTCTCATCTAGAAAGCATATGGAAAGAAATGTCAATACTTTTGGAGTGAAGAGATCCATATGATATAAAAATTAATGGACCAATCCCAAGGAGACCTTAAGTAGCACAACTGCAGAGATGACCTGTAAGCCACTTGGTACATAACTTCATTATATTCCTACAAGAATCCTTAGGGCATTTTATAGTAAGAGCATGAAAATTTACTTTCAAGATTATTTTAAGATTCATTGAAATAACTCATTAAAAAGTATAAAATAACCAAGCATTATAATTTATCTTACCAGTTCCTATTAAAATTTTGATTAAATAGAAATCTCAATGACCCAGGGCTCTGGTAATATATTACTTTTAGAAGAAAAACTAAATGACAGAGTGATATGATGCACTGTACAGAGATTCTAGGTACTAATATTCAGAACACATGCAGCCATCTCTCATGCAGCTTTCTCAATATTCTCTTTGTTTTTATACAGCGAGAAATGATGTTACAACTGGCATATATGAGACCATGGAAATGATTTCAGTTCCAGAGGAATATTTAGGGTATTAAACAGTATGCAGTTAAATAAAAATAAAAATAATCATTTTAGTAATTTCTAACTGGAGTTAGAATTAGAAATTAATAAGAAAATACCACTTCCCAAATTTATTACTTAAATATTAATTAAAGATGTTTTTCATTCAAAAAGTATAAAGACATTGAAAAGAACTGCTTCTACTTCCAGCAACATAGTGGACTGAGGAAATGCAAACTTTCCAACAACTGGAATAAGAAAAAAAAACACTTAGTATGTATAACATAAAAATTAATGTTCTTTAGAAACATAGATGAATTTGAGAGAGTAAATGGAAAGTGCTCAGGTGTCAAAAACAAAGAGGGAACTTAAATAAGACCTGTAATGCTACAGAAGACAAAGGGGAGAGTCAGAGAAGGTGGTAGTATCCATATGTAGGCTTTAACAGGTAAGAGCTGTTCAAGTCCTCTTGGGGATGAAAAATATGACTTTGAGATCACAGTCAAGGAACAAAAGGGGGATAGGGAGTGCCTTTAAAAACAGTCAGAAAAAAAGAGCAAGTTACTTTAAGATTAAAAATAATAATAATTTGGCAGCAAACCAATCATTGGCAAGAGAAGAACCAGAAAACTTTATAATAGTTGAATTCAAAGGTATTGAAAGGCAAAACTGTCAACTGTTAATATGGATTTCTAGGCCTAACTGAACTGACAATCAAAAGTAAGGGAAAAATAAGGGCAATTGTACACAAAAATGGCCACACATGTGCCCTTATTGAAATTAATGGAAAAAGCTTTACTTCATAAGAAAAAAGAGTGAACCAGGTGAGTGAATAGGGTGCAAAAGGAAATGATGAGCAAGGAAATGTACTGTCATGTGGTTATAAATAACATTAACCATGAAAATGACAAATATTAAGCATTGCCATTTTTAAAAAGTATATATAACTATAGAATATGGAACTAGGTGAGCAGTGATAGCCTTCAAAAAAAAAATCTAGAATTCTCTAAGAGGAGAAAAGCACACCAAACAACTTTTAATTTTTAAGTCAAATGTGGATGTCAAAATTTCAGAATTATCAGTAAAGAAGAAGAAATGAAGTATACAGCTTCGTAATAGAAGAATGACAAATGAATGAAAACAAATGATCAATCTAATAGGGGGAAGAAGAATTTAAAAGGTAAATAAAAATCATAAAATATAGAAAAAATCAAAAGAAAGTAGTATAAATAAATCTAAATATAATAACAATGAAGAGAACATGATTATACTCACTACTGAAAGGACAGAGATTCTCAAATAAAGTTTTAGAAATCCCGAGAGACACTTCTTACAGGAGCCCCACCATAAACATAACAGTGAACAAAGATATTGAAAAACATAGCAAACAAAAACTGAAAGAGCCTACATATAAAACAAAATAGAATTTAAGGCAAAAATTCTTAATAGCGGTAAAGGAGTCGTTGAAACATTAAGAAAGGGACTCACCAGGAAGACAGAGATCAACTCTGAACCTGATATACATCGAACAAGGAAATCTTTCATCTCATGCTCTCAGGCTCAAAGGTACATGCTCACTTGCACTTCTCTCAAAACGTAATAGGAATTCATGGAGAAATAAAATAAAAAAACCATAATCATGGTAGGATATTTCAACATACCTTTCTCAGAAACATACAGATTAAATAGAGTTACATATATTAAGGCCAAAGAAGGTTCGAATGGCACGATTTACAAGATTTATCCACAATATACGTAGAACCCAACTTTTAACAATTGGACAATACTTTTTCTTTTTTAATTATGAGTAGCTAATCCATCAACAGAAGAGTTGACAGAGAATATGAACAGTCAGTTTGCAGAAGAGCACATTTGCATGGTGAATAAAGGGGAACACGGTGTTAACAATCAGGGCAATACAAAATAAAATGGTGATAATTTTTCCCATCAGAATAACAGTGTAAAAATCTAATAATATCAAGTGTTGGTGAGGACATAGAATTAGAGAAGCTTTCATTGACTGCTTGTGGGGTGAGTCATTTGACAGTATCAATCAAGTGGAAGGTGTTGATGTTGGTGAAGGTGCTCATACTGGGTAAGACTCAGCAATTCCCCTTTTATGTCAATTACCCTAGAGAAGCTCTCATATGTGTACACAAAGGTGTTCATCATCTTTGTTAGTGGTAAGAGAGAAAATTGGTAAGAGAGAATATGCTAAATGTCCTTTCCATAAAGAGCTGGAAAAATAAACTCTGGTATGATCTTAAGTGATAATTAAAATGAATAAAATAGAAATAAATGAGTCGAGATGAATTAGTGTTTCCTTGACAAATAACATTGGATGAGAAAAACAATATACACAAGATTATGCAGTTTTAAAAAATATCCACACATTTTAAAAGTATGTAAAATTTTGCTGTATGTTGATGCATTAAATATACAGAGGTACGGCCAGATGCCATTTAATGGTATTGGTTACTTTAGGGGAATGGTTCTCCAGGGGAAAATAGAGATACTGTCACTAAAAAAGAGGAAGTAGATGTTGAGGGGTGCAAAGATATTAGTTATACACCTTCTGCTAATGTTATATAAAGCAAAATCAATATTATGAGATGTAGTTCCATCTCAGGTTTGGCAGGATTATGGGGAAAGCTTAGTACCTGAATAAGGAAGAAGTGTGGAGGTGATCAGTTTCCTAATGTCTAGCATGATTTTGGTTATTAGTGTTCATTATGCTGCATAGCTTGATACTTTTATTAATATCATGGTGGTCCAGTGACAAATAATGTCGATTTCCTTTACCTTTGTTTTGTCTGGATCTCTAGACTGTCTATTGTCAGGTGATGTCATGACCTCCTTGAGGGTTAATACAGGACAAGTCATGGAATTAAGCCAACATAGCAGACATGGTTTTTGTGAGCTGCACAGACTGTCATTTAAATATCACCGTGACTCTTCAAGATATATTTTGTCACTATCTCCTCATTTAAATATAGGAAACTGAAACTTGGAATAAAGTGACTCAAGTATCAAGTATCAAGCAGAATTGATATCTGAACTAACACATCTTTCCACTACACCATGCATATATATGTCTTGGTTTATTACGCATATTACATACCAAGAAGTTTTGGGAAACATATGTAACCTGCAATTCTGTATCCCCCATAACAATAAGATGAAATAAAAAAATAAAAGAATTATCTGAGATTTATATAAGAGAAATTTTCCAAAATTAATATGTGTACTATTGGGGACAGAATAGTTGATTTAAGACAGTTGATTTTTTGATATAAACTGTTTAAAAGTCTTTAATTATTGTGAATATTTTTAACATATAATAGAAAATATAAAATAAAACCATCACATCAGAAAAAAAAAAAAAGAAAACTCATTAACTATATTTTCAATGAGTTGTACAGCTACACAGAAGTTGTGATAGATCAGTGGCTGGGAATGTCACCAATGCCCACCAAGTGGAGCAGATGCATGAGCTAGCACATGAGAGGCAGGCCATGTAGGGATTATATTGAATTTAAAATATTGGCTATGGGGAAAAAATATTTTTCCCAATGTTTCTTAAATATTTGACATCTCACATCAATAGTATTTTCAAATTCTGTGAATATATTTACCAAATAATTATTTTCAAGCATGATCCTTATGCCCTATTTTGATTTTTGACAAAAGTGTGTGTGTGTGTGTGTGTGTGTGTGTGTGAACACCATATATATATGCATTGATATCTGACAATAGACTTTAAAAACTAGAATACATATTTAATGATGTAAAGATGCTATGCTGTATTTAAAAATGTTCAAAATAGGAGGCCCGGAAGATGGCAGACCAGAGGCACCAGCTGCTACATCGTCTCAGAAAGAAGGAAAATTTTAGATGAAAAAGAAACAAACAAACAAACAAACAAACATAGATTGGGTATAATTCTGAGAGAAAGGTGCCAGAACCTCCCAGAGACTCCATGGGAAGAAGTTGTGGAGCAGAACAGGAAGGAGTAAGGTATGAGCAGAGATCAACCCCTGAGAGGCTTGGAGTCCAGTGAGAAGTGTAGGTGGAGTGGTTTGTTTCTCCAAGCCTCACATCTCTGACAGTTGGTGGTCCCCAAGCTGCTGGAGAGATGTTCTGCCCATGTGAGCCCAGAGGCTGCTGCTGCCAGTGAGCTGGAAGCTATTGTGGAAAGGGCACCAAGCTCCCAGCTCTCCTGGGGCACTTCCCATCCCACAGACTTGAACCAGGATGGCAGGTGTCATATTTCTTCTCTATCCACCATGTGCCTCTGTCCTCCCCAGGGGGCATCAACTCCTCAGGTTTTTTCTCGCTTATTCCCACACAGACATTTTCCAACTCCAGCCCAAACTTCAGGAGCCACAGGGGTCCAGTGGGTCCTGGGTGACCTGCATGACTCCAATGCCTGGACAGTCTGGGTAGGTGGCCTCCCAGAGGGAGGGACAGACATGACCAGCGTACTAGTTTCCATGATCCAGACTCTTTTTCTCCCCTTCCCCTCCTCAACCCACAGCTGCCAAGAGAGAAAACTGGGCCACCACACTGAAGCTTCCACAGAGAGTAGAGCTCAGGCCTTTGCTTCTGGGGTCCTGCAGTGAAGTGAGGGGTGCTCAGACTGTGAGCTCCTTGTCAACTCTCCCTGGTGCTACTAGCTAGGTGACTCCATCACAGCGGGGCACACCCCAAGGCAGAGGGACTTTGAACCTGCTTGTGCACCTCACAGGCAACTTGCGACCAGTGCAATCCTCCCTGGTATGGTCAGGGATTGATCTTTGGGGAACTGGGGATGCACCCACAGGCCAGATCCCATAATCCCAGGTCTGGATCATGGTGCTCTGGGGCACAGAGAGGAGATTTGTGAATTGGTCAAAGGAGGCGAGGGAGTGAGCATGGGCTGATCAAGGGGGAGACTACAGTGTGGGTCCTAGCTGCAGCATGCTGGCAGGGCACCACTCCCCCCATAGGAGGGCTGTGCTCTCAGCTCAGGCTGAGATCCTGGGAAGAGTACTTCCTGGCCTGCATCAGAGTCATAGGGGAGCCTGCTGGCTTGAGCTCCTGCCTGCCAGCAGACACAGCGGGGGTGGGGCTGTGGGGGGGTGTGGTGTAGGTGGGCAGGGGGGATCTTGGGGCAAGGGAGGGTGGAGAAGAGTGAGACCTGCCCCAGACTGACAGATTGTAAATCTCAGATGGCCCCGCATCCACAAGCAGATTCGGTGGTTGGTGGGGCCATTTCAGCCCCTCCCAGGTAGTTTTGACCAGAAGCAGAGAGCAGAATTTTTACCCTTGCTGAAATAGGTATTTTGCCAGCTTCTGTGGAGCCTGAGGGCAAGCTCACCAAACCCAGCCCTGCCTAGCTTCTCTCCTCCACTAACCTCTATGGTGGCAGAGAATTAGGGCTCACCTGAAGTTCCAGGACCTCACCCACCATCTGGGGCATTCAAATGCTTCTCCTGAGGGACTAGAGCTAGTCACAGAACCCAAAAACAATATTGCAGCTTCTTCCTCCCGGCAAATACCACCTACTGACAGGGAAGTCACTTTGCACACCCTTTACAGCATTTTCTGATTCAATCATACAGGGTATGATTGATTCTCACCCATAAGCACCACCTACTATCTCAGATATTAAACTGGATGTGACGTAATCTAAACAAAAGAAAATCCAAAAATAACCAACAGCTGCTCCAGCTGAGAAGGAATCAGAAAAAGAACTCTGGAAATTTAAAGAATCAGAGTGAAAGGTCACCCCCAAAAGGGAACACCAGCTCTCTAGCAATGGATGCTAACCAAAATCAGAATACTGAAATGACAGATAAAGAATTACAAATATGGATTATAAGTAAGCTCAATGAAATAAAAGAGAAAATGGAAAACCAACACAAAGAAACCACAAAAAATTCAGCAAATGAATGAAAACTTCACCAAAAAAATCAAATTATTAAAAAAAATAAAACTTCTGAAATGAAAAATGTATTCAAAGAAAAGCAAAGCACAGTGGAAAGTCTTAAGAATATTATGGTAGAATAAAGAATCTCAGAGCTTGAAGACAACATCTTTGAATTAAACAAGTCAGTAAAAGATAAAGAATAGAGAATTAAGAGGAAGCAATAAAGCCTACAAGAAATATGGGATTATGCAAAGAGGCCAAACATAAGAATTATAGGCATTACTGAAGGTGAAGAAAAAAATCACACAAGGGTTGGAAAAACTATTTGAGGGAATAATAGGGAAAAACTTCTCTGGTCTTGCTAGAAATTTAGATATCCAGGTACAGGAAGCTCAAAAGACACCTAGGAGATTCATTGCAAAGAGGCAATCACCACAACACATAATCATCAGTCTGGCCAAAGTTAACATGAAGGAGAACTCCTGCAAGCCATAAGGTGAAAACATCAGATAAAAAGGAAAACGCATCCCGCTAACTGCAGACTTCTCTACTGACACCTTAAAAGTCAGAAAAGATGGAGGCCCTGTCTTCAGTCTTATTAAACAGATTAATTTCCAGCCTAGAAGTTTGTATCCTGCAAAACTATTTCTTATATGATGGAGAAATAAAAACTTTCTCAGACAAGCAAACACTGAGGGAATTTGTCAAGATCAGACCTGCCTTGCAAGGAGTACTCAGATCAGCATTAGACACCAAATATCACAATAGACACCTACCAGTGTAAAATTACTCAAAAGCTAAATCTCAGAGCCCACATAAAATAATGGCTCAAGAGGTAAAACAAAGCAAGGTTCTATTCAACGGGATGAACAGAAATTCATGTCACTTATCAATCCTTTCAATAAATGTGAATGGTTTGAATTCTCCACTAAAGAGACATAGGCTGGCTGAATAAACAAACAAATAAACAAACAAAAAATACAAGCCAAGTAATTGCTGTCTTCAGGAAACACATCTAACCTGCAAAGACTCAGACTCAAGGTGAAGGGATGGAAAAAATATCCCATGCAAATGGAAATCAAAAGAAAATAGGTATAGCCATTCTTATATTAGATAACATGGACTTCAAATCAACAAAAGTAAAGAAAGACAAAGATGGTCATAATATAATGGCAAAGGGAACAATTTGTCAAGAAGACATAATAATATGAAATATTTATGCACCTAACATAGGTATGCCCAGATTCAAACCCTACTAGATATAAACAAAGAAATAAACACCAACATCATAATTGCTAGGGACTTCAACACACCACTGACAGAACTGGACAGTTCCTCCAAGCAGAAACTAAATAAACACTGGACTTAAATAGGAATCTAGAGCAAATGGGCCTAACAGACAATTACAGAACATTCTACCCCAAAACTACTAAATATACGTACTTCTCATCAGCACATGGAATATTCTCTAAGATAGATCATATCTTAGGCCAGTGGTCGCCAAAATTTTTGGCACCAGGGACTAGTTTCATGGAAGACAATTTTATAGATGAATCTTTACTTGCTCATCTGCTGCTCACCTCCTGCTGCACAGCCCCCAGATCCTAAGTTTCATGGAACACAATTTTTCCACAGATGGGAAGATTACAGAGGGGGTTGGAGGAGTTCTGTGGCCCTGTCAGTGGCCAGAGGTTAGGGATCACAATCTTAGGCCATAAATCATTTCTCAACAAATTCAAAAAAAATAGAAATTATACCATGTATCTTCTCAGACTATAGTGGAATAAAATTAGAAACCAATTCCGAAGAAACAATTCCTCACAAAGTCATGGAAATTAAACAACCTACTACTAAACAACTATTGGGTCAATAATGAAGTTAAGATGAAAATCAAAAGATTCTTCAAACTAAATGACAAAGGGAGCACAAGGCATCAAAATCTGTGGGATTCAACAAAAGCAGTCCTAAGGGGAAAATTCATAGCCATATGTGCCTATATAAAAAACAGAAAGATCGCAAATCAGCAATCTAATGAATCATCTCAAGGATCTAGAAAAATAAAATCAAACCTAAACCTAGCAAAAGAAAAGAAATCACTAAGGTCAGAGCAAAATTAAATGAAATAGAAAATAAACAAAAAATACAGAAGATTAATGAAACAAAAAGTTGGTTCTTTGAAAAGATAAAAAAAAAAATGATAGAACTCTCACTACATTAACCAGAAATAGAATATAAAGGACCCAAATAAGCTCAATCAGAAATAAAAAAGGAGATATTACAATAGATACCAGAGAAATACAAAATATTATCTGTGAATACTATAAAAGTGTCTATACACATAAACTTGAAAACTTTGAGGAAATGGACAAATCCCTGGAAGCACACAACCTCCCAAGGCTCAGTCAGGAAGAAATAGAACTCCTGAACAGACCAATTATGAGCAATTACATTGAAATAGCAATAAAAAATCTTCAAACCAAAAAAAAGTCCTGAACCGAATGGTTTCACAACCAAATTTTATCAGATCTACAAAGAAGAATTGGTACCTATTACTGCAGAAATTATTTTATAACACTGAGAAGGAAGGAATCCTCCCAACTCATTCTACAAAGCCAGTATCACCTTAATACCAAAGCCAGCAAAGGATACAACAAAAAAACTATAGACCAATATCTCTCATGAATATACATTTAAAAATCCTCAATAAAAGTCCAACAAACTGAATTCAGCAGCACATCAAAAAAATAATCCACCACAACCAAGTGGGCTTCATCCGAGGGTTGCCAGGATGGTGCAACATAAATAAATCCACAAATGTGACTTAACACATAAACAGAAGCAAAAACAAAGATCATATGATCATCTCAATAAAAGCAGAAAAATCATTTGACAAAATTAATTCAGCACCACTTTATGATAAAAACTCTTAACAAAATAGGAATAGATAGAACATACCTACAAATTATAAAAGCCATATATGACAAACCCACAGTCACATCATACTGAATGGAGAAAAGTTGAAAGCATTCTCACTCATTCAGAACTGGAGCACAACAAGGGTATTCACTGTCACTACTTCCATTCAACATATTGCTTGAAATCCTAGTTAGAGAAATCAGGCAAGAAAAGGAAATCAAGAATATCCAAATGGGAAAAGAAGAGGTCAAACTATTCTTTTTTGCTGATGATATGATCTTACATCTAGAAAACCACAAAGATTCCACCAAGAGACTCCTGGAATTGCTAAATAAATTCAGCTAAGTGTCAGGTTACAAAATCAATGTACACAGATCAATAGCATTCCTATACACCAACAACAGTCCAGGTGAGAATCAAATCAAAGACTCAATACCTTTCACAATAGCTATAAAGAAAATAAAACATCTAGGAATATATTTAACCAAGGAGGTGAAATATCTCTACAAAGAGAATTACAAATCACTGAGGAAGGAAATTGCAGATGATGTAAACAAGTGGAAAACATATCATGCTTGTGGATTGGTAGAATCAACATTGTTAAAATGCCTATATAACCCAAAGTGATTTACAGATTCGATCTAATTCCCATAAAAATACCAACATCATACTTCAAACACCTAGAAAGAATAACTCTATGCTTCATGTGGAACCAGAAAAGAGTCTGAATAGCCAAATCAACTTTAAACAAAAGGAAAAATCTGGAGGCATCACTTTACTAGACTTTAAACTATACTACAAGGCCATAACAAACACAACAGCACGGTACTGGCACAAAAATAGAGACATAGACCAATAAAATGGAACAGAGAAC
Source organism: Eulemur rufifrons (assembly GCF_041146395.1). Classification (NCBI taxonomy): domain Eukaryota; kingdom Metazoa; phylum Chordata; class Mammalia; order Primates; family Lemuridae; genus Eulemur; species Eulemur rufifrons. The sequence goes on along the minus strand of NC_090989.1, from coordinate 185,963,645 downwards.
TCAGATATAAAACCATCCACATACTTCCATCTGATCTTTGACAAAGTAGACAGCAATATGCACTGGGGAAAAGAATCCCTATTCAATAAACGGTGCGGGCAAAATTGGATAACCACATGTAGAAGATTGAAAAGGATCCATATCTCTTGCCACTCACAGAAATCAATTCAAGATGGATCTCAGACTTGAATTCTAAGACATGAAACCATAAGAATTCTAGAAAAAAATGTAGGAAAACTCTTCTGGATATCAGCCTAGGCAAAGAGTTTATGAAGAAGACCCCAAGGGCAATCACAGCAACAACAAAATAAATAAATGGTACTTGATTAAATTAAAAATCTTCTGCACAGCCAAGGAAACAATCAACAGAGCAAATAGACAATCTATAAAATGGGAGAAAATATTTGCATTCTATACATTCAATAAAGGGCTGATAACTAGAATCTATAAAGAACTGAAGCAATTCAGCAAGAAAAAAAAAATGAAACAATACCATAAAAAATGAGCAAAAGATATGAACAGGAGCTTTTCAAAAGAAGATAGACTAATGACCTCTAAAGATATGAAAAAATGATCAATGTCACTAATCATCAGAGAAATGACAAACAAAACCATGATGAGATATCATCTAACCTCAGTGAGAATGGCTTTTATCAAAAAGTCCCAAAACAACAGATGCTGGGGTGGATGTGGAGAGAAAGGAACACTTACACAGTGTTGGTGGGACTGCAAACTAATACAACCTCTATGGAAAATAGTATGGAGATTCCTCAAAGAACTAAAAGTAGACCTACCACTTGATCCAGCAACCCCACTGCCAGATATTTACCCAAAGGAAAAAAAGTCATTTTATCAAAAAGACACCTGCACTAGAATATTTATTGCAGCACAATTAATAATCTCAAAGATGTGGAATCAACTCAAGTGACCATCAATTCATGAGTGGATGAATAAAAGTGGTATATATACATTATGGAGTACTACTCAGCCATAAAAAAAGAATTGATACCTTTTGCAACAATCTAGATGGAACTGGAGACCATTCTCCTGAGTGAACTATCTAAAGAATGGGGAAAAATAAAACCCACCACACATCCTCACTATTAAAATTGGACCTAACCAATCAACACCCTGTGCACAGATGGAAGTAAAACTCAATGGAAATTGTGCAGGTGGGGGGTGGGGAGGGGACTGGTGAAGTCATACCTAACGGGTACAGTGTACACTATCTGCGTGATGGGCACACTTATAAGTTTGTCCAGTACAAAAACAATCCATGTAACCAAAGCATTTGTACTCAAATAATATTCTGATTTTTTTTTTTTTAAAGTGAGGTCCAAGGAGTCAGTGGTGAAGCCAAGACCAGACAGAGGGATCTTGACCCACATACCATGCCTTCCCTCATCCCACCAGTAGTTACTAAACCTTACTGCACATCAGGAACTACTGGGAAATTTCCAGGAATACGGATTCCCAGACTGTGGCCCCAGGCTAAATCAAAATCTCCAGAAGTTTATCCTATGACTACATCTTTTAAAAAATTTCCCTAAAGCTGAAAACCTCCTGCACAGCAAATGAAACAATTAGCAAAGTGGATAGACAACCCATAGAATAGGAGAAAATATTTGCAAACTATTAATCTGACAAGGGATTGATAACCACAATATACATGGAGCTCAAAAAACTTAATAACAAAATTAAATAATACAATTAAAAAATGGACAAAAGATCTGAACAGGCCTTTCTCAAAAGAAGACATACACATGGCCAATGAGTATATGAAAAAAATGCTCAACATCACTAATCATCAGGGAACTGTAAATCAAACCACAATGTGATGTTACCTCACTGGAGTTGGAATGGTGTGTATCAAAAAGGCAATAACAGATTCTGGCAAGATGGGGGATTCCTTATACACAGTTGGTGCGAATGTAAATTACTACAGCCACTGTGGAGAACACTATGGCGGTTCCTCAGAAAATGAAAACTAGAACTTCCGTATAAGCCAGCAATTCCACCACTAGATATATATCCAAAATAAAGGAAATTAGTGTATCAAAGATATATTTGCACTCCCATATTTATTGCAGCATTATTCACAATAGCCAAGATATGGAGTCAACCTAAGTGCCCATCAATGGATAAATGCATTAAGAAAATGTGGCACATGTGCACAATGGAATATTGTTAAGCTATATAAAAGAATGAAATCTGGTCAAATGTAGCAACATGGGCAGAACCAGAGGCCATTATGTTAAATGAAATAAGCCAAAACAGAAAGACAAACATCGCCTCTTCTCATTCATGTGGCAGCTATTAACTAAAAAAAAAGTGGATCTCATGAAAATGGAGACTAGATTGGTGGTTAACAGAGGCCAGGAAGGGGAGAGGGAAGGGGGAGAGAAAGGAGGAAAAAAAAAAGAATATAAATGTGTTTATTGCCACTAATCTATACACTTAAAAATCATAAAGATAATAAATTATATATATATATTTTACCTCAAAAAATTTTTTTAATCTCAAAAAAATAAATAAAAATAAAAATGTTCAAAATAACTGTCATTACTTTGCTTCTCCCCTCCTACTGGAGTGTTGATGATACACAGTTTCAACTCTCACTCCTCCATTTCCCATGTACATTAATCACTCTGTTACAAATGATGCTAAAAAATTATTACTTTGAAAGGCATTTCAGATGCAATGGTAGGATATAACTCTCCATTTCTAGTTTTTCATCTCCCAGGTCATTACGAGGTACAAAAATGTTGCAGCACGACACTACAACAAGGCTAAGATTTAAAACTTGAATAACCCAGTCTGAGATGTGCCTGATGAGTAAACATTGATCAGAGCTTTCTTAACTCTTAGAATCAGCAGAAATCCTCCACAGAGATCCTCTAATTCTATGGTTCCCAATCTTGAATTACTTCCGGACTCCCTTGAACACTGCATAAGTAATATCTATCTGAATCTTTTCTCCTTTCTTGAACAGATGTTTTTAAGAATCCACTTGGAGCCAACTATGTATCAGGAACCAGAAGAAAATATCCATTAGTTCCTAGATTCACAAGATGCTCCAGTTTCTGATCTTTTGAAGTTTTATCCTCCCAATTCTGTAAGCCATATATTTTCTATATATATATATATATATTTTTTTTTTTCTTTTTTTCTTAAATTAGCATGCACTGGTCTGTGTTGCTTGCAACCACAGAATCCTGAATGATGTGCGGGAATGGTTCCCCAACTTTCAGAAACAGGACAAGGTAGCCTACAGGGGGTCTTTTAAACTACAGGAAAACAAAGAAACAAAAAACAAGTAAAACAGAGATGTGAGTCCTAGCTAGAACCATTCAGGAAACTGGAAAACCAAATACAAAGAACGGGAATGAAACTCATGCACAGGAAGTAAGTAGCAGGAGTCAAGAGCAAACTAGTCTGCAACAGAATATATTCAGGAACTCGAGCAAAAGATGTCCCAGAGTGACTTGAGTCTGGACTTTTCTTGTTCTTTTGTTGGCTGGTGTTCAGAATTCAGTATACCATAAAGGCAGAATTTCACTGATGAAATTCTGAAAGCTAGTTTCAAAATTAAAAAAAAAAAATTCTAATAAAAATATACTCATTCTTTGTAAGTGTAAACTGGCTATTTGGAATGTCAAATGTCTTCTTGGGTCATAAGATAGATAATAAATAAAATAAAATATTAATAAATGAGTAAGCAAAAAAACAAATAACCGGTAACCATGGTTTGATTCTGGCCTTTAAAAGTTCTAATCGATCAATGAACTCATGAAAAGGAATTTTTTTCAGGATGGGATTTTGGAGTTAGGCACCAAAATAAAAACCACAGATTAGGCAGAGAATTTCAGAATCCCTGAAAAAGCATGCCCAAGAATGGATTGACTTTAAATATGAATACAGAGAAAGAGACTGATCTTTCAAAACATAGGATCCTATGGGGGAAGGAAAGAGAGAGAGAGAGAGAGAAGAGGAAGGGCAAGAAAGAAAAGAAGAAAAGAAAAGAGAAAAGAAAAGAAAATGAAAAGAGAAGAGAAGAGGAAAAGAAAAGAAAAGAAAAGAAAGGAGAGAGGAGAGGAGAGGAGAGGAGAGGAGAAGAGAAGAGGGAGGAAAGGGAAGGGAAGGAAAGGAGGGAAGGGAAGGAAAGGGAAGGGAGAAGGAAAGGAGGAAAAGGAGGGAGGGAGAGGAGGGGAGAGGAAAGAGAGAATAGAAGGGAAGAGAAAGGACTGAACAAACTTTGGGGGACAAGTGATTTAGTCAACCAGTGTGCTATGCTTAAACTTTTCTTTATCATGTTTTAATGATTATTTGCCCATAATCAGGCTACATCCTTCTATCCAAGCAAGTGAATATGGCATGTGTCCCAACAGGAAACTTCACAAATTGATAAAAGCAGCCTGAAATATAGTGACAACCTTATTCATTTACGTGGAAAAGTGGTTAAGCAAACTCCATTTGGCTAGAGTATTATTGGTCACAGGTAGACCGGAGTTCCTAAAGTAAGGAACTGAATAACAAAAATATTGATGGGAGCACACTATAAAAATATTTTGAATCTATTACCAAAAAATACTGCTTTGTAGAACTTTGGAAACAACTTACAGAATTTGAATTATCATGGTAATCTCAAATATTTTTATGTGATGCATTATAGTTCAAAAGATCCACTCTTTGTCATGTTTCATTTCCCAGAGTGTATATTTGTATATTTTTATGACTTTTTACTAATTTTAATTGCCTTTTTCCCCCCAAAAGTCTAAATAAATGAAGATGTTTTAGGCGTAGATTTCCAGCTTTATTTTCTAAATTTTTGTTGATATCACTCTCTTCCCTGATAAAAATTGTTTAAAATAAACACATTTAGGTTTATCCAAAGACCTATATTTAATCATTAATCCATTCTCTCTCCCTACATGTTCATACACACACACACATACATACACAAACACACAAATCCAGAGGCATCCTCATGCTTGCCAACACTACAAATTTGAGATTTCAGAATAAAAATGAGTTTTCCTAACATCAGAGTGAAATAGCAATCATGTTAAAACAGTTTTCTCTCAACAGCCAGACTTTTGCTGATAATTTACGTCTGCTATAAAACTTAGCAACTGATAAAGTCTTTACTTGCTTTGCTGACTAATTTATATCTCAGTGATTGGAAGAAACAAGGAGAATCTGTTTGAGACCCAATTCTGAAAATGAAATGGCCAATAATGGGAAAACAAAAAACATAGAATTGTCGTGAAGTTTATACTTTGCTCAATGTAATTCCACAAACATTTCCTACACACCTGTAGTGTGCCAAGTGCTATGCTCATTTACAACAATATAAAGTCAACTTACAAAATTGGGTTGCAAAAAAGAAAGTCAGAGAGCTGTGTTCCCTAGATAGAAACATTCTAAGGGAATAAGATTCCATTGATTTTGTAGGGGATCTAATAGAAGGGAAAACACACACACACCCCCCCTATAAAATGCTAAAGGCAAAATTGTTTTAAAATAAATAGACCTAAGGAAATTCTCTAAGTTCAAGTTTATAAAGTATTTGCACAATATAGTGAGGGATAGGCTCATAAATAAAAATAAATTACAAAAAAAGGGCAGTCACCTATGAAAATAACCTGTATTCAACAGAGAAGCTTATCACAAAAGGCATTAGATGGAATATTAATTCCATAGGAAGTTAAAAATTGGTATTTGCAGAGAAGAGCTCCATGGTGAAATACATTTTGGAAGCACTGGGTTAAAGATAAATTGGTTTCTTTATTGCAGGACTTCATAGAGCCTTTAGGATATTAAAATATATTGTGAATTTTCCAGGAAAAAAATGATAAAATACATTTTCCAAATTTATTTGGCTATGGGATCTTTCTAATTCAGAACATTTCAACATTAGTGCTCCATGAAACATATATAGGAAACTGTAGTCCACACGATTATTGAATTCCTTCAACTTTTATAAATCTTTGTTATTAATTAAATGACTACAGGTGATGAGCTCCTGGAACTCAGTCTATGCATTGTCTTTTGCTGGACCTAATTAACTAGATTTTTGGTAATAACCTGAAGTCCACTCTTTCTTGCCTTACCACAACTTGGCCTCTATAATCATAATCTCCATTATTATTCAAGGTCTTTCGCTCTTTCTTCAGGGGTTCTTCAGAGACTGGCCTCCTCCCTGCAGCTTTCCTAAATTGCTAATCTGATTTTCAACTTCCAGCCCGAGGAGAGCTATTTGTGATGCATAATCTTAGAAGGGGTTGGAGGAGGAATGGAGCCCAGGAGGAAAAGAAGGCTGGGAGGGAGGTAGCAAAACATTATGTTGATCTACGTTCAAGGTCATAATTTCACACGCCTACTGGGGCAAGTGAACTCACACTCACTGGGGCAGGCAACTCACACGAGTAAAGAGCATGTGTCTGAGGACTGGTTTATTAGATTGGAAATGATATTTTTTTCATAGCCACAAATAAGTACTCCTTATTACCTACAAACCTCTTAGTCAGTTTTTCCATTTCTCACTTTTGATAAAGATATGAACACAGAGAAGGTTTTCTTATTAGAGGGAAAAAAGAGAATGTAAAAGCTATAACACATCTGTTATCAGAGAGACCATAAAGGACATGCCCTGTGATGAGCTGGTAGCTTATGCTCTGGCCCATATGGGACTCTCTGCTTCAGGAGGCTATTCAGCTCGGACTGTCACCAGCTAGGAAGACAGGCAGTGTGGCGAGACCTTCTGATTTTATTTTAAGATAGTCCAGCTATTCATATTTTATGGGGAATTTCTTATTTTTAAACACTGTCTCAATATTTTTGTAACCACTTCAGAAAGAAAACATTTCTGTAGGAGCTGCGAGTTTGAGACTTCAGGTGTACCCACTGAAGGAGGTAAGAGGAGAAAGGAAAGTCTTAGGGTGCGTAAGTGGGACACTCTTACACTCTTAGAAATGTTATTGTAATTAAAAGGTGCTGAATTATTTAGGGTGAAAGAAAACTGGCAAGAATTTAGGGAGAATAGTGTCACAGAGCTCCCCAATGTACCTCTCCTAGGATGTCCTTTAAAGACAGGAAAAAATATATAAAATTTCTTGTTACTTATTTTTGCTTGTTTGGACAGTGAATGAGGAGGGTTCTTCAGAGAGACAGACCAATAGAATACAAACACACACACACACACACACACACACACAAACGAGAAAGGGAATTTATTAGGGAGAACTGGCTCGCAGAGTCGCAAACGCAAAGCCCCATGATATGCTGATAGGCTGTCTACACCAGGAGAATGGGAGAAGCCAGTAGCATGGCTCCAGTGACACCAGTAGCATGGCTCAGTTCAAGTTCAAAAGCCTCAAAACCAGGGAAGCAGAGAGTGCAGCCCCTAGTCTGAGGCTGAAGGCCTGAGAACCCCTGGGCGGTCTCTGGTACAAGTCCCAGAGTCCAGAGGCCAAAGAACCTGGAGTCTGACTTCCAAGGGCAGGAGGAGAAAAAAGCCTTTCTGTTCTGTAAAAGAGAGAGAAAGTACTTGAAAAAGAAAGTCAAGCAAGCTGAATGTCCCCCTTTTCCTGACCATTTGTTCCGGAGCCCCCAATAGCCCACTGGATGGTGCCGTCTGCAGTGAGAGCAGGTCTTCCTCTCTCCGTCCACTGGCTCAGGAGTCTTTCTCCTCTGGAAACCCTCACAGACACCTCCAGCCTCCTCAGACATCTAGGCATCCCTCGATCCCGCCAAGTTGACACCTAAAATTAACCAGCACAAGTCCACCGCTTGTTGACTTGGCATCCATATGCATCTCCTTAAACCATGCTTAGTCTCCCAATAAAGACAATAACAAGGTCATAATTCCACTTAACATAATACAAGTATCCCATGTACAATCAAAAATACACTAATCCCTTCCCCAGAAGAGGAAGTCAAGTCCTGGAGTGATGTTTACTCTTCTTCTGCTATCCCATAACTTAAATATTATCATGTAAAATTAACAATTAAATGCTGACATAAAGTCAATAAATCTTATGTTATATAATAAAGGAATAAGAGAGGAAAGAAAAAAAGATATTTGCTTAATACCTGTGTAATCATAAACACTGAAGTATTCTTAATAAAACAGGGAGGAAAGTCTCATGACAATTACAGTCTTGTTTCTATAACTCATCACGTGGTCGTAGCTGATATTGATAACTATACAGTTCTGCTAAGCATTTTATTTTCCCTTCACCCTCAGTAAGCACCTCAATTCTTTACCTAGTGGGGTGACCCAAACCCTCATTCCTGAAAAGTCCATGCCATTAGTAGCTCTGCCTGGATTAAGTTGTTGTATGATGGTTTCCCATTGACGTTAATCACAGGGCAGGATAATGCTAAGAGACACTGTAAGGGATGTCCCGTATTTCAGGGATACTCTTCCTTACCTCCATTGTGGAGCACTGGTCCAGTTTCCGCTGGGTAGATCAATCGCCCCAGTCAGCACTGCAACTCCCTTCTTAGCCTGTTGACTCAGAGGCCTGAGGAGCCCAAAGTGACCAGGGGCAATCTTATTTTCCAGTTCAATGAAATCATTTTTCTGTCTCCTGATAGAAGCATTCCTCCCCCAGAACTAAGACCTCTAGGCCAGCAGAGTGTAATTTTGTGGGAATAGGGGGAAACAATTTTGCTAGTGGTCACTAGGGGTGATGGTGAGTGGTACTCTCATCCCCACCCCGCCGATTTCTGGCCCTGTGAATCCCGGCTATGGTAGAAATAGTACTGTATAGTGGACACTGATTCAGAGCATATACAACCTTCTAAGAACTCTGTCCTAGCCCTGCAAAGTGTTGTCACTTAGCTGGCATTGAAACCGACTTCAAAAGGCAGTCAGTTTGGCTGCTCTATGAAACCAGCTACTTCAGGATGATGGGAAATGTGGTAACACCAGTGAACTCCATGAGCACAGACCCATTGCCACATGTCTTTGCCTGTGAAGTGAGTTCCTTGGCAAGAAGAATGCTACGTTGAGTACCATGCTGTATGTGAGGCACTCTGTTAGTCCACAGATGGTAGCTTTGGAAAAAGCACGATATTTGGGGAGGGCAAATTCATATCCAGAGTGTCTCTTCCAGTAAGGACAAAATGCTGTCCCTTTCATGATGGAAATTGTCCAGTGTAATCAACCTGCCAACAGCTAGCTGGCTGATCACCCCAGGAATGGTGCCATATCAGGGACTCAGTGTTAGTCTCTGCTGCTGGCAGATTGGGCACTTAGTGGTGGCCACAGCCAAGTAGGCCTTGGTCAGTAGCAGTCCACGTTGTTGAGTCACTGCATAACCTTTACTCCTGCCACCTTGGCCACTTTGTTCATGAGCCAGTTGGGCGATGGCAGTGGTGGCTGGGGAAAGAGGCTGAGTGGTATCTACAGAACAGGTCATACCATCCACCTGATTATTAAAGTTCTCCTCTGCTTAGGTCACCTTTCAGTAAACATTCACATGTGACACAATATCTTCATGTTTGTTGCCCATTCAAAAAGGTCTATCCACATACCTCTTCCCTAAATTTCCCTGTCATCAATTTTCCTATCTTGTTTGTTCCAAGTCCCTGACTATCCAGCCAAACCACTGGCTGCAGCACATGAATCAGTATATAATCACATGTGTTGCCGTGTCTCCTTCTGAGCAAAGTGCACAGCCAGTTGCACTGTCTGAAGTTCTGCCCACTGAAAGGATTTCCCTTCCCCACTGTCCTTCAGGGGGCTACAGTGTTACAGCTGTCTGCTTCTGGGTGGTGCCTGCATGCAGAACCATCTATAAACCAGGCCTGAGTCTTCTCTGCTCTGTCAGCTAATCTAGGGAACTCCCCATGAAGCCATGGGTGCAGGCTGGGAGAGAGAAGACAATGTAATAGAAGTAAGAACCATGGGCATTTGGGTCACTTCATCATGCAACTTATTCATGCCTTCAGGAAGTGCTCAAGCCCGATCACATATATACCACTTCCATTTGATGACAGTGTCCTGTTGTGCATGCCCAATGTTATAGCTTGGTGGGTCACATAACACCCAGTTTATGACAGGCAGCTCAGGTCTTATGGTAACATGGTGGCCCTTGATCAAGTATTCAGTTTCTATTAAGGCTCAGTAGCAGGCCAAGACCCATTTCTCAAAGGAGAGTAGATATCTGTGGATGATAGCAGGACCTTGCTCTAAACTCCTAAAGGCCTCTGTGTGTCACCTACAGGGGCTCGCCAAAGGCTCCAAACAGTGTGCTTATCTGCCACTGACACTTCCGGCACCATTGTATCTGCTGGATCATATGGACTAAGTGGCACAGCAGCCTGCACCTGCTGCAGAGCCTGCTCCTGTTGTGGGCCCTCCTCAAAACTAGCAGCTTTTTGGGTCACTCAATAAATGGACCAGCATGACACACTCATGTTGCATTCAACATTCAAATAGGCCCACTAGGCATTGTGCTTCCTTCTTGGTTGTAGGAGAGGTCAGATGAAACCTTAGAAGTATGGGTGAAAGTTATGTCTGCTGGACCCTTCCAGAGTGGGTGAGTAGGTTTTATGTGACAAATCAACTCCAGCATTCAATCTCTCTAAAACTTCGAACCCCTTCCTCTACATTAAACCATGGGAGACCAAGCATCTCCAGCTAGCTCACAATGGGCCATCTCTTGATCCATGCTTCAGCCAACCAACCAAATAAACTTTTAGCTCCCCCCCCCTTTTTTTTTTTTTTTAACTTTTTAGCTAAAACATGTAATGCAGAATTTATGTTTAGTAGGCCTATGTCAATAAATTTGGAGGATCAAGATGGCCAACTAAACATAGGTAGCATGTGGAAATAGAATTATAAGAGTATTATCACATTTTGAACAAATCACCTAGGAGAGAATGTTAGGATTCACCAGGGACACAATGGGAAGCACCAAAAGTGGGTATGAGAGGGTTCAGGGCAACTTTCTCCTGGATGCAGTGAAGCAGCAAGAAAGAAAGACTCCCCAGGGCTCCACTCTCCAAGATGAGCTTTTACAGTCTTGGCTACAAGAGAACTCCCCGACCCACACAGGTCTCAGGCCTAACATAGGGAGCTGCTTGGAGATTGAACACAGATGTTCCAGAAAGGGAACCCAGACAGAACCCCACATGAATCTGAGCCTAAAATAGCTGGAGCCAGGTGTCGTTCTGAGAGCCTAGATACCAGGGAACTGCAGGTGTGCCTGAGGTGCTGCATGGCTCTGAGGAGGGATAGAGGAGCCCAGGCCCTCCCATGCACCCCAGGAAGGTCCCCACTGCCCTGCTGTGGACTGCTGTTGAAATTGAGATGCAAGCAGACAGCATTTTCCACAGTTTCTCGCCCATGCTGCCTGCCTTAGTGGGGCCCAGCTTTTCTGGTTGCAGGTCCAAGGTGCCATTTTGAGAATTTGATGGTGGGCAGTGCCCCACCCTCGGGCTAAGTTTGGGCTCGACACAGTTACAACCCCAACCTGGCTGGAGAGGAGCAGGGACCACAGGCTTTCTAGCACACATCTGCATCGGGGCTCACCATCCTGCAGCTGGCTGCTGTGGCACTAATCCTTGAGCAAACTTCACTCCTCACAGTTTTCTGCCAGGATAGCCTGCCTGAGAAGGGCCATGCCCACTCTGGTCACAGCCCAGGGCACCCTTTTGGGAGTCTGAAGCTGGGCAGTGCCCCACCTACAGGCTGAATTTGAGCTGACAGAGCCCTGCCCAGCAGAGGAGTGACAGGGGAGACCAAGCTCTCCTACACGCACCTAGGACAATTCCCACTGCCCTGCTACAGGCTACTCTAAGGCCGAGTTGTGAGTGGACAGCACTCCCCCCAGCATCTTACATATGCAATTTGCCTGGAAGGGCCCCCACCTACTCTGGCCATGGGCCCAAGGTAACATTTTGGGAGTTTAAGGATGGGCAGCCTGGGAAAGGACATGGAGACGTGGACCTTCCCTCCTCCAACCAACTAATGCTGTGGACATAGCTTTCTATGCTCCTAAGCACAAGCTTTTGGTGCAGGTGAGCTGCAGGACAGTCAATTCTCAGCTTGCGGGGGTAGGGGAGTACAGTCTCAATAGCACTCTGCTCAGCACATCCACGTTCTGCACAGAGGGTATGATTAATTTCCCTCCCTTCACAGGCAGTGTTTTTGAAGGTGTCCCAACCCAGCCCCTAGGTCTCTACATCACTGGATCCACATCAGTCATTCCCCAGTACCCACTTGAGCCACAGCAGCCTTGGGGGACCAGTGGGTCCCAGGGGAACTGTGGGTCTTACAGAGCTTGGGCATTCAGGTGGGCCATTTTCGGCCAAGAGGAGAGAGCTACATGCCAGAGGGCCCCTTAGGAGAAAGGGGACCAGGGCATTATCTCGCCACCATTTGGGGCCTTCTCCTCCCATCACCCACCCATGGCTGCTGATGCTTAGGAACAGTGAGAGTTCCACAGGGATAATTAAGCCAGGGCACTTGGGAGTGGCTACCCTGTCTCTGACAGAGTACATATCATACTCAGGATTCCACAGAGCTTGGGGCTCACTCTTTTCCCTCTAAAAAGCCACAGCAAGTGCTTTCATGTACTCCAAGGACAAAATCTACCACCTCCCCTGAGGGCGGGCAGGGCTACCAATCCTCTCCCTGAGCAGCTTGTCTCTTCTGGAAGGAGCCTACTCTCACTGGAGGCAAGTCCCTGGTACAATCACACCTCCCCTGCCAGAGCACTTCATCCAGGCACAGCCCACAGCCAGTCTGGTAGCTCTGCACAGAGCAACAGGTTGAGCTGTCTCCAATAACTCTGCTATAGCTGGGTCAGGGTGGGAACTGGTAATCTGGGTGATATTGTGCCCCCAAAGGACAGAGATTGATGTCACTGACAAAAGAGGGAGGCATGAGCAGCTGTGCATCATATAGATGCCTGCCTCTGCTAATCTCATCAAGATGGGCTGTCTTCCTCCTGTTACAGGCTCACAGTACATCTGTCTTCTCCACCCTGAGCAACCTTCTGGAGCAGGAGCTCACCCCAACCCTCACTATCACAGATAGCACCTGAACTTACAGAGGCTTAAAGACAAGTTTGCTAGCCTGGCCTTGATCTAGTCCCCTCAGGACTCTAGCACTCAATTCAGGGGCCTGGGAACTGGGGATTACCCAACCTAGTCTACCATTTCTGGCACCTGAACACTCTGTCAGGGGTCTGAGGTCCAACCCACCCAAATTTCCAGCAACACCACAGTGGGTACCTATCTGCATGAGCTGAAAGGCAGTGTACCCTCCTCTCTACACTAAGCAACAGAGTTACTGGCTAAGGAGAACAGCTGAACTGTAAAACTATCTGTTTTGAGCTGAGGGAAGAAGTTCCCAATGAGAAGGAACCAGCATGAGAACTCTGACAATATGAATAAACAGGCTCATTCAATGTCCACAAAGGGTTACACTAGCTCTCCCAACAAAATAGATCCCAACCAAAAGGAAATTTTTGAAATGTCAGATATGGAATTCAAAATATGGATCACAAATAAGTGCAATGGGATTGATGAGAAAGTTGAAAACCAACACAAAGAAACCCAAAAAAAATATTTCAAAAGATGAAAGAAAAATCCACTAAACAGACAGATATTAAAAATAAACATAACAGAACTTCTGGAAATGAAAGAGTGACTAAGGGAATTTCAAATTATAGTGGGCAGAAAGTTTTAAGAATAGACTAAACTAAGCAGAAGAAAGAATTTCAGAGCCTGGAAACAAGGCTTTTGAATTAACCAAGTCATCAAAAATAAAGAAAAATGAATCAAGAGAAATGAAAATGTCTCCCAGAAACATGAGATTATGTAAAATGGCTCAATATGTATCCCTGAGAAAGAAGACAAAAAAGCAGAAAGCACGAACAAACTATTTGAGGGATTAATAGAGGAAAACTTCCCTGATATTGCTAGAGATTTAGACATTTAGATACAAGAAGGTCAACAAACTTCTGGAAGATTCATTGCAAATAGAACATCACCAAGGCACACAGTCCTCAGTCTGGCCAAAGTCAAAGTGAAGAAGAAAATCCTACAAGCTGTGAGATGAAAGCATCAAGTAACTTGCAAAGGAAAACCCACCAGACTAACAGCAGACTTTTCAGCAGAAACCTTACAAACCAGAAGGATTAGGGTCCCATCATTAGTCTTCTTAAACAGAATAACTTTTAGTCAGGAATTTTGTACCCTGTAAAAGTAAATGTCATAAATGAAGGAGAGATAAAATCTTTCCCAGGCAAGCAAACACTAAGGGAATTTTGTTACCATTGGATCTGCCCTACAAGAACTTCTCAGAAGTGCTCTAAACACCAAAACGAATGGGCAATACTTACTAGTGTAAAAACACCAGAAAATAAAATCTCACAGCTCTTAAAAAACAGTAAAACAAGGGAGAATAAAGAGCAACTAAGTAACAATCAATAGGATGACTAGGACAATATCTCACTTATCAACATTAACATTGAATGTAAATAGTCTAAATGCCCCACCAAAAGATACAGGTTTAGAGAATGGATTTAAAAAACACAGTTCTAAAATATACTGTCTTCAGGAAACCCATTTAACTCATAAAGAATCACAGAGACTCAAGGTAAAAGGTGGAAAAAAAAAACCAAAAACTCCACACACATGGAAACAAAAGTGAGCAGGAATAGCTATTTTTATATCAGATCAAACAGACTTTATATCAAAAGTAAAAAAAAAAAAAGACAAAGATGGTCATTATATAATAATAAAGTGATGAATTTAACAAGAAGATATAACAATCCTAAATATATATGCGCCTAACACCAGAGCTCCCAGTTAAAAAAAATATATAATACAAGACCTAAGAAATGAAATAAACACAACATAATAATAATGGGAGACTTCAACACTTCACTGACAGAGCTAGACAGAGCATCAAGGCATAAAATAAACCAAGAAACACTGGATTTAAATGAGACTCTAGAGTAAATGGACTTATCAGACATTCACAGGACACTCTACCCACAAACTGCAGAATATACATTTTTCTCCTCAACATATAGAACATTTTCCAAGATAGACCATATGTGAGACAACAAAAAAAGTCTCAGCAAATTTTAAAAATTCAAAATTATACCTTGTATCTTCTAAGAACACAGTGGATTAAAAGTAGAAATCAATTCCATGAGGAACTTCCCAAACTATACAAATATGTGGAAATTAAACAACCTGCTGCTGAATGATCTTTGGATCAATGACAAAATCAAGATAGGAATTAAAAAAATTAATATAATGACAATGGCGACATGGCTACTAAAATCTCTGGGATACATAAAAAGCAGTGCTAAGAGGGAAGTTCATAGCACTAGATGCATATATCAGAAAGACAAAAAGATCACAAATTAACAACGCAATGTAACAACCCAGGGAACTAGAGAAACAAGAACTAAGCAAACCCAAAGCTAGCAGAAGACAAGAAATAATAAAGATCAGAGCAAAACTAAATGAAATTGAAATGATAAAAACAATACAAAGGATCAATGAAATAAAAAGTTGGTTCTTAGAAAAGATAAACAAAATCGATATACCACTAGCTAGATTAACCAAGAAAAGAATTGGAAGGCTTCAAATAAGCTCACTCAGAAATTAAAAAGGAGACATTACAACTGATACCATACATATACAAAAGATAATCCAAGACTATTACAAACAACTCCATGCACACAAACTAGAATATCTAGAGGAAATGGATAAATTTTTGGAAACACGTAACCTCCCAAATCTGAATTAGGAGGAAACAGAAATCATGAACAGACCAATAATGACCACTGAGATTAAGTTAATAAGAAACCTCCGAATAAAAAAAAACCCAGGACCAGATGGATTAACAGCCAAATTCTACAAGACCTACCAAGAAGAACTGGTAGCTATCCTACTGAAACTATTCCATAACATTGAGAAGGAGAGAATCCTTCTTTACTCACTCTACAAAGCCAGTATCACCCTGATACCAAAGCCAGGAAAGAACAAACCAAAAAAGAAAACTACAGACCAATATTTGTCATGAATATGTATGCAAAAAGCCTCAATAAAATACTAGCAAACCAAATTCAACAGCATATCAAAAAAATAATTCACTACAATCAAGTGGATTTCATAGCAGGGCTATAAGATTGTTCCACATATGCAAAATATTCTGTTTATGTGGTGAATAAATGCAATTCACCACATAAACAGAATTAAAAACAAAAACCATAGGATCATCTCAATAGATGTACAAAAAGCATCCAATAAAATCTAGCACTCTTTCATGATAAAAACCCTTAAAAAACTAGATATAGATGCCTGAAAATAATGAAAGCCATATATGAGAAACCCACAGTCAACATCATACTGAATGGGGTAAAGTTTGAAAGCATTCCCCCTAAGAACTGGAACAAGACAAGGGTGCCCACTTTCATCATTTCTATTCAACATAGTACTAGAAGTCCTAGGCAGAGCAATCTGGTAAGAGAAAGAAAGAAAGGACAACCAAACTGGAAAAGAGAAGGTCAAACTATCCCTTTTTGTTGATGATATGATCTTATATTTAGAAAACCCTAAAGACTCCTGAAAAAGACTCCCAGAATTGATAAATTTAGTAACATCTCAGACTACACAATTAATGTACACAAATCAGTAGTATTTCCATACACTAATAACAGCCCAGCTGAGAATCAAATCAAGAACTCAATACCATTTACAATAGCTGGAAAATAACATAAAATACCCTGGAATATACTTAACCAAGGAGGTAAAAGATCTTACAAGGAGAACCATAAAACACTGATTGAAAAAAATCATTTATGACACAAACAAATGGAAAAACATCTGATGCTCATGGATTGGAAGATTCAATATTGTTAAAATGTCTATACTGCCTAAAGTAATTTGCAAATTCAGTGTAATTCCGATCAAAATACCAATGTCACTTTTCACAAAATTAGAGAAAACAATCCTAAGTTTCATATGGAATAAAAAAAGAGCCCAAATAGCCAGAGCAATCCTAAGCAAAGACAACAAATCTGGAGGCATCACATTATCTGCTTTGAAATTATGCTACAAGGCTATAGTCAGCAATGCAGCATGGTACTGGTATAAAAGTGGTCACCTAGATCAATGGAAGAGAATAAGGAATCCAGAAATAAAACCATATAGCTACAAATAACTGATATTTGACAAAACAGACAAAAACATAGACTGGGGGACACCTTATTTAATAAATGATGCTGTTAAAATTGGATAGTCACATGTTGAAGAATGAAGGAGGAGCCCTATCTCTCACCATATGTAAAAATTAACTCAAGATGGATTAAAGACTTGAAGGTAAGACCTGACACTATAAAAATTCTGGAAAAAAAACTTAGGAAAAACTCTTCTGGACATCCATCTAGGCAAAAAATTTATAAGACCCCAAAAGCAAATACAATAAATAAATAAATGGAACTTAATTAAACTAAAAATCTTCTGCACAGCAAAAGAAATAACTATTAAATAGACAACCTACAGAAAGGGAGAAAATATTCACAAGCTATATATCTGACAAAAGACTAATATCCAGAATCTACAAGAAACTCAACAAGAAAAAAACAGCCCCATTAAAATTGGGCAAAAGGCATGAACAGACATTTTTCAAAAGAAGATATGCAACTGGCCACGAAGCATATGAAAAAATTCTCAACATGACTAATCATCATGGAAATGCAAATTAAAACCACAATGAGATACTATCTTAACTTTGTCAGAATTACCATTAAAATGTCAAAATACAATAGATATTGGCACAGATGTGGTGAAAAAGAAATGCTTATACACTATTGATGGGAAGGTAAATTAGTACAACCTCTATGAAAAACAGTATGGAGATTCCTCAAGAACTAAAGGTAAACAGACCTACCATTCCATTCAGCAATCCTGCTACTGGGTTTGTAGCCAAACGAGAAGAAGTCATTTTATCAAAAAGATACCTGTATGTGTATGTTTATTGCAGCACGATTAACAAATGTAAAGATAGGAATCAACTTAAGTGCCCATCAACAGATGAGTGGATAAAGAAAAGGTGGTATACATATACCATGAAATACTACTTAGCTATAAAGAAAAATGAAATAATGTCCTTCACAACATCTTGGGTGGAACTGGAAGCTATAGTTCTAGGTTAAATACAAATACTGTGTGTGTGCAGTTATAAGTGGGAGCTAAATGATAGGTATACATGGTCATACAGAGTGGTATAATGGACTTTGGAGACTCAGAAGTGGGTGGGAGGTGAGGGATCAAAAATTTACCTATCAGACATGTAGTACACTATTCAGGTGACAGGTACATTAAAAGCCCTGACTTTACTACTATACAATTCATTCATATATCAAACAACCACTTGTACCCCCTAAATCTATCAAAATAAAAAAAGCAAAAATAAAAAATAAACAAACTTGGCCTGATTAAACTTTATGTTCTTCCCACCATTGTCCCACAACCTTAATATCCTTAATATCCATTTCAACACATGTTCTCCAGAGTTCTGCTAATATAAATTAGAAAACTCAAGTTCTTCTTTTGGAGGATGGTGCACCTCCTCAGGGGTCTTACTTTATACTTCACTTTTAGGGGTCTGCTGAGACATGAGTCTAGTTATAGATCTAAAAGAAAAAAGGGAGGGTGGGGGAGGTTCCAGAGGAGAATCAGCATCACCGTGTCTGGCAACTGCCTCTGGGGAGACCATTACTGTCTCCTCAGGCAATGCAGTGAGTCCCTCCCACAGAGGTGCAGAGGTTAACACCACTGTGGGTGGGGGGCCACTTCGCCTGGCAAACAGGGCTCATCAGAATTTAGGAGCTCAAGATCTCCAGCTTCATCAGGGTCTTCCCACATACCCCTATCGCAACTCACAGGTTCCCATTCTTTCCCCATCAATACCCTCACTGTAACAACAGATGCCCTGCAAGGCTGAGTTCACCCTTCCTTGTAAACCAGTCAATTGTGTGATGAGGGCTTTGTTTTGATTCTCAATAATTTCAACCCTATGGCTACAACATAGACGATTCTTTTTCAGGACACGCTCAGAAGTTTTAGGCTGTGCATGTACTTCTGGAGCTGGGAGTTTGAATCCCTGAGCTCATCCTTTTCTTTCCACACTTTGTCCAACAATGTTAGAAGCAATCAACCAACTTCATTCTATTCCTTGGTTTAACTACAAATGTTCACAAGTATCATGAATGGAATCACTAAACTCTTTGCCTCTTATTTCTTCTAAGTGGTGAATGAAGAGTATTGAATGCATTTATTTTGTGTACTTCTATAAACAGCTCACACCAAGGATTATCAGTACTTTCTGTACTATTAGAAGTAGAGTCCTCAGCATTTTTAGGTCTAATTAGATTACAGAGACAATTCCCAAAACCTTAAAACCAATTAAGGAAATTCATTCTTAAAATTCTGTTCCCCTAGAACCATTCCTGGTGATAAAATCTGTATTAGTCAGGGTTCTCTAGAGGGACAGAAGAAAAAAAAATATATATATATATATATACATATATATATATATATATAATATACACACATATACGAATGAGAGGGAATTTATTAGGGAGAACTGGCTCACATGACTACAAAGGCAAATTCCTACAATGGGCCATCTGCCAGCTGGAGAATGAGGGAATCCAATAGCATGGCTGGTAGCATGGCTCATTCCATGCCTCAAAATCAGGGTAGCAGAGAGGGTAGCCCCCAGTCTGAGGCTGAAGGCCTGGGGACCCGTGGAGGCTGCTGGGCAAATCCCAGAGTCCAAAGGCCAAAGAACCTAGAACATAAATTCCAAGAGTAGGAAGAGAAAAAAGGTGTCCTGCTTCATAACAGAGAGAGAAAGAGAACTAAAAAAAGAAATCCAAGCAAGCTGGCTGTCCCCTTCTTCCAGCTGCTCTGTTGTAGCAGGCCTCCAGCCCGCTGGGTGGTGCCTGCCCGTATTTAAGAAGGGTCTACCCCTCTCAGTCCACTGACTAAGGACTCAGTCTTCTCTGGAAATACTCTCACAACAAACACTCCTGGAAACATTAGGCATCCTTCGATCCAGTCAAGTAGACACCTAAAATTAACCTTCACAGACAGTGTTCATAGCTTTAAAAGGGTTGCAAGATTATGATGTTATTTTTCCGATGATGGAGGAGGTTCGGTCAGTTTATAAGTCATTTCTTTGCCTGCAGGAATAACACAGCCAAGTGAATGTCAGGAGAAAAGAGCCTGAGAGTGGGGAGAGGCCAGCATGTGATGTCTGGTATGTTTTGTGTTTTCCAGGACACAAGGTGAATGTCTTCTACCCACTCTGCTATCCAATGGCAGCGGGAGGAAACATCATCTTTCCTTGATGGAACAAGGAGCCTGCTTGCACTGAGATCTCCTTTCCATGAGGAGACTGAAGTATCATGGGCTTTAGAGTGAGACCAACCTGGGTCTGAGACCTGGCTTGAACCTTTCCTAGCTAGAAACTCTGTAAAACTCACTTAACTTTTAGAGTTTGAGTAGCCTCATGACAAACAGGAAGATAAATGTCCTTATTATGGGGTTGATATGCAATAATTGAGTTTTATTCTGACCTCCTACAGACCTCAGAGATTACTCGTCACAGTCAATCATGGATTATACATTGTCTTGTACTCTTATGCCTCATAAAAGAGGGAGTTTGTTTATGATTTAATCCATGTAAAATTATTCATATGATGGGGCATTCTCTCTGGTTTACTTAGTTTGGAATACCAGGACACCACTGGGGAACATTTTGACCCAAAAAAATCTCAATCAATGCTAGTTTGGGGTATTATCAAGTTCCATTAAAAGGGAAAAAAAAAGAACCAAAAAAAGGTAACACATAGTTATAGATTACTCTCAGTGGTATGACCTAATGTTTTAAGTATTAGCAAGCTCAAAAATAACTTTTTCTCAGTCATTTTAGAAAGCAATGTAATAGAAAGCACTCTGAACACTTAAAGAATGAATTAAAACTTTAAATATGCAAAACAACATTGTCCTTATGTTTTGGGATTGGCTACTTATACAAGGGGTAACAATTCCTGTGATGATCTTACAAACAGATTGAATCACGCCTGTATCGCCAACGGTGAAGGTGGAGGTTGAGATAACATGCTCTGGAAAACTACATCATGATTCCAAAGTAGTGTTAGACATAACAAGGGAATCGGGCTCAAAGGTGCTTATGAAGCATGTGAGTATAATTGTTTTATGAAAAGACAAAGGGGAGGCATTCTAACCTAGTGTATTATCCCATGTATGAGTTAAATATGTACATAGAAAAAATAATAGTTTAAATTTCATGAATAGATATTTGATCATTTCACCTACACCCTTAACAGTTATATATACAATTGCCCAAACAAATTTTTTGAGCCTTGTTATAGGGAAAAGGGAAGATTGCTTTATACTGGGGGATATATAATACACCTTTGTTTCAGAATGATTTGGCCATGCCCTGTACTACCTAATGTTCCCCAGGGGATGGGCCCGATCATAGTAATGAACTTGACTTACTAAATTGCACAGGACTAGGACACACAGACACATTGCATTTCATCTACTTCAACGCCACGAGTTAAAATATATTCCCTCCTCCCTATGGATATCATCAAGATCGAGTACCAAAGAATATCAGTGTAGAATACATGTAGAGAAGACAAATTCCAAATTAGAAATTTTCATACTGTGCTTGAGGAACAGCTAGTCATTATGTCCTGAGTTCTGCATGACAAGCCCATCAGCTGGGCCACTTTATGCTAATAGAAAATAAGCTGACATGTTCCAGCAACCTGAAACGAAAAGTTTGCAGTGGCCAGGCTCTTAATGAATAGAGAAAGAAATTTATGTCAAGCTGTAACCAAGTAAAATGATGGAGAAAATCAAATGACAACAAGGAGGAAAAGGAATAAAAATGTTCATTTTGAGGAACTGACAGAAGCAAAGAAATAGATGTTTCTGCCAGACTGCATTCTAAAGAATACTTTATGAAAATCAGGAATGGAAGACAGTTTAAGAGGACAATGCTCACATATGTCTATCTATATATTATTGAAAGGAGGACTACAGGGACCACATTTCCTATCCCTCTTATATTAAGATGGGCATTTAATTAAAACTTACCAATAAAATATGAATGGAGGTGTTATGCATCTCTCTGGGACAATGCTTTAAAGAAGCATGTGTGTGTCATCCACATTCCCTTTGCATTTCCACAAGCTGAATGTATTAATAGACAGCTATGAGGCTATAGACTCTCAAACTTTAGTGTGCAGCGGAATCATTTGGAGGCCTTATGTAAACAGATTGCTGGGCCCTATTGCCATAGGTTCTAATTCAGTAGATTTGGGATGCAGCCTTATAATTGCATCTCTCTCTAGTAAGTTCCCAGGTGATGCTGATGTTGCAGGTCTGAGGACAGACCGCTCTTGGAGGGACACGGGAGCCATGTGTTCAGGGAAGTTTGGGTCCTTGAATCACTGTGAGGATAAATGCTGCATGTTGACCACAGATGTATGTTTCTACCACATTTGGAACTTTATACATTTGGGGGTCTATTTGCTAGAGCCACTATCATTAACAGAGAGACAAAATGAATAAGGAATGTTCTGGGATAGAATGAGTATTTAATTGGTACTTGAGGGAAAGACAGAAGAGATATTCCTGGTGGTGTGGAGGACCACATACAAGTAGGGAACCAGTGGAAGCAGGAGAAAGAGTGAATTAGACATAAGAATGGAAATGGGGACCCTGGTGCATTTGGGACATGCCAATAAGGAGACAGACTCAGCTGGAGAAAAGGATTTGCACTAGCACATAATTGGGGGTCTGAGTCTCAAGATACAGAATGGAGTCTATGGTTATATGGCATGGAATGCAAGATTGAGTAGAAAATTGAGCTCAAAAGGAAGTTCCTAAGCAAGAGATGCCCAGGCTGATAAAAAGTCATTGCTTATGTTAGAAGGCTTATGACAAGGAGCCCAGGGGGCCACTGAGGAGCCTATTATCATCACTCAGAATCATATAGAGTTTACTACCAGCTGACTTGAGACACGTAACTTGATCAATCAGAGCCTAAGTTTCCTCTTATGTAAAACAGAAATAATGGCCTTGCAGGGTTATTAGAATGATCACATGCAAGTGTGTATGAAAAGCATTCATCCCAATGCTTTGCTGTAAACCCACAATAGCTATGAGTTGAAAGATCACAATTGAGGCAGAGGCAATAGAGAGGAGAGACTAAGTCCAAAGGACAATGTCATAAAGCACGTTAAGGACCAATTACAAGTGTTGAAGAAGGAACAAATAGAACTCAAATTAATATTTCTAACCTAGCATGCCTGAAAAGAGTGGGTATGAGATAAAAATGGAGAAGATGGAAGAATGATGCAAGACCATAAAGTTCCTGTTTTTAATTTCTTTATGTTTAGTTTACATTTGGTCAAAGGCAGATGCAAGGAAGGACAAAGAATCACGTTTCCTTTGAATTTAATTTGTAGCACTGAAAAAATAAATTTCAAGTAACAATGACTCACTCCCAAACAAAACTTACTGTCGTACCTGCAAATGTCACAGGTGACCCAAGAAGGGTTCAGAAAGTGGATCCTGTTGGATTCATCTATGGCTATACAGCGGGCTCCAAATATCCATTTACTCAAGAAAATGGGAAGTATAACAGAGGCCTAGGCAAGTTGTCTTAAATTCTAAGGCATGGCAAGAAACAGACTTGAAATATTTTTTAAGCATGTTGCAATGACACTGTAGCAACAGCAGTTCATTTAAATTTCAGAGCCATCCTTCTCTCTAAACATGCTTGAAGTCCTCTTTGGAACTGAGATGACACTTTATCGATTTCACTAAGTGACCTGGATTGATTGAAAACTTGGGCAGGCTTAAAACACTAGAAGTTCCTCAAGGGCATTTTTCCCCAGTGGATGTTCTGTTTATTTTAAATACAGTGTTTTCACACCATGACTGAGCTCCCTTACCATTTTATCTGTCTGGTTTCTTATAGAAAGTTTAGATATAGCACGAGATCTCACTTGATCTGAACTGAAGTCAAAAGCCCCAAAGGAGGTGTTAAGGGCTGTGTTACAGATTGAAGATTTCGTGTTCTAGACTTATGTTCTTTGTTGGTGCCAGAGCTCACCTAGAATTCCCATATTACTAGAAAGCATCAGAGTAGATATAATGGATACAATTTAACCAATGAAATCACAAAGAATTGGGAAAAATATTTTTAAAAAGGAAATATATTCTGTGACCTGCGCTCACTGGGGATACATTTTCATGCAGGTGCTTTTATGCTCACTTAATAATAGCATAAGAATAGGGAGTCTAAGGAAAATATGAAGCTTATAATTACCCATATTCCAGAGAAGAAATGAATGAAAACTTGGTTCTCTCTTTTCTCCCACCCCTTTGCAGTTATATCCAGACACTGCTGTGAATAATCGCTCTTTTAGCAGCTCCATGGACTACGTTCTTCTCACAAGGAAGTGATTCACTGGAGAAACTAAACAAGCAATCCCCATGAAATTCATCGGGTTTTCCTCAGTTTCAGTTATCAGTTTAGCTTTAAAGAAGAAAGTCATGTCACCTACTTTCTATACAGACTGGAAACATGGAGACCTTCTGATGACCCCTGCAATTCATAAAAGTATTCACAAGACTGAGGTGGGTTATTAGAATTGCTATAGGTGCTGCTGGAACACATCAGAATGGGTGTGGTGTAGACCACTCACAGATAAAAATGTTGTTAAAATCTGGGATCAGTGCTTCCACGGTGTTGAAATCAACCTAGGCACACAGATAATGTGTGCCCAGGGATGATGAAACCATGTTATAAGCATTTTCTCCTTCAACTATGGTCTCTATCAACTGATTCAAATAAAACATAATGAGAACATTTGCCACATGTCTGCTAGGTACATAAATGACTAGATTAGTGACTAACCATTAATTTGTAGCTTTGGCAATTCATGGTCAACATATTTAGAGGAGAAGTATGTAGTTTGATTCATAGTTTATAATTATTTCTCTGCAAGAACATTGCTCATCATAAGGTCTTGATACTCTGAAAGCTGTAACCTTCCTTACATTAATACAGCAACAGTTTTAAAGTTTTAAAAAAAACTTCTTCCAAATTGATCCTGGTTTATTTTTTAAGGATCTCTGTCCATGAACACATCTTTCTTCAGCCTCCTGTAGCCTCAACTTCACCCAGGGGCTACAGGAGTGAAACACAGAGAGCATCTGAAGGCGGGGTTGATCTTCACCCATCATGGTGACTGGACATACACTGTAATCAGTTGACATTTAAGTACTTATTATGTGTTAGATACTTTGCCTAAAATAGGCTGCAAAAAAGTCCTACAAGTCATCAGAAAGTCAGAATAATTAAGACCTGAGATAGAGTCCAAAAGTCACAAGTGGAAATCATTATCATTATTTTATAGGCAACCTTATAGAACGTGAGTTCAGGTCAAGTTCAGACTTAGATATTTATAATGGAAAATTCAAGTGCCATGTCTACATTAGGTCAACTTCTTTCCATGACAATCACGCATTCTGGATTTTTCATTACTCCCTTTTTTTGACCATTTTAAAAACTATTTTTAATTGACACATAATAATTGCACATATTTATGGGCTATAGTGTGATATTTCAACACATGTACAATGTGTAATGATCAAGTCAGGGTAATTAGTGTATTCATTACCTCAAACATTTATCATTTCTTTGTATTGGGAACATTGAAAATCCTCTCTCCTAGTTTTTTGAAAATATACAATGAATTATGGTTAACTATAGTCACCCTACAGGACTATAGTCACCCTACAGGACTATAGTCACCCTACAGTACTATAGTAAACTAAAAGATACTCCTCCGATCTAGCTGTAATTTTGCATGTTAACCAACCTCTCTCTATCCTTGACTCCCGCTACACCTCCCAGCCTCCCGTCACTACCATTCTACTCTCTACTTCTAGGAGATCAATGTTTTTGTCTTTCACCTATGAGTGAAATACACATGTGGTATTTATCTCTCTGTGTCTGGCTTATTTCACTTAACATAGTGTTCTCCAGGCTCATCCACGTTTCCACAAATGACATATTGTATTCTTTTATGAATGGCCAAATTATCTGAATAGACATTTCTTAAAAGAAGGTATTATCTTTTTCAGGCATTTTTATTATTTTCAATAAACATGATCTGATAAATATACAACTAAACATGTCTATATCTTTTTATACAAACAACCTCACAAGTCAGAGAAAAAAAGTTCTTGCTGATTTGAGAGATTTGATTTTAGGCTCAAACAGTCAACCCTTTAGGTGTAGCCTCTGCATCAGGGTGCCCAGCTCCTGCGTGTCTCCTTCCGGCCTGCTGCCGCGGCTGCCGGCTGAGGGACTCGGAGGGAACAGCACGCCAACTGCACGGCCACGGACACACGGAGGAATGGCAAAAAGAGCAAAGTAATTCAGATGACAGACTTCAGTCACCACCAGGAGAAATGCCAGTCATAAAACAGAGCCACAGCCTGGTAACAACACAATTATTTCAAAGTTTTTTCAGTACTTTTGAAAAGAAGCATTTGCTCTACGCTGAAGAAGCGGCAGCAGGTTCGTCTTTCTTCCCTATGACAAGTGTTGGGTTTTTTCCGAGCATCAACAAGCGTGCCGCAGTCTGCCTCTGTTTGCACATCAATTTGATAAGCAAAAAACTCAAACCACTGTATGAAAATAAACATTTTAACCAAAAAAAAAAAAAAATCCTCTTAAAAGGGCTGAAAACTTCTATCACCTCTTCTAAGACCTCTTAACTCCTGCTGCTGCTTTCCGGGGCCGTGTACCAGATGCGTTACTGCATGTCTGGATGCTGAATTCCAACACACCGAGCGCTGAGTGTCTGCTGTGCACAGAGCTCTGAACTGAATCCATAACCACAACGGATAGATAATATTTGCTAACATTTTTTGGTGAATCTTCCAAGTTCCAGGTCCCCTTTAAGTAATTAACATATATGACCCTCCCGAGGACTTCCTGAGAGAGGTTTACTATTACACATTTTACTGATGGGCGATTGCAGGCACCCAGAGGTTGAATAACTTGTCCAAAGCCACAGACCTCCTAGGTGGTGGAGTTGGCATTTAAGCAGACTATCTGGACCTTGAGCCTATGACCTCGACCACAAGAGCATTCCTTAAACAGCAGTGGTTCTCAAAGTATGGTACCTAGCCTAGCAGCATCAGCATCACTTGGGAACTTGTTAGAAACAGAAATTCCTTGGCCGCAGCCCAGAAATACTAAGTTAGGTACTCTGGAGTGGACCCAGGAACCTACTTTAACTTAACATTCTGCAGGTCATTTTAAGGCAGACAAATTGTTGACAATCATTAGTATAACATGGATAGACATGAGTAGGCTAGGTTCTGACCTCAGCAAGCTCTGGAGATAAAAAATAAGATTCCCCTCTCATGCCAATGGTACAAATTGTACTGAGAGCAACTTGGAGACCAAATCTGGATCCAGCAGGAAACAGTGCTGTGATCCACTGGTGATGTGGACTTGGAAGGATAGATGGGCAGTACATAGACCACAGGTTTTTTACCCTGCAGAGACATCAGAGAATCTAAAACCTAGGCACGTTTGATGTTTTCTGGCAGGGTTTGAGGTCTCAATTGAGATGAGGGCAAATGTAAGGAAGGTAATTGAAGCCAGACTGAATAAAACTCATAGTTTGTTTTGAAAATCACCATGCAACAGAGTTAGGGAAAAGATCACTTCTTGGAAACTTAGAATAAACGTATAGCAAAAAATTAATTCCAATGCCCCTCCAAGAGGTAGGGCACAGACTCAGCAGGGAATTTATTTGGGAATTATGAATTCAAGACAATGGTGTACATTAAAAGAATGCTGTGTCTATTGTATTTTATACTCATGAATATTCATTTTTAGGAGAGCTTGATATTTGGTATCATCTACCTTTCCTAAATGGTCCTCCTGTCCATATGATCTATAATGTTAAATTTTTATTCTGTAAGTGTAGCCTTGACTTCTTAATGACAGAGGCAATAGATTAATGGTTCAGACAACTGGCTCTGGACTTAGACAGACTGAGTTCAAACCTTAGCTCCTCTTTGAACGTACTATGCAAACTTACACAAATTATTAAAATTATTCTAATTTTTAATTTCTTCAATAAGAGGTTCACTCTAAAAGATTCGGGCACAAATTAAACACAGGCAAAATAAAAAGTAAACACTCAATAATATTAATCCTCTAGAGTAGACAATGAGTCCATTACTGGAACAGACAAATCGTACGTATCTTCAGTACCCTTCCACGTGCTTTCATGGAATGGTTTAAACATACCAAAAAGACTTCTGGCTACGGTTGTTTTTGCTTATCTCATCAACATGTGGAGTATACTGCTTATAAAAGTTTACCTCTATCTACTAGATTGCAAGCTCTTGTAAAACAGTGACAATGTTTTATGAGCCTTTGCAATCCCAGCACACACAGCCTGACTCATAGTATGTGTTAATAAATGTTTGTTAAATAAACAAAAAGACCTCAATTTTACCATTGTTTGAAATACTGCCTAACGCAACCCCTGTGTGCAGGCACACACACACACACACACACTCTCCTTTATGTGATAGTCTCCTGTTGTTACTTAACATTGTATCTGTTGAATGTTCACCCCAATATAATCTCTAGAAGGCTCTATATTTTGAAGAACAAGAATTGATAGTAGGAAAATGTGTGCTCTCTTTGATTCTAACTGATGCTATTCGCTTCTGTAACTATGCTTGCTTTTAGTTGTTTGATAAATATAGTTAATCAGAATGAAAAACAGGGATAAGAGCAAAGGTAACTCCATGATAGGCTAGGCTTCCTGGATGTGAGAAGCCTAGTTCTGCTTCTGTATATATGGCTTGCTGGCTTGGTGCTTAGAGTAAGTGGAGCCATGGCAGGCTTCACTAAAGTAAAGGAAAACAAAGCCCCGGGGAAGTAACCGCAAGTTACTTCCTGATAAAGGGCTGGATAGTCCAGGGGCCCTTCAACCAACTAAGTAGATAAAAAGAGCAAGACATGATCAGCGCATGAACGGCTTGTGCAGGGCGTGTGTTCCCAGTATCGCTTGTAACCAAAAACTAGAAGATATGCAACAACAGCCTCCCTCCCCCATCGGAGACCCTCCTCTTCCCCTGGATGACGTTAACTACAACTGGCGCCAGCGCGAAAAGCCCGAAGCTTAGAGTCAACAAACCAGGAGCCAACGCGATCAGCCACTTCTAAAAAAAGGACAAATAAACTAAAGGGGGATGAAGTACAGACTAGTGTGTCGTGTGCAGACTAGTGTGTCGTGTGCAGACTAACGTGTTGTGTGAAAACTAGCATACAGAAAAGTATAAAGGCTTAACCTTTACCCCAGGGCGGGATCCTAGTTCGTGGAGAGGCCACTGCATTGGTGCTCTGGAATTTGGACCCTAGCTCGGGCTAGCCAATAAACTCCTTTGCCTTTTTGCAGCCTCAATGACTCTGCCTCTCTGTTCCTGGGGCCAAGGGGAACCGGATCTAACCATTTGAGTAACTATTCTTTTCCATATCATCAGTTGACTATGGCCTTTGAATTTCACTCAGAAATATTTTGTATCTTTTTGGTAAGCGACTCTTCTCCAAAGCTCTCTTCCCAGAGCCAGGGTTGTTCCAAAATTAACAATGCTACAGCACAAAGACAAGCATCTGTCGGTATGGTCTTTTATTTCCAGCCTTAAGTTTCCAGCCTTTAGAGCCAGAATTTATGGCTCCCTGGCTTGTACGTATTTTTCCTCTTGTGCTGTCCAAATGGACACAAACAGTCAGCAGTCACTGGAGTCATTTCAGACTTGGTAGCATGTGTTCTTTGAGGTCGCTGAACAAATCTGACCGCCCAGTTATCTAGGAAAAATAAGCCCATAGCTCATTTATTCAAACACTAGGGGAGCACTCAACAAAGCTTCCATCGTACTGAGATATGACTGACTCTGTTCCTTGCCATGAAGAAACCCCTTTTCCCTTGGGGCAATTTCTTTCAAACAGGGAAGCTGCTTACCAGACTCGCTGATCTTCCTGTTACCTTCTGCTTAACTATTGCCCATTCCCCCCAGGCCACCAGGAAACTGTGACAGTGCCCTGTGGAAAGAAGCATTCTCCTCACTCCTCAGGGGCTACTATAGATTCCATCAGATACCAGTAAATCTATAATAGATGAGATACTAAATTTACATGGAATACCCATTTCAGCTGAAAGTTTGAACCCTGTGGCCAATTACTGTATTTACTAATGATGTATTTCCCATGACTGGCTTACTTCAAAAAGAGAAAGGGTAGAAGCCAGAAATGGAGCAAAGAGTTGGCGTCTACTACTAACTGCCTTGATTTTTGGCTGTTTGATTGCTTTCCAATCTCTTACGGGTCTACATGCCACCCAAGCAGGCTTTGAACGGCCACTGTTACTTTGGCAATTCATAAAGGATAAAATGGGTTTCTCTAGAGCTTTTCTTCAGAGAGATTCCAAATATGTAATCACATCCCTTCCTCGCACATATTTGTGATATGACCCTTATAATCCAATTTGTACTATCAAATTATTGCTAAATGCAATTCTCTGTGGCTTGAGGATTTCTGGTTTTTAAAGTCTGATGTTTTTCTGAAAAACACAGATGTGAAAAGATGATACTGTGGGGAGCTGAGGCCAGGTAAAAGTTTTTCTGGCCTGGAAAGGAATCTCTCTTTATGAAATTATGGCAAATGTAGTGTTCAACTAGCGGAAAGCCAAATTTATAGGCCTAAATTTATTTCTACTACCTGAAATCAAATGCAGAGAATTTGTTGGTTTCAACCCCAGTAAACCCCAACTTTATAGGCTTGTTCAGAAGACAATGACCTGTGTTTATTTTTAAAATCATGGCATCAAATGAAGAGAGTTTCCTAGTTTCCATACCAGTGGACCAGTGATCCCAAGTAATACAGACATTTCCACAGGGCACCCATGACAGCAAAATCCAAAGGGCAAACGTGCTCTGTGAAACTCTGTTTGGGTCCCTGAGATTCAGCTGTAACTGCTTACCATATTTGAAGATTCACATGAGAAGAAAAGTATCTTTAACTGAAGGAAAAAAAAATCTTTCAAGACCTGGTTGCTATTGATTCTGTTATAGATTCACATATTACCTAGAGGGGAATTAGGCAAAGACATCATTCCATGATTTCAGAGTTTACTTGTGCTACTTAGAAAGGCTGCTTGATAGAGTGAAGACAGTTTATTGTCTGTCTCAAGATGGATTGTCTTTGACCACGGCTTAGTGCCTTCTGTCTCAAGAGGCTGCAGTTCAAGTCCAACCCAATTAACCAGGTGTACGGTCTTAGTTCTAGTTCTTTTTTTATAAGTTAGATGAGTTGTCTTGTCTCCTCTTCTCTCCACACAAAGTTATTGGGGGACCATAGTAGATAATGAGTGGGAAGGAGTTCTGGAAGCTCCACACATTTGTACAAACTCAGAGAGGCAGAAATTCATGGGACACTGTGTTGGCCTTCATGTTCATCTTTGCCCATTCTGCTCAGGTGTGGTATCACTGTCATTTTACATAGTGCTGCAGGGATGTGATGTCCACTCGAGACAAAAGGGGAATTCCTGTTGTATACACCCTTAAAATATATCTACAAGCTGACCACATTTTACCCTTACCTCTGCTACCACTTTAGTCTGCATGGCCATCACCTCTCACCTCCTTTAAGGTTTAACATCCTTAGGGGCACACCCACTGGGAGTGCTTCAGGTGGGTCCACTTGTCAGAGTTGGACGGCACGGAGACCTTTAAAAATATTCTTGACATTTAATTCCTTGATTCTTCCGTAATTCTTCAATGCCATAGCTGGTGGAGCCCTTAGAAAGCTACCTCTGTACCTTTTTATGCATGGGGAAACACAGTCTCAGTGAGACAACAGATAGCTCTTATGCCATACGACAATTATGGACAGGGCCCCAATAATAGAGACCTTGTTCTGTGATATAGTTTCTCCCCAAAGGCCCTGGAAAGATGTGCAATGAGGCCAGTGTAGCCAGAGCTCAGGCGGTAGGTGCTTTGAGCTATAGAACCCATGCTGCTGTCTCACAGAGATTGATTAGATGACTGCAGGAGAAAAAAATGGAATATGCTTGCAGAGTGGAATATTTTGTCTTTTCACACAGTAACTTAACTAGTGGTGTATCACTTGGGAGTCCCTGTGTCTGCTGCATTTTTAAAATATTCACCTATTTTTTTCTGATTCTTTCATCTGAACTTTTGAGTATTCAACTCTCCTCTTCAAGAAAATTCCCCCTTCTTCCCACTCTGCTTGTCAAGGTTCTGCCAAGCTCCTTCTCCATCATGGAGCTCTTCTGTTTGCCCCATCAGACGTGCTTGCTCCACGCCATGAGGGTTTAGTAGCATAGTTTGGCCATGAAATATCATGCCTGTTCTGGATTCATTCATTTAAAAATATTTATTGAGTACCTACTATGTCCCATGCCTTATTTTAAAAATTTAAGTACGGAGGGAGTACAGTGTAAACTAAAAGATCCATGGTCCCTGATCTTGTGCAGTTTTTGTTCTGCTGGGAGAGACTGGCAATAATCAAGTGAATATACTTGATTTTCAGGTATCCATAAGTGTTGTAAAGAAAATCAACAAAATAAATAAGGCAGAGAGTAAGCATTTACAGGGGCTCAGAGTGGTAGGAGACTCTTCAGATGGGGTGTTCATTCAGTACAGGCCTCTCTGAAGGGTGACGATTCAGGCCAAAAAAGAATCATGGGAAGAAGTCAACCCTGTGGAAATAAAGGAAAAGAAGATTCCGGGTAGAGACACCATCTAGTCCCCGGGGCTGAATGTGGGAACAAACATGGAGCATGAAGGAAAGGAACGGGGAGGGGAAGGGAAAGGGAAGAGGAAGGAGGAAGCTAGCGTAGCTGCTGCCCAGGGCAGCCAGCAGAGAGCTGGGAGGTGGGGCTGGAGGTCAGCTTGCAGCCCTCGTAAACCAGCGCAGAAATGGGTTTTCTTCCAGATGGGACAGGGAGTCACTGGAGGGTTTCATGAGATCCTCCTTATATCATTACAGAATCATTGAAAACATCAAGTGCATCTTGAACATGTCTGGGCCTCTAATAGGATCAAGATGATGCCTTACAAACAGCAGGCATTCAATACATATTTGACAAACTAACTGCGAAGTGTATTTTTACGAGACCTTTTGAGTTCATTTAGGAAAGATCCCTTCCTATTTATCCACTATCTGAAGTGGATACTCTATGTCTCAATCTCCGTGATTAGGTAATGTTAATGTTACATTCTGTGTTGCTTAATTACATTTCTTCCTCCCACTGGCATTCTTAAGAGGTTAGCAAATGGTACTATCAAGTGTCATTCACATACCACCTTGAAAATGTTTGCTAAATCTATATACCATCTATACGATTGGATAATTAATATATTTCTCCAAAACAACATTGTTTACTCAAAAGTATATCTTAAAAGGAAATAGACGCATATATGTTTATGCATGTGTGCATACATACATCTACTCACAGACATATGAACATGTTAAAGGGAAACACACACACATATGCACACACAATGCTACTGAATAGCCAACTGAATATCCATGAAATCATGGATATGACATGCCAGATGTACTTTTAAGCTACATTTAAAAATATATGATTATAAAAACTTTTTCAACATTTATTTATGTTCACCTAAAAATTACCCCATTGCTGACATACACATCACCCTTTCAGAAATTATGGTGTAATCCATGCACCTAGTTTTGTTCTGAAAAGCCTGAGTCTCCACTCCTTAAAGCAGGGCAAAGAAAAGAACTGCTCATCAGTGGTGGCTGTACACACCCAGTCAGAAAGGATAAGTCAGGCGGCAACTTCTCGAGTCCTGGAGATGCCGTCTTGCCCACCGTGGATCAAGCAGCTTCTCCAAGGTTCGATGCGAGTGGGTGGCAGGACAAAGCAACGTCTGACGAGGCACGGTTGAAAGGACCCTGCTTGCTAAATGACGAATGGAGCAGTTGCCAGTCTGGCTGTCCTCATTAGAATGAGCACCTTGGGAACCTCTTTCTCTCCTGGTGGAAGTGGTAGCAAAGTAACAGAGCTTAGGAGAGAATTTGTCATCCGAATGTTCCCCTAGTGACTTTGTGGCCTTGGTTCAAATACTTTGATGATGTCTTCTGCAGCAGAAAGCAGGTTATGAATAATACTAATGTCACAGAGGTAACATCCTTAACACGGGCCAGGTTATAAATATAAGGGGGCCTGGGACCTGCTTTTACTTAAGGTTCTTTATCAAATCATATTCTCAGAGAACTTTAATTTATGTTCAGAAAGAAGAGCACCCGTAAAGAGATGAACAGGCCCCATAAAAAAGAAGGCAGATGTGCTGAAACATCAAAACCCGCACCGCATGTACTCATCCCCACAGAAACTTCTCGGGGTTTCTACCATCTGCAAAACTCAGTTCTGGGTACTGTGCAAGTAAATAATAAATCTCACCTGGGAGGGGTTTATAATGCAGCTTGATATATCTAGCAAAATTCATATCAGAGAGGAATTCGTTTTGCTAAAAGGAATAGAATTAATGATTCACGGGACCGTAAACAGATAGGGTTACATTTTTCTTTCCCAGCAAGTATTCTGAAAGCAAAAACTTTTAGGCTGTTCCTGAGGCTCAACAGTTGTCAGAGCCCCAGATGCACTCAGAATTTCTGCTCACATCACAGCTACCGAAAGGCGAGAAAGGGATCAGGGTGCAAAGGGCTGTGCTGTTGCTCACACCTCATGGGCCAAGCAGAGTCACCTTGCCACCTGTAAGCAGCAGAAAGGCTAAAATACTGACTGGGAGGTGACCTAGCACTGAAGGGCTGGGAATGGTTTGGGGACACAAAAACCAATAGTTTCTCTTACATCAGACCTTTCTTCAAAGACTTGGAACTAGGCCACATTATTAGTATATGCACAGTGTCAAAAGCTTTTTAATCAAATGGTATAGGACACAAAAGCCATGACAATGAATTAGAAAACTTTTCCTAATCCGTTATGGTTGATATATCAGCCATGTACAATATGTCTTTTTACAGGCAAAACTTTGTTAACTCTAGAGTTGCAATAAACCACAGCCATTGAATTTTAGTGTTAACACTTTCTAAATTTTGGTTCTGTGGTGGGATAGAAAAAGCAGAGATTTCAGCACAGAGAGCCGTGGGTTCGAGACATATCTATCTTTGGAAATTGGTAGCTAGTAGCCCTGTCCAAAATCACCACCTCTCTAAGCCTTGTTTTCCTCATCTCCATAATTAAGTAAATATCATTTATATTTCTGTAGGTTTCTTAAAGGAATTATAATGTTCTTATATATTATTTAGAATAGTGTCCAGCTCAAAGCAGATGTTCAATAAATGGTTGCTTTTGAAAACTACATGAGTTTAATGTCAGCTTTGATTACACAGCAGGGTGACCTGAGGGATTTGTTAAAATTGCAAATATTATGACACCCCTTACAACCTGGTCAGTCAGACTTCAAGTAATAGGGCTCGGGAATCTTTATTTTTTCATAAGCTTCATTGGAAATTAAAATGCAAAGCTTGGTGTGAAAAATCAAAAGGTCTACTGCCTTTGCATTGTAGGAATATTTTCTACATAGGAATAGCAATATGATTTTTGAAAGTAAATGCAGAAAGATAATTTTGCACTAAAATAACACTAAAGGTCAAAATGTTAAATATATAAATAAATGTAAATATGTAAATACAATATGTCATTTTGCAGTGTAGAATCAGTTTTTCCTTGTAGAACCAAATTGAATTTTACACCATTGAATTCAAATTGAGGAAAAAGACCACAATACTTCTTTTCTTCCCCCTCCCTCCCTACTTCCCTTCCTTCCTTCCTTCTCACAGGAGGCAAAGGGAAGTCACCAGGACTTTAGATTGGTAAAGGCAAACCCTGAGATCTAGCAAGGAAGGAAGAAATTCGTGAATATTAACTCTGAGCCCATCTTTAAAATACTCAATATAAGAATATTTTTTCCTGAATGAGTTTATCCTTATTGGATAAAATGTAATTTGAGCAATAAACAATGACTTCACAGGCACGCTCAGGATTAGTTTTAGCTCCAGAGATATCGGCTGCTACAGAGAAGCACTTGAATTAAACATCCAATTAATATCTTCAATAGTTTCTTCAAGTACTTATTATGTGCCCGGTACCACGTTGGTGATGGAAAAGAGAGATTGGAATCTGTGCTCTCATGAAGCTTACCTTCTAGGAACACAGGCAGATATCAGGCAAATATTTACATAAGTAGGTATGTAAACGTAACTGTAATAATGGTGGTGAAGAAAATATATACATGTTTTTGAGGAATTATAATGGTGGGGGTCGTTGTAGATAAAAGAACTGGGAGAAGGATTTAAGGCAAAGGGGACATCATATGTAAATGCTAAAAAGTCAATGTATAAATTGATGAAGATGTACTATCATAGAAGAAGGAAGAAGTTTGAAACCTCAGGGAAGGCAAGCGCATCTGGAGTTCAGTAATCCAGAGTGAGAGGAGGCAGAATCCGACACCCCTCTCTCAGTGACATCTATGCCTGGGATCAAATGTCATACAAATTATAGAAAGGAAAGAATAGGTTGGGCGTGGTGGCTCACACCTATAATCCTAGCACTCTGGGAGGCTGAGGCATCAAGATTGCTTGAGGTGAGGAGTTTAAGGACAGCCTTAATAAGAGCAACACCCTGTCTCTACCTAAAATAGAAAAATTAGTGCGGTATCATAGCACACACCTGTAGTCCCAGCTACTGGGGAGGCTGAGGCAGGAGCATCACTTGAGTCCAGGAGTTTGAGGTTTCAGTGAGCTATGATGATGCCACTGTCCTCTACCCAGGGTGACAGAGCGAGACTCTGTCTCAAAAAAAAGAAGAACATTTCCCCATTCCAGAAAGCAAAAGAAATGGCAAAGATTTCACAATACTGAATGTATAAAGCATATTTCAAATACTGTAGATTACATGTTTGCATACGGACATGATAGAAGCCAGCCAGAGAGAGAGAGAGAAGAGAGACAAAGGAAAGCTGTGCAGAGAAATGTGCACACACACAGAGGCAGAGGATGGTTAGAGGGAGGGATGGACGCGTGGGTGGGTAGGTGAGTGATAGCAGAGGTAAATTGGTGTAGCAATACTGGTGCTAGCAGTGGTGACTACAGCAATATAAACAAAATCTGACTGTTTACTATATGCTAGGCATTGTCCTAAGCACTTTACATATATGAACTACATGCATATGATTATTGGCAGTAAATTAAAAAGATACATGAAGAGAGTTGTTACTATAGGCAGGTAAGAAAAATTGCTAACCTAATACTTGCCAAGTCCCTCTTCTCTCTCAAACAGAGCTGATCACAGCGCTGTTTCTGCAATGCTTCCTGGAGGAACCAATCTCTCTTCATATTTGGGGATGACCCTCCTCTTGGCTGGAGGACCACAACTTTGCCACCCTTCAAGACCACCAGGAAGCAGCAAGGCACAGCGAGACTGAGTGTTCCATATGGCAAGACGACCACATAAGAGGGAAGATTCTCAGGAGCTCAGTTTCCCTAAGCAAGTCTTGTGTTAATCAGAAGAGACTGGATTCAACATTTAGAGATAAAAATAAATACTGTCCCTTCTCCACTGGAGCAGGTTGTCCTTGTTAACTACATCGCTCTGTGACTGGGTGTGTAATGGATATTCACATAGAAAAGCTTTCACCTCCTGTGTGCACAGCCCACACCCTGCTCCCCTCCCCCACCTCCCACCCCGTGATCACAGTGTTACAGCTTGTCTTTACTGTCTCCATCCATCTGTCTCTCTCTCTCCAGCTCCCCCTCAGGATCTGCCCCGATGGCCCCACCCTGCTTCCTGCCCCTCAGCTTCCTCTCTCGACCCTCCTTAACCTCCCTGTCTCCCAGACCCTGGTTCCAACCTCTCCCTCCAAATGGCCTTTACTTCCCCTCAATGTCGTTTCCTTTTTGCCTTTCTCTGCATACACAGAATGCTTAATTAAACCTCATTAACTAATGATATGGCCATGAACTAACAAAAATATCACCAGGGAACACTTTTAACTTTGAGCTCTTTAAAGAAAAGAAATGCTATAATCACATACTATGATGTGTCACCATCTGCAGTTAAAAAGAACATAACAGTAACTCACCTGCAGTTACATCCGATGAGTTCTCAAGACAAAATTAGCCCAATACTGACAGAAATGAGACTCCTATCCAATAATTATCATTTGAACTTTTAAGTAGGCCTCCGGGTATGAAACCACATGATTAAGATGTTGTTTTCCTCTTAAAATAAGTGATTTTTTATTTTTTGCCTACTGTTGTTCAACAGATGTTGGCACCTTTAATTACTGTGGATATCACATAACTCTAATTTCAAAGCTCTTTTTACCTTGCCAAGAATCAGGTAATGCTCATGCTTTGAGAAGGACAGAAAGGGGAGTTTATTTTCCTAGACAAGTTGGGTTTATTTTTACTAGAGATATTCCCCTAAGCAATGACTCACTGGCGTGAAACACATGCTCAGCTGTGGCTTTAGTGCAGTTTCTCAGCCATGACTTGACGTAGGCAGGTATTTCCTCATTGCCAAGAGAGAGAAAACAAAACAAAACAAACAAATTGTAAACTAATGACGTGGGAAGGGAGGCCATAACTCCCCAAAGTTTTCATTGCCACATTATGGGGAAAAATAAAAGTATCCATATTAATCTTGCTACAAATATTTAAAAGACTCAATATGAAGAGGCTCTTACAGAAATGCTGTTCTGGTCAAACACATTTGATGAGAGTGATTATTTCAACAGCATTTAGATTAATGCAGCACTAATTGTACTGGATGAGTTGGTGTCCCCTCCCCCCACCCCAGGCTTCCTTCCCTAGGCTGGTGTATTGACCCCTCAGCTGTCCAGTGTGTTGGCTGCCAATGGCCCAGACCTGCCACCTTCTCCAGAGCAGTGGTTCGCAAAGTGTAGTCACTGAACAAGCTATCTCAGTAACACTTGGGAACTTGAAATGCAAAACTTGTACCCCACCCCAGACCTACCAAATCAGAAACTCTGGATTGAGGCCCAGCAATCTGTGTTTTAATAAGCCCACCAGGTAATTCTGATATACGCCACAGTCTGAAAAGCATTGCTCCAGTGAAATCCCTTTGGTACAAACAGTTTGTTTTGGGTCACAAGGAAATTTCCTTTAGATAAAACAGGACCTAACAAAGGAAGTAACCACCTCCCTGCCCTCACTAATACTCACTAATAGAACGTAGCGTAGTGGTATCTTGGTAGGTACAGGTGGGAACCTTCAACACCCAGGTTCCCATGAATCCCCTGGCCCAATCCCATTGTTTGAGGACAGTGGGGGCTCTTGCTGGAAGATTTTGGGAAAGCTCAGAATAAGGCAGGTGGCCCACAAGGCCATGCTTAGCCTCCTCAGGATCTGCATCCTCTCCCATCCTGGAGACTGGAAAAATCACCAGGTTTACGTGTCAGCATGGTCCACCTGAGGAAAGGCTGTCCTGCTAGGGGAAGAGAGGAATTATACGTTAGAAAAGCCACAGGATCTGGCTGATATATACTGCAGGGAATCAGGAGAGTATGCTTGGAAGTACAGCCTAAGGGTACTGGATCAAGGGGAAGGAAGCCAGAATACAAAGCTGGAGACAAGAGATTTCTTGATTAGGGCACCCTCGCCTGTGACTCTGTCTCCAACACACTAACAAGGATTCGGAGGGCTCATCCTTACACAGTGTTAGGATGGCTCTTGGAAATGTGAAAAAAGCAATGGCTTTAAATGAAGTAGAGATGCCAAAATTCCACAGCAGAGAGTTGAAGAAGAAACAAAAATGTTCAGAGGAAAAAAAATTGCTAGAATGTGTCTGTTGTGTAAGAAAGGAAAACCCATTGATAGACGATGTCCCTCTAGGTGGCCAAGAGGGCACAGCTTTTACCCTGGTGGCAGGAATACGCTGCTAAGGAGATCCATGCTCATTGAGAAGGTCACTAGAGGCTGTCTTTTGATAGATGTGACTGTCATAGAACTGGGCTGACATCAGCTGCCCCAATAAAAAGCCACAACTGTTTGCCCAGTTTCTCAATTCAGAACTCAGGGACTGAAGTTCCCATGAGGTAGGACCTTGCAACGTAACCAGTGAATAGAGAAGTGGGTTCTCTCACTTCTTCCTCGAAGGAATCCATGCCATTTACTTTGAAAACTATATCCTACGTAAAGGAGGGTAGATTTTTCAAGGACTCTTTTATGCAGGTTTGAGTTGAAGCTCACACCCAGGGATGGAAATCACCACCCCCTACACCCACGTGGAAATGGAAGCCACAGATCAGGAAATACATGGAGTCCTGGCCCAGACTTGTCTCATAGGTGGCCACGGATCCATGCAATAGTGGATTCCCTGGTTCCTAATATACGATTGGAGTGAACTATATTACACCACTGAGGAGGGGCCTGAGAGATTAGTGTCACCCTTACAGATTTAAAGAATGCAAGGGCAGTGATACCCGTCATATCCATGTTTGTTTTACTAGCTTGATCCTTGCAAAAACCAGCTTTATTCTAGCCAATGATAGTGGACTGCTACAAGCTAAACCAAGTCATAGCTCAAATTGCAGCTGCTGACTCTGCTGTGGTATCTCACGTAGAGCAGATTAACAAAGCCAGCGTGTGCCGTATGGCCACTGACCTGGCAAGTTGGCTTTGTTGTCTTTTCTTTTCTAATACCTAAGAGGAGAGAGTATGAAAAGCAGTTTGCTTTCACAGGGAAAGGACAACAGTATACATTAAAGACACTATGCATCAGCCTTGCCCCAGGATATGATAATCTTCCTACTCTCTGCCACAGCGTATTTCAACATTATGGACATTCTACAAAAACTAAACTGGAGTCACTTTAGTGATGATATCATATAACTCGGGCAAGTGGAGCAACAAGCGGCAAGTTCTCCAGATGCCTTAGGATCACAGGAGTGTACCAGATGGTGAGAAACACGTATCACAAAGATTTAGGATCCTGCTATGTCAGTGAAGATTTTTTTTGTTTTCTTTGTCAGGGAGGGGCAGGCAGTTGGCTGCCAGGAACATGCCAAGACTAATTTCTCAAAGTAAAAGGAAAGTTACTGTGTCCTGCCCCTCTTACTCCTAAGACAGCTGCATAATGCACGCCAGGCTGCTAAGGATGCACAGCTACCCGCTTCTCCTTTGGCTGAGCAGACGCTGCTCTGTGAGTCATTTATACCCCATACTTAGAGGCGACTTGTGGCTAATGAATGACTGACCCTGAAATACAAATGTCCATCCTTCTTGCCTTTTAGTGGGACCAATTCTCTGGTGCAGTTCATGCTCCAGAGATGTCTGTGCTCGGGCTGAAGCTAGACTCCAGCAGAGGCCACGTTCTTCCTTAGTCTCTTCCGTGCCCTGTCCTCCTTCCCTTCCTTCTTTTGTTCCCGGAGCAATCCCTCAATAAAACACATGCACCACAATCTCTCACTTAGGGTTCCAGTCTCCTGCCTGCTGGGAACTCTGGCAGGGGCTTCCTGGCCAAGGCCTTCTCTTCCAGGGGAGGAGCAGGGATCTGGGTTTACTTTTGTTTTTTTCCAGTTTTGGGTGTACCCTTGGTGCCAGGTTGTCGGGGGGAAGGTGAGCACTCTGGGTGGTGCTGTGATGTGGCACTGGATATTGAGTAATAAATCTGCTGTGGTTTTAAAAAAACAAAAAACAAAAACTTAGTTTTTTTCACTTAGACTCTGCCTCTAAGGAAGTCAATCTGAGACACCGATGCCATCAAAATAGGTACATTTTCAACAATCAGCACCAATTTCAGTCCTTCCCCAAGATCCCATTTTCAAAATATAATGACAAATTTTATACACCAACTTGTAAATCTCCCCCTCCCTAGATAGAGTAGAAAGCAGTAGTTAAGAAAATAGTGGTAGGGATTGGATAGCTTTTGTGATGAAATCCCAGTTTTAGTAGATATTATCTTATGTAACTTTGGGCAAGTTACCTAACCCAAGCATCCATTTTTTTCCATCTATTAAATATGATACTTGGAAGTAAAAATAGTTCTTACTTCCAAGATTATATGTCATAATACCTGGCATATTACAAGGACCTAATAGAAGTTCAGTAGTAAGGTCATGGCTGTTATCACCATTAACATTGTATGGAAATAGCATACAATTATCTAATCACTCTACTCATGAAGTAAACAAAATTTAAAACTCCATATACTCCCCATTTTATTATTTATACAGCTAATTTCAAGGGAATCCTGTTTCTATTTCGCTGTTGACCTTGTTTGTAATATTCTTGGGTTTTTCTTAGAATCACACACAATTTGCTAGAGGCCACTCACATTGACACAGGCATCTAGAGGCCAAACATAACCAAGCCAGAGCATAAGTCACCAGCACCTGCGAGGATGATTCTGGTAGTTGAAATAATCAGTTTAAAGGAAGAACAGTTTTTAGAACCCTGTGCTACCCAAAAGTAAACGCCAATATGCTGTGCTTTGCTTGACTTATATGTAAGAAGTTCCACAAAACTTTTTTAAAACATCAGACAGAAATTTTCAATGCTCAATTTATTCCTAAAAAGCAAATTCCCTGAGGTTAGAATAAATTAGCACTCCAAATGTCAATGTTAGAGTGATTGGCTTTTGGAAAACTGTTATTTGACTAGAAAAACACACACACACTCACACACACACACGCACACACAACTGCCACAAACCAAAGAGTGTTAAACTATGCAGTAAAATAGAAAAAGAGAAATTTTGTTCCACTGTGATTTTCTTTTTTGATATAAGGACAGAAAAGCATACATAGCAGAGACATTATGTAGCTAACAAATTATCTGTTTGCTAAGGAGGAAAATTATGTGATTAATTATTCCACTTTTTGGGGACTGGCCAGAGGTTTTTTCCTATATTCATCAAATTCATCAAATCTTTGAACTCCCTATTTAACATATATTGCTAG
Source organism: Eulemur rufifrons (assembly GCF_041146395.1). NCBI lineage: Eukaryota > Metazoa > Chordata > Mammalia > Primates > Lemuridae > Eulemur > Eulemur rufifrons. The sequence continues at coordinate 185,920,448 of NC_090989.1, read as the reverse complement.
TTCCACATACATACAGGTCATGAGGCGACTCAGTTTATAGGCAGAATTACAAACAGATATCCCATTTAAATTTAAAACCTGTTAGTATCATCATTAGTATCAGAACCTTATGAACTCTATAATATTTGTGTGACAACTCAGAATATAAATAATTCTTTTCCAATACTGCCTGCATCATACAGCTCCATCTTTCTGCATTATCTGACTTTCCTGCTGCCTCCTACCCACACACATTGCTCCTCCGTTGTCCCTCCTTTATGACTGCAGCAAAAGCTCTCGGGGGGCGGGGGCTCAATGACAGTGAAACGTAGAGAGGATGGAAAAAGCCCTAGGATACTTCGTCAGAATGGCCATGCACTGAGAAAAGTGCAAGAATGAGTTTACCCAGTAAGACATGTTCTTTAAAAAGTAATAAAAGATAACAGAGATATTAGTGTCTTAATACACTCCTCCTTTAAGCTCCTCCTTTCAGCTTAAAATAGGAGAAGCATCAGGAATTACATCTGCAGAGCACTGGCAAGACAAATGTTTATGACATATCAACAGATAATCACATTGTGGTGTATTTGCATATGATGGAATATTATGCAGCAATAAAAAAAAGAAATTACAGTTATATGCAACATTAAGGATCCATTTCCAAAACATTATTTTGAGTGAAAAATCATACACACACACACACACACACACACACACACACAGATAACACACTTATGGGGTTCAGGACACGCTACCCCAAAATATGGCACCTCGGCATTTGAGGCAACAGGAGAAACAGGAAGGTTCCTCTCTGATCTTTTCCCATCCTTCTCCTCTGAAGCAGGTCGTAAGACTCTCATTCAAGAAGGATCCTCCCTATACCCAGAGGGCAGGAATGTCATTATCTCTGAAGACACAGGGAAGAATCTGAACAAACAGGCCTTGCTAAATTCCTGCTGTTTATTACCATTAGATCATATCTCCTTTGTCCAATCACACTTATACACTACTATCCACTTCTCCAACAAACTCAGCATAAAAACACACAGGTTTCCCTTTTTCTTTGGGTCTTCATTTCTGAAGGCTCCTGTGTCACCTAAAACTTAGATTAAACCAATGTATATGCTTTTCTCTTGTTAATCTGTCTTCTGCTATTGGTGCGTCCACCAGGAGCCTAGCAACGGTGAGGACAGAAATCCTTTCCAACAGGGGGGTGCCTTATTTCTTTATCCCTAGGATCTCTCAGGATTTCCAGGTTGCACTCCACTAAAGTTTGTTGAAGATGTATTAAATAAAGGGACTTCACAAACTCTTGACAGGTTGGGAACACCCTATGTCTTTTGCCAAAATCTCCCAAAAATCCAAGAAGACAAACTGATATTTTTGTCTGAAATATGAATTCTAAGAGAAAAGCAATCAGCCCTTTCAGCAATATTAAAGAGGATGAAGTACTAAGAGGTTAGGGAAGTAATTTTCTCAGTCAAATTACAAATAGTACAGTAAATTTAGTCTTTGGAAATGGTATGCAAAACATCCCCTTTTACAATTGACTAGGGAAACGAAGTTTCTACTTAAGGTTGGAAGGAGGTCATTTTAACTTTAAAATTTCAATTAACCTAATATCAGGAACATACTGAGCCTGAAAAAAAAAAATCTCTTATTTAGAGGTTTTGCTCCTCCCTTTTCCAAATGAAGAGAGATTAACCAGGATCTAATTTTTGTTAAAGAACATTAAAGAAGCCCCTTCAACCTCCCGTTTTTATAAATGACTTTTCTTCCGGCCATCCATTTGGCTAACTTAATGGCCCTTTCAATTCCCACTACTGCTTTGCTTTCCTATTCACCCTGGATTTAATAGTTCCAAACACTTCTGTCTTATGATTCACACTTAATCCAAACTAATAATACTCTGTTTTTATTGCACTAGGTGCGCTTCTTCTCAGCCTATAGGTGAGTTTGTGGGCTCCTGGGATGACCCATTGCTTGCAAAAAAGGGAAGTCTTAGTCTCAGTCTTTATTTAACTGCCTTCCTTCAGACAATGGACCAAGTCAATGCTTTCCTAAGTAATAAAAACAGAAAATAACTGTTTCCTTGTCCTTGTGATAAGGAAATAAATTACTTATGTCCTGAAAAGGGAAGAAAAGTAGATTTTGGACACGTTTCAGAACGATTTGTTTTGGCATCAGTTGATTCCAAGGATAGGACATTTCAAAGTGTTAAGATGTTCATAATTTTTTGCCTTCTCCTTACTCAATTTGTACATTTCTTCCTTTTTCTGGCTTCAGATTTTAGACTTCACTTCTCCTTAGATCCCTTTCTTGTTTCTTCTTCCTCACCTTCTCCTCTAATAATGTCATAATTGTTTATCCTTCACATGAATAAAACTGAGGTCAGTAGCTTAAAATCTTATTGTCGTTGTTGTTTAATCAATTTTATTCCTGCCTCTAGAACTTCCTTAAACTTATAATTCCCTCTCTTTATTCCCTCACTGTGCTTGACAGTAGTCTTTCAAGATTTTTTTGTCTACGTTGTATACACATACAACATACATATTATTTTTTTTGGTAACAGATAATTAGAGAACACTAAGCCAATAAAAGTTTTTAGTAATCATTTAATCCTATCCACTCATTTTCTATGTGAGAAAACTGGAATAAAGTAGCAGAAAAACTATGTTCCTGTAACTACTTAGCATCCTAGCTAGTTGGTGCCACAACCATCACTGGAGCTGATACTGGTTAACGCCATACCTAGTATCTAGCAATACAGAGTGACTGGTGGTGATTCTCTCTCTCACACACACACACTCTCTCTCTCTCTCTCTCTCTATATATATATATATACATATATATGCCAAAATATAAATGAGTATATGCCTCAAAGTGAATTGCATCATGTTGTTAAGATAGCGCAATGCCTGCCTCATTAAGTACCTCTTAAGCTTTTATGTACATGTCTTAACATGACCTCACATGCAAAATTAACTTGATATTCTAGAGGGCAGGGTTATTATTTATCCTCTATATTTATGCCCTTTTGACATTGACAATGGCCTATTCTTTGAAGATACTCAGATTTAAGTGACCATAGTCCTCTTTCCTCAAGGTCTGTGATATGCTCATATAAAATCACGGAAAGGCTAGTGGTATGGTGTTTATTAACTGTAGACACACTCCTCCCCATGCTCTTATACCTACCTTAACCAGGCTTTTGCCAACATCACTCAAATGTAACAACTCTCTGTCAAAAACCACCACTGAAGTGGAGACATTGCCCAATCAAATGGTCAATTCTCAGTGATTCTATCCAGGTTAGCAGCAGTATGTTGATGAAGCTGACAAATTCCCTCCCCTCTAAAACATTTACTTCACCTGGTCCCCAAGAAATCACACTCATTTTTATTCTAACCTCACTGGCCAATCTGCTTTCTCAGCCTTTTAATAATCAAATGTTCCAGCAAGTAGCCTTTGGTCCCCTCCATTTCCTGTAACACTTCTTTAAACACTGTCTATATTTCAATGGCTCAGCAGTGGTCTTGAGAATGTAGGTCAATATTCCCATTGTGGGACCCTAATACAGGGTTCTGGAAGGAACAAGGCAGAACCTATTCACAAATCATTGTATTTGTCTGCTCCAACCTGTCCAGGAGCTACCTGAAGGGCCGACACAGGAGGCATTTGTTTCTGTTTTGCTTAACTTGGAACTTGCTCAGGGTGGAAAAGAGGCTTGAAAGTATTGTGAGTGAATGAAAAACCCACAGCCGCCTGGGGTAAAAGACTGGAGTCAAGGCATACAATAGATGGCAGAAAGCCTGGTAGAAAAAGCTAGACAGAGTTACTTTGGGAAATGAGGACTTTCAAAGATACTTATGTATGTTAGAGAACTTAAAAATCCACATACGTGTCCAGAGCAGGGTGCATGCTCAGAAAAGACCTCAGAAGACCTTTAGTGTTCACTGTTGACTGACCTCTAGACTCAGTGCAAGCAGGAAGTGAGCAATAAGGCAGAGTTGTAAAGGGCCTGACTGAGAGGTTGAAGGAGTTTTCCAGCATGGAGCCAATCCACAGAGACTGGGAGCAGTGGGCTTTTTTTGTTTGTTTGTTTTGTTGTTGCTGTTGTTGTGTTTGCTTTTTTAATGTACTGACATTTAATGAAATCTCTGTCAAAATGCTAGCTGAGTACAAGGCAAAGAAACAGATTCCAATGATCGCACATGACAAGGAATACAATCTTTACAGAAATAGTTGGGAAAAGTCACTCAACACACAGATGAGTGTAGCTTCCGACAATCAAGAACATTCAGCTATGGGGCAGGGGGAATCTTATTTCCAGAGCTAACACATTATAACATTCAAATGCCAAGTTTTTGACAACCACCACCAATTCATAAAACATCCAAAGAAATAGAATGGTATGGCCTGTTCAAAGGAGAAAAATAAATTGACACAAACTGTCCAATAAGAAGTCTAGACATTGTCCAATGAGAATCTTATTTCCAGAGCTAACACATTATAATATTCAAATGCCAAGTTTTCAACAACCATCACCAATTCATAAAACATACAAAGAAATAGGATGGTATGTCCTGTTCAAAGGAAAAAAAATAAATTGACAGAAACTGTCCAGTAAGAAGCCTAGACATTGGACTTACTAGACAAACAGTTTAAATCAACTATCTTAAATATCTCAAAGAGTGAAAGGAAACCACAAGGAACTAAATGAAAATAGGAAAACAATATATGAACAAAATAAGAATATCAATAAAGAGTAGAAATTATAGGACTTAGCATTTCTTACTATTATATATGATTTACTTATTTATTATGCCTATTGATTTATCATCTCTCATCCTCATCTAGAATGTAATCTCTAAGAAGGCAAAGATCTTTGTTTTCTGGTTACCAGCACCTGACTGTAGTTAGTGGCTGACAAACAGCAAACACTCAATATTTGTTAACTGACTAAATGGTGTCCTCCACGTCCAACAGCCCATTACTTATAGCTCTGAGATATATAGAAATATTAATTATGATATGACAGTGACAATTTTGGGGGGTATGGAGGGACAAAGACAGAGGGATGGTATGTTATAAAGTAGACATGATGACTGGGGGGAAGTTGCTAGTGACGTAGTTGGACGGACAGTCTTGTAACCCTGAGTGCACATTATACAGACAATCAGTTCTCAGCTGGGCAAGGATCACATAAAATTCACCATTTACTTTAAGGATAGAATCTTCCCAGTGTTAAATGTGTTAATTCAATGAAACCCCAAAATAATATAATTAGAGTCAAATTTCCTAGACATGGAAAACATTTTACCAAGACACTTGCATGCTGCTTTTTCATTCAAAATTAAAATTTAGGTTATCAATATTTATACATTTTCAATTTTAACACAAAGGGTATTTGTTTAAAATATTAAATTTCTCCCTCTTTTTTTCTTTTCTTTTTTTTATTTACAACTTTGTTACCAATCAAGAACCATTAGCTGTACTGATTTCACGATTGTAAGAGCATTCTCCAGCTTACACCTTCCCTTAAGGAAAATCCTTGTATGGATATTTTCATGTAGTTCATAATTTCCATAAAAAAGGCTTGTGAAGTGGCTTCACTTTATAATGAAAATTTACCAAATTAATATCACCTGTGGTGATAAAGATAGGTATACAGAGTGAAGGTAACAATCTATCTTGCAGCTATCTTAACTTTCACTCCACAGTAATATGACTTACTTTATAATCCATCTTTTTTTGGAAAAAAAATCAGCATTATTTTGAAAAATCCATTCATTCAACAAACATGGTGTGAGAGTCTATTAAGTTACAGGTATCATTCAAGTGCTGGGTATACAGAAGTGAATCAGACATATATATTATTAAGGATACTTCAGGTCGCATGTAACAAAATATCTAACTTAAAAGTAGTTTAAAGAAAACAGTAGTGTTTTTAATATAAGAAATTCTAACATAGATGCTTCCAGGATTGGTTCACCATCTTAAGCAAGCCATCATGGGCCCGTGATTTTCCTGTCTGTCTTCTCCACTTTCCTCTGACTTTGACATTCTCTCCCCTCGTTAAGATGCCTGCAGGTTCCAGGTATCCTGTCCTCACGTGACAACATGACAACATGGCAAAAACGGAAGAGAAGGAGGTGGAGGTTTCCCTGTTTATGAACAAGGGGACTATATACCCTTGTTTTCCTGGAATCATCATAATGAGCCTTTTACTTCTAAGGTATTCTGGTTTGGATACTAAGTTATACAGTTGGCCTACTAACATGCCTCTTTTTTCCTAAGGGAAGAAAGTATGTCCAAAATAAGTTCCTTCAGAAAATGTCTTCGTGAGTCCCAATGGTTAGGATTAAGTCAACTGCTTATCCTCTAACTGGCAGGGTGCGGGGACGGGTGTAAGTAAGCATTTGGCATTTTAACCTCCATAGTGGAAGAAGCTTTCTGCTGGCCAAAAAGAGGGGTGTTGGGTGAGCAGTTGAGAGCATCAGTCACAAATGACAAGTCCACAGTCTCATAGAGATCTGGAACTTCACCAAGCCCACGGTCTGCAGGAATAAATGGAATAATATCATTTATGCCCTACCAAGCCCCAGTGACACTTCCCCATGTGGCTCCTGCAGACTGTACCACCCAAGGGTGTCACACACATTCTCCTGAGCAACCCACTGTGCATCTCCCCACTTTCTAGGAACTGCTATTTTCCTAGGGGCATTTTCTGGGCACAGTGGTGCTGTCAGGACACTGCTAAGCACCATGTTTTCCACTGACACCGTAATACCCTGCTTTGCGCTGCTGCCAAGCCACTGGTCATGGTGTCAAAGCTATTCAGAGATCTGTGACAAAGTAGGGGAGAATTAATTTCTCTCCATATAGTTCACTCTTTTAGAAAGTTACAACACGTTGCTGTTGGTGTGTTAACAGCTACCAAAGTTTACAATGAGGTGGAGCTTGAGACAGACATGCCTTAGGTTCATCAATAGTCAGCTCCCTTTTATTTCCCTAAACAAGTCTGTTTGAAGAAAAAAACTTGCTGTGACTTGCTTTTGGGTCAATGAAATGGGAGAAACAATGCACATCCCTTTCAGGTAAAAGCATTGATGAGTAGTGTGTGGACCTGCCACTCTTCCAAGGCTGCACAGTGGGGAAAGAGGAGTGTGTTGAAACAGAGGTGCCCTGAGTGTGAAATAGCCTCGAATGCTGAACAAAGACATGGAGCACAACTGTCCTGGAACTTCTCTTGGAACCTCAGCAGACTTATAGGGCTGAGAAATATTTGTTTGGTTAGTCCAATGAGAGTTTATTTGTCACCACAGTGGAGCTTAGCCTGTGCAGACTGTGATCCTTTCGTGAGCATTGCCTGCCTGTTCACCACAGGATTCACGTATGAGTGCTGGCCTTGGGAGAGGGAAGTTTGCCCCTTCCTTTTCACAACTGAGCATTCCTTACTGGGCCCAGCTCATCTCATCATTCTTCCTTTAGAAGAAGTTCTCCCTTAAGATCTATTTTATTCTCAATTAGACTTCTGGAGAGTGATCTGAGAGTTGATCTGCATTTACCTGATATATCTGAATCTATCATTTGGATCCTATTTAACACCCTTGATATATACGAAGAATAACTGATGTGACAAATGTTTTGTAAGCAGGATATAGACACAGTGTGCCTGAGAGGATGAGATCAGGAACAAGGCTGAGCGATGAGGGAAGAAAAGCATTGAGACTTAGGTTGGGGCTTGAAGAAGGCACAGATTTCATGGGAGAAGGATAAAGAAGGGAGAAGATGGAAGAGGAAGACATCGATGTGGGGTAAATGGCACATACAGTTAGGATGTAACTCAGACATGAGAGAAAGTGGCACAAAAGGCCGAGAAGAAAGTCACCGTAATGTTTAACCATATTTGTCATGTTGTTTGGGTTGCAAGGACAGAAACCTACTCTGAAGCATGTTATACAAATAGCAGGAGTCTGTAAGTTTATAAAAGTAAAATTTCAGATCCAAACTCAGGCCCAGGAGGGCTCAGGTACTGTGATGATGCCTTTGAAATCTGGTATCGTCTTCTGCAGCATTCAGCTCTTCCATGATTTCGGGCAGGCTCCCTTCACGTAAGTAGGCCCAGCAGAGCTACATTTATAACCTTTTAACTTGGAAACTTTAAGGAAAAGAGAGAGAGTGCCTCTTTCTTGAGAGCTGCAGTAAACGTTTAGGGTTTAGATAACAAAACCTTGCTCTGCCTTCAGTTTTGGGCTAACTTTGAAATAATCTCGATTGTGACCAGTAGTAATATAAGCTCTGTGCCTCCTCCCAGAGCTAGAGGTATGTGTGACTCCAGCCCATTTGAACAATGTGGGCTGACAGTGGAATGCCGGCTTCCCCAGACGACCCGAGTGCTGTGACGAGAACAGGAATGGATGCTGGGTAAGCAGAAATAATAAATGATCCCCACCTGAGCCTGACTCTTAGCATATTCCTCCTAAAAGTGACCTTGGGGGTAGGTTAGCTTAAATCGGCCGGGCGCGGTGGCTCACGCCTGTAATCCTAGCACTCTGGGAGGCCGAGGTGGGTGGATCGCTCGAGGTCAGGAGTTCGAGACCAGCCTGAGCAAGAGTGAGACCCCCGTCTCTACTAAAAATAGAAAGAAATTATATGGACAACTAAAATATATACATACAAAAAATTAGCCGGGCATGGTGGCGCATGCCTGTAATCCCAGCTACTTGGGAGGCTGAGGCAGGAGGATTGCTGGAGCCCAGGAGTTTGAGGTTGCTGTGAGCTAAGCTGACGCCACGGCACTCATTCTAGCCCGGGCAACAGAGTGAGACTCTGTCTCAAAAAAAAAAAAAAAAAAAAAAAAAAAAAGGTTAGCTTAAATCCTTTGTCCTAGAGGCGAGAAAATTAAGTCCTAGAAAGAGAAAGCCCAAATGAAAGTAACTTACTATGTTGTAAGCCTAGTAATCAAATATAATTAAGACCCATAGTTGTTCAGTTAATAAAAATGTCTATCTTAGAAATTATTCATTAAAAATACATAAATACATTAAATGTTAAAATCTGAAACGTACACACACACACATACACCCCTGTAGAGACAGAGAAGGGGGTGGGGGGGGGCACGGAGGGTCATTTAATCTTTGGGTGTGGGATCAAGGTACTTTCTGTAAACAGTGACCATGTATCACCTGACTCTCCTCTCTGTCATCATCTGGGAAAAAAAATCAAATATACTAAGATCCAGTTTTATGGTATTTAAGATGAAATGAAAACTTAAAAGTAGTTACACAGCAACCTAACTACAGTATTTTTTCTAGCGTTTATGATTTCTCACCAACCTTTAACTATTTTCCTGCCTGCAACTAATAGTGATAAACATACCAAATGTTTTCAGAGCATTAGAATTTATTTTCTTTGAAATAGCATCTTTTTCTTTTTTCCTCCCTCCACTAACTTCATTGGTTTAATATGATTTTTAACTACATCGAATAATTGTAGAAACACATTTTGTAGGAATAAATTGATATAGAAACAAAAACAGCTGATTTTTAATAGACAAAATCCAACTTGGGGGACACACTAGAGACCACTCTATTAGCTGTGAGTGTTCAGCGCCGGGGCATCATATAGTATGTCTTAAAAAAAGATGGATATTTTCTTGTTGGTTTACAGATTTGCCTGTTTGGAAATGATTAGTGGCCAGTTAAGTGATGTCAGTAAAGAGAATGTCTATCATACTTGACAAGAGACAGAGTGGCTCAAAAACTGGGACTCTATTCGTACAAAACAACTTACAGTTAATTGTTCTCCGAGCTCCTTAGTTATCTAGGTTGCAGATTTCCCTGTTTACATTTCTTACCACCGGCTCACGGTCAACAATCTCTAGTTTAAATGTCACAAACTTAAAAGTAAGATGGTGTTATTCTGCACACAGATGTCTGTCTCACCCTCGTGCCCTGCTCACTCTCCTGCCTTCAGGCCAGTCTATCCGCAGGCACAGTGCAGTCTAGAAAGGAAGTCCCCAGTGGAATGTCCAAGGCAGAGGCTGCCTCCTCTGTACTTTCTACTTTCTGGGGAGTCAGACCTGAGGCTTCCCATGTATGTTTGCAACATCTCGACAAACCACCCAATCAAGCCATCATGTCAACCCTGCACAGACAGTCTCTCCAAAATTGAAAGGAAAAGCAAAATGAACCAAGAATGCAAGAGCCACTCCTAAGGGATGCAAAACAAATAAACAAACAAACAAAAAGTGCAACTCACCACCTGGTGAATTGTTGAATTAGAATATTAAGTGCATTTTTTTTATTGAACATCTTTAGGAACAAAAAGTCAAAGAGAAAGAGAAAGACAATTTTGGATAAATGTTTTCCCTGTCCAGAGTTTTCTTTCTTTAAATTTATACAAATAAGTAGTCCCTTGTATATTCAGAGAATACATTCGTATATAGTAAATAGGAAAGAGAATTTTTTTAAAAAAAATATTTTTATTATGTTTTAGGTCCTCTGGTTGATGCCAGAGGTTCAGAAATAAAGGGAATCCGAGGGCACTGGATTCAAGGCGGTTCAGAGTCTAGTTGTGAGTGCTGTGTGTGAGCAGATGAGTGTGATGAGGGTTTGCCGTGAAGGGGCATGTGGCATTTTGGACTGGGGGTGCAATGAGTTTGCTTCTTGTGGGGGACAGCATAGCTAACTCATTCTGGGTAAAGCAAGGAAGTCTTAAGAAAAAAAAGATTAATGATTTGATCTAGATCTTGAAGGAAAGAGTATTTTCCAGAGCAATAAGAAATAGGGAAACATTGGGAGATTTTAGGCAGTGAAAGGATGGGATATAAATCTGTGCCAGGAATCTAGAACAATCTGGAGGGGCTTGAGCTGCTGACCTGGACCCACATCTTTCAAATCTTTATTTTGGCCTGCATTATGTCTTGGCTTCCTGGCCTTTCTTCTTCCTTTGCCTCTTTGTAACCTACATGCTGTTCCTTAAGAAAGGGTACTTTACAGTAATTATCCTAATATGACATCTATATGCTTCTTTATCATCTGTCACCTCCACGTTAGATGCGAGACTTTGTCTAGATTAACATCTGCTATGTTTCAGTATGAAGATCAGTGTCTGATACTCTGCTGGACCTTATAACGTAAACATTTAGAGAAACACTTAATGAAATACATTGTCGTGACAATGAACATGCAGTATCTCATTGCTCTCTTATTAAACTAGGTGACAGGTCCAAAAGGCACATGCGTACATTGCTTACAAACAGCACTGTGGTTCAAGGCAGTATTTTCCTTCTTGGCATTTTCTCCCATTCACCCAGCAAAATCCTGTAACACAGGTGGAACATTCCAGGTAATGAAGGAAAGTCAAAATAGGGTACATCTAAATTAGAGCCAGAAATATTTTCATTCAGATCCTCAAAGCTTCTATCTTTCTGGTTTTAGGAAAAATAAAGAATTGTTTCAATCGCGAGTAAAAATCATGAAATCCTTAAAAAAAAAAAAAAATGGAGCTGGCTTTTTTATGCTGGGTCCAGACTCTTTCTACATATATTGCAAATTTAATTCATGAACCAAGCTGTTCTATAGACTCATTTGAAAATCATCACCAATTGTGAAAGTCATTACAGTTAGCTTTGAAAATCTACCCTTCATTATACTGGCTTCCTAATGTTAATGGTTATGGCAGAGATGAAAAGATGCTGGTCCATGACCCTTGCTGGCTATAATTAGAGGATGCTGAGGACAGCCTACTCTCGGAGAAGCAGAGTATTTTGGAGGGTGAAGAGTTGAAGGTGACTTGGGCCTTTTGTGCTCTCAGGATTGGTTGGGGGCAAAAGAGGATTACTGAGAGGCCTCGTTAATGGGGCAAAAACAAGTGAGGAAAATGCCAGGGATTCCTTGGCTCATCAGATAATATAGAAAAGCTAAAAATTACCGAAGCGCTTTGGCTCAGGAGTTGGGGGAGCCCTGCCAAGTTCTGGAGACATTTCCCAGATCTCCCAGGAACACCGGGCAGCCAGCGGGACCACAGCCCACCTTTCTAGGACTTGGCTCCGATCATGGTTAAATTGAAAGGGGCAAAAACAACATCCTTGGCTAAGAAACACCGAGGCTCCCTTTTCTATAAATGAGGAATAAATACAGATAGAAGATAAAAACTGCTTTCACAATAAACTTACTAGCATCTTGGCCTTAAAACAATTTATCATTATGTTTATGCACATACAGAAAATGCCAGCCAAAAGTCCAGATGTTTGCTGAACACGTTCACAGTATGGATCTAAAGGAAAAGAATGCGTATTATTACCGGCTTTTTCCTATTTACATCTGAGCATTATACAATACAGTCAAAGATACAGGGATAGGTAGCAGGATTAGGAATATTTGGTGGATGTTCTGGGCCCAGCACAATCCAGTATGGAATATCCACCAAAAAGAAAAAAAATAATCAAACGAAACAAACAAGGAAAAAACAAGCAAGCAACTCTAGGCAGGACAGGAAAACTTTCTCACCCATATGGAACACATTCCATTTACAGTTTTATTTTTGGTATTTCATAGCTTTGTTCAGAAGCCCTGGCACAAATGAATGCGTTTCTTTTTTTACTTTCTTAGGAGTAACACTGTCAATGCATAGACACAATCTTAATGTTCCATTTGCTGTGAAAGTGAACGAAGCTTGGCTGCTCTTTGCTCCTAAACAATGTGGCTAGATACAAGCTACAGCATTTTTTACACAGCCACAAGAAAATCTTCACCTTTCTCTGAATGGGAATGGAAATTTTTCCTTAAAATTTTGCTGTTCTATCACATTCCAATATTGTTTTTATTAATATCAACATTTATCCTCCATTTCATTATTTGGGGTCATATATATATTTTTGCTAGTTCATGATGCTGTTTTATGTCTGATTTTGCAAATTTGCACATCCCTATATATACATGAAAATAATCTTTCCTTTCAATAATTTATAAAACCTTTGCAATAGTTAGTAATTTCCTAAAATATCATGCACCAGGGGTTAGTAACCATGGAGTAAGAGCATCATGTCCATGTGGCTTCTAAAGCTTAGGAAGACAGGACCTCAGCTGAGACCCTGAAATTTGTTGCCTTGACTTGATTGTCAGCCAACTCTTGCCCTTCATCCCTCCTTAGAGTTTCTAACCATGTTCATCATATTTCACATGCTCAGATACTCCTTAGACTTAGTACAAACTCCTTAGTGTAGTTCTCAAGACCCTTCACAAGGCAACCCGGGCCCACTTTCAAGCCTATTTTGTGCTAGACCCTTATGTAGTCTGTGATTCCTCCATCCATCCATCCAAGGCAATCACTTAAAAAATTTGTCTGAGCATCTGCAACTTTCAGGCAAAGAACCAAGTGCTGGGGGTACAATGGTGCATAATAGACACGTTTCTGGGTAGAGACAAGTAAAGAGGTAGTTATAATGGCAGGAGATATGTGGGATGCTTCTAACACAGGCTTGGCTGGGGTGGGATGGCCACAGATGCCTTCTAAGAAATATTAACATCTAAGCTGAGACCCAAAGGCTGAATAGGAGTCAATCAGCCAATGTACAGTGTAGTATTGACTAGAACTCTAGAAGAGCAAAGGGTCTTCCCAATGTCTTATAAATAGGAAAATTCTTAAAGAACTGGAAGAATTTCAAGATGACTGGAGTGTAAGGCTGTGCTGCAGAATGAATTATTTGTATTTCTCCCAATGTGTCCCGCTCCGTCATTCCTCTGTCCCCGTCTCCCAGGGGGTGGCGGGTTCTCCTCATTATCAGTGATGGTCTCTAAGTCATCACTTCATGCAGGATGTCTTCCCCAATCACAACATCACCTTAGGGAAACTTCCACCATACCTCCTCTGTGCCCTATTCCATTCTACACTTAAATGGTGTTTCTCATGTCAAATAGTCACGACACCTGCCTTCAGCTCTGTGTGCTTTGACGGTGAGGATTTAGAGTCCTCATCTTTTGTTTTCCTGACTCCTAGCACAGAGCAAGGCACACAGTAGATATACTGACTTTTGAGTGAAAGGAGTGGAGACAGTGAAAATGTTGTCTTTTATTCTTGCCACCCATCTGCAGATACATGGGTCTGGGTTGTAAGATAGGCAATCTTCTCCGGACATGTATTGAGAAATGGAATTAATTCAAAGCCTCTCAATGAAAACATGAGTGACTCATGGGATCTTTATCTTCTGCAGATAACAGAAAAGGAACAGTGACAGAACCACAACCTTATTTGTTTAAAAAGGCCTGCATAGACCATATAGCCTTCTGGGAAGAATAATTAATTAGATTGGGGTAGAGAGAGAATGGGAAGAAATGCAAATATTTGATCCTTTTTGGAATGAGAGGACAGAGTTCTTTTTAATGTGCAAAGCAGATTTTAGGAAATCTTTGGAGACCTGGCCCATCAGAAAAAGGAACACAAAGCAGGATATTGGCAGAGGAGTGCCTTTTTCTTTACACAGTGTCTTTGTTTAGAAATAACTTTTCTTTTCAAATTAAAGGGGAACATATTATAATAAGCAAGCTTCATTAGATCAGAGGGGTGTCAACAGACACCCTCTCCTAAAGGTGAATAAATTTAGGAAGGCAAGAGAAAGTGAGAAAAAAAGCTACCTAGGAAGGTGAGTGATGGTGGTTAAGAGAGGTGGTGTGTTTGTCATCACAGCCTCCCTGACCTGGAGGGACCTCCAGAGGTTCTGGGGGAAAAACATCCTTGTAGTTACCTTGCTAAGGAAGTAATGGATACATTACAAACGGAAAGTATTCTCTCAGAAGATGCTGCTCACTTACACAAACTTGCATGTGCTTTCTATATATTTCACTTCTTATTAACAGTAATACTCTCCTCTCAGAAATCTCCTGTGGCATGAATGAGAAAAAAAAAATACATGCTAATTGTGATACTATGAAAATAACATAACCTCTTCCAAAGAAGAATATCAACCAAAAGAACAGACCAGGTATGTGGCTTCACGGCATTTCACGGCTACAAATTCGAAACGAACCTGCATAAATTTTGTGAAAATGCCAAAGCCTCCGAGAAACACATGCTTTGGCCGCTCAACACAGCACCAGTCATTCTGTTAGCATATCGTATAGCTGACAAAATCCATACCTTCCACGGTAGCTCTCTTGGGCTGAATGGTGATGGCTCCTTCTGCGATATCTTCGTTTTGGTGCAGTGGGTTTATTTTGGATCCCCAGCTGTCGGATCCCACCCAGAGAAAATGGCCCACTTGGTCAGCCCTTTTGGCTGCCGCAAGGATCTGCCTGTGAAGAAGAATATGAAAAGGTGTATTAATGATAAAGAACAGCAGCTGAATGTGTGCACATTAGGAGTCAATCAAAAGGAAAGCAAGCTATTCCTTCTCCAAAGGTAAATAATCAATTGCAAAAAAAAAAAAAAAAAAAGTGTGTGTGTGTGTGTGTATATATATATATATATATATAAAAGGATTTATATCCCTAATATATAAAGAGATTTTGTAAATAAAGAAAATAGTCAAAGCATCTTGAGGAAAATAGGCAAAAAGCAT
This sequence comes from Eulemur rufifrons, assembly GCF_041146395.1. Lineage (NCBI taxonomy): Eukaryota > Metazoa > Chordata > Mammalia > Primates > Lemuridae > Eulemur > Eulemur rufifrons. The sequence goes on along the minus strand of NC_090989.1, from coordinate 185,904,904 downwards.
TCCAAGTTAGAAGATAAAAGGAGAAATATAAATGTTTAATAAGCTGGAGAAAAACATTTACCTCCATTAAAAAGAAGGGGAATGCAAATTAGAACAAGATATCAAATTCACTTATTACATTGGCCAGACTGTTTGTTTTGTTTTGTGAGTTTTGGCTTGAGGCTGGAGAAATGAGCATTCTCATTCACTGCTGGTGATACATATCATTTCTGGAAGCCAATATATTTACAAATTAAAGGTCTTAAATTATTTATTAAAATAAACAGAATTCCATGCTAAACATGAAAAATTTACAACCCATGTTTATGAATGAAAATACTATATACATAACAAGCATAACAAGGACAAATAAAAGAAAAAAGAATATTTTTATTATTAATGGAATAAAATAATTATTATTTTCCATTTATTATTCATGGAAAAGTTATGGCAATAGTATTTTTGGAACAAGAGGGAATGGATGAAAGGTAACTGCATTGACAGATCAGGAAAAGCTACAACCGAAGCCCCTTTGGTGGGTGACACCACAGGAGAAGTGGTTTGCCCGCCTCCCAGCACTTGGCGGTACCAGGCACCACAGAGGTGTAGGGCTAAATACAGGAGGATGGGTGGACAGACTGTACATAAAATAGCAAAACTCCAACTCTCCTCTTTCTTCCAGGAAGGAAATGAAATGGTAATTTTCTAATAAAAGGTTCTGATACTGTGAACACCCAAGTGTAAAAGACTGATAAAAGATGGCGCCAAACCTGGGGGTGGCATGAGAAGGAAATGACTAAAAGTCAGTGCATTAGGTATTGAAATGGAAAGACACTTCAGGAAACTTAAACTTCTGCTCACAGAATACTGGTAACCAGGAGTATAATGTCCCAGGCCGAAAACAGCTTTTCTGGAAAAATATGAACCATCCCAGAAAATAGACCCTGGGTTTTGACCTACAGAGATCCTCTAATGCAAAGGCCAATCTGATTCCCGCCCAGGCGCCTGGGAGCCCTGTCAGTCGACATGCCCTGCCCCTGGTCATAGGGCTTCTTAGTGTCTTACTCAAAAGTGAACTGTCAGAAGTCACCCACTACTGAGGAAAATCTCCAATGTAAAATAGAAAACTCAACTAGAAAAAGAAAACTGGTGTGGCGTCGGGAAAAGAACAAAATATGAACAACATTTATTTTTTTTTTTTTTATTTATTTTTTTTTTTTTGAGACAGAGTCTCACTCTGTTGCCCAGGCTAGAGTGAGTGCCGTGGCGTCAGCCTAGCTCACAGCAACCTCAAACTCCTGAGCTCAAGCGATCCTCCTGTCTCAGCCTCCCGAGTAGCTGGGACTACAGGCATGCGCCACCATGCCCGGCTAATTTTTTCTATATATATTTTTAGCTGTCCATATAATTTCTTTCTATTTTTAGTAGAGGTGGGGTCTCGCTCTTGCTCAGGCTGGTCTCGAACTCCTGAGCTCAAACGATCCGCCCACCTCGGCCTCCCAGAGTGCTAGGATTACAGGCGTGAGCCACCGCGCCCGGCCTGAACAACATTTAAATGAGAATTGTCATATCTGTAATCAAGAACAAGATAATAAGAAAACATAACCAACAAGGAATAGCATTTCATTATTAAAAACATGAAATTAAATTTACTTTAGTGCAAGTATAGAAAAAAGTGAAGAAAATTCTCCAGAAATCAAAACAACAACAGCAAAAAGTTAGAAAATAAGAAATGCTGAGTCATTTTTTCTCTTATTAAGAACCAATCTGGGAAGACCTATATCCAACTAAAATTTGCAGAACAAATGTAAAGAAAAGGTGAAATAAATTTTCTTAAATATTTTCTAATAAAGAAAAATTTGAAAAAAATGAAAGTATAAGTTTCCAAATTTAAAAAGCTCAACCAGCATAATAATGGAGTGGGGAAGATATTAAACATGTCACAAGATGTAAGATCTCTGGAAAAATGAGAATATTCTAAAAGCTCTTTGAGAGAAAAACAGAAAGCATGCAAGAAAATAAAAAGCAGAATATCATCAACCTCCCAAGAGCAGAAATAAATAGATAAATAAAGACGATGGAAGATGAGGCAATGACTTCAAAATTTTGAGGAAAAAATGATTGTTTTAAAGTAGAATTTTAATATTTGACACACAAAGAATCCCAATGGAAACAGAATTTGCATATTTGTCCAGTAGATCTTATAGATTTTTCCAACCAATATTAGAACATCAAACTCCCTACAAGTTAAGAATCCTATAACTCATTAGTCACTACAGCTATTTGCTGTAAATTTATGTGTCAGGAATATGTATTTAAAAATAAATATGAGGCCACATCTTATACTCTCAACTACTAATTAAGTGCAGAGGTAGAATAAGGACATTTTTAGGGGCTAGGTGTAGTGGCTCACACCTGTAATTCTAGCACTTTGGGAGGCCAAGGCAAGAGGATCACTTGAGACCAAGAGCTCCAGGCCAGCCTGGGCAACATAGTGAGACCCTGTTTCTACATATTTAAAAAAATCAGCTGGGTGTGGTGGAATGTGCCTGTAGTCCCTGCTACTTGGGAGGCTGAGATGGCAGGATCACGTGAGCCCAGGATCGCTAAGGCTGCAGTGAGCTATGACTGTGCCTCTGCACTCCAGCCTGGACAATAGGGTGGAATCCTGTCTCTAAAAAAAAAAAAAAAAAAAAAATCATAGGTATAAAACACAAAAGTTTTGTTTAATTTACTCTTTTTTTATTTTTGTATTTTTTGTTTGTTTTTAAGACAGGTTCTTGCTCTATTGCCCAGGCTGGAGAGTAGTAGCATCCTCATAGCTCACTGTAACCTCGAACTCCTGGACTCAAACAATCCTCCTGCCCCAGCCTCCCAAAGTGTTAGGATTACAGTGGTGAGCTACTGCACCCTGCCCAATTTACTCTTTTTAAAAAAGTTATTGGAAGATATGCTCCAGCAAAATAAGGAAAGAAACCAAGAATAAAAATCACGTAGGATCCAACAAAAAGGAAGTAGAGAGAAAGGGGGGGAGGGAGGTAAAAACTCCTAATATGGTAGTGACTGATCCACATGAAAACATAATGATGGAGATTTCTGGAAAAAAGTGTTCACAAACAATAACAGAACTCAGATTATTTTGCACATGAACATATGGGAAAAAGTGACAGGCCTGTAACATCAATGCAAAAAATATTAAAGATAACTATGCAAGTAAAAACACTGTCATATTAACTCAAAGAAACCCAAAATGTTTTCCAAAAAATAAATCATGTTATGAAAAAAATATTTGATGCTGTAGTACAAGATATTTACATAATCATAACAATGTAAACACCAATTATTGTTAAATGAAAACCTGATAGAACAATGTTAATGTAATAGGGAAGACATCAGTGACCTAAATTCTACCTAACATAAGTATTAGTAGATGACAATGTTTAAAATTAATAATTCCAAAACTATAATGTATTCCAATTATGTAGATAAGACTAGAAGAAATAGCTTAATGAATTAAAATAGCTGCCCAAAGAGAACAGAACCAGAGAGTATGGAGGGATGGGTCAGGAGACTAATATTCTGCATCTAAAGTGTTTCAGTCTTGTTTTGCTTTTTTAAAAAAAACCATATACTTATTATTTTCATAAAAATAACACAATCAAATACTCACACTTTTTGCCTATAGAGTATAGATCACATCTATTAATCTAACCAAAGGAAATGATCAAAAATGCTATAAAAAATGTTTATTCACTTACTGGAAAGAACATAAATACAGAGCAATAGGAAATTGGTTTTTAAAATGACAATACACCCAACGGATGAAAATATATTTAGCAATTAAAAATATACTTAGTTAGATTTCCACAAGGCATTTTTAAAAATGTAAAGTCAAATTTTAAAAAGAGATTATTCAATTATGCTACAATAAAAACTGGCCAAAAATCACCTGTATATGTGTATATATGCATAGTTAAATGTATAGGATGATAATAGAGCACAGAAAATATGGAAGAACATATAATTTGTTATTAACAAGGTTGGGGAGGTGCTGATGAAGTTTGAAGAGGATGAAAAAGGTAGGGAGAAGCTGAGTGAAACAGGAAGAAAAGACAAAACTGATAGAAATACGAAAAAAGTATGGTCAATTTAATATATTTATGTATTGGTTTATTTACTAAGACCAATATGATTAAACCATTTAAAATTATTTGTGGTATGACAAGGATTAATCTATAATGTGACTTGTAAGAAAAAAAGACATATAATATTCTATGTGATCTTGATTCTGCTGGAGGAAACTTGTAAAAGTTAAATTATTGCGAACATTAAACCAGAATTTTAGTAGTGGTTATCTCTAAGTGTTGGAATCGCAGGTTTTATAGGAGATTTTTTAAAATTATTGTTTGTGATTATTCTTTTTAACCTTTAATTTTTCTAGAATATTGGGGGCAAAGTAAAATTTAAGGATTCTTTTTATTAAAGAACAACAATAAAAAGCATTTTCTGTATTTCCCAATGGATTTACAACGGGTATGTATTCCTTTTATAATCAGAATAAAGTATTTCAGAAAAAGAATCTGTTCTTGCTCAAAATCTAAATTATTGATACCCATGACTGATTTAGCACTTATCTTAGCCTCCAAATCTAGATGATAATGTCTTCCTACTGCAATTCTCTGACAGAGTATTTGAAGTTAATGTTTCAAGAAACCACAAAATTTCCCATCTACAGTATAAATCTTCTGAAGAGAGAAATAACAGTGTGAGTTATCAGTATACTTCAGACATCAGTGTGTTTAAGATCATGTTTTGGAAGAAACATATACATTTGGCTTTTATTACTGCGCTTAAGAAATATTATTGCCATCACTACCATGAATGGAAATATACAATAATATTCAACACATAAATAACCCAATGCAAAAAGAATGAGCATTAATTATTGGGTGGATTAGTTATATTTTACACCAAAAATTAAAAATTCACACTACATGCAAGTCAAGAGTATTATAACCGATTTGTCACCAAAGCTGTTTGCAGTTAATCCTTTATGAGCCTTGTACAACCTATTTAAAAATAAACAGGAAGCCATATCTTATCAATGCATTACACATTTAGCAAATGTGTAAAATAGGTATAAAAAGGATTTATGAGATGATTAAGAAGGGTATTAGTAGAGTTTTTTTAAAAAAACAAAAACCACTGGAGCAGAAAGATTATAGTAATATTAAGAAAACAAAATTCCATAATTACTAAAACACAAAATAGGAAAGAAAATTCCCTAAGAGAATTTTGTAAGGAGAGAAATAATACATTTAAAGGATGATCAGAATCAGCTCCCCTGAGAAGGGCATGTTTGAAAAAGACCTTGAATAATAGACACAAGCTGAACAGGAAGAGAAAGAGAGAAAAACCACCAAGAGCAAAGCCACAGTGGAGGAGCAAGTAGAACATGTTGGAAGATGAGAGTTATGCATTTTAGGTGGAGAACTGGGTGCATGTGGGTGAGGTCTAAAATGTTAAAGTGAGGCATTTTGAATCAATGTGAAATTCAGAAAGAGAAGCTTGTTTTTAAATCGTTAAATATGGGGCATTAGACTGCTCAGGTCATTCATTCATTCATTCAGTGCCATGTACTGAGCATCTACTATGTCCTGAGCATTGGGATCGTTTATGGAGGATACAAAGCGAGTCAAAGGAGGCATCATCTCTGCCCTAATGATGCTTACAGTCTAGTGAAGGATCCACACACTAACTAAACCATCCAACAATGTAAAAGGATACCATTGACGTAAACTAAGAATTTGAGTGACTACGAAGAGTTTTCCAAGGTCATGTTGCTCAGAGAAATCTTCCCTGACAAAGTGGCACTAGACATGGTATTGGGAATGATGAAGCAGAGCAGCAAAAAGCATTCCAGGTGGAGGGGGGAGAACACATGAAGACCTGGGAGTGAGGAAATACAAACAGCCCCTGTGCCTCAGTAGATAAAACAGGAGGGCACTTAGAAGGAAATAAAACTAGAGAGGCAAGACAAGGCCAGATCACCCTAAAAAGAATTCCAAATGGTTTTCATTGTATTGCTGGGAGAATTGAGGCTCAAAGAAGCCGGGAGGCAGTGGGAAGAACTTGCCCAACATGAGACAGTGTTTATCATCTAAATAGCAAAAAACCTCAGTTACAAGTTCAAGTTCAAGCTTTGTACTAGGATGATGAATAGATTCAGGATCAGTGTGGAGGATACACAAAGGAGGAAGAGAGACACAGGTTTGGGAGGCTGGTGACAAGGACAGTGCAAAAATCCAAGCAAGAAGTGATAATGGCCTGAACTCTTACACTTTACTATTAATAAAATACACTCATCTTCAGAATCAATGATGTATTATTATTTTGAACCATATGATAGAAAAAGATTTAAAACACCCCACAAATAGCTCTTTCACATTAGAAGTGTAAATTGGCACAACTTCTCTAGGCGATGATATTTATATTTTTTAAGAAGGGATGTACTCACCAGCAAATTGGTTTCTTTGATCATCACCTAAGTGCACATTTGGGAATAACACCAATTGGGTATCGGACAGAGGTGGGGGCTGGGGGGAAGGGATGGGTGTATACCTACTTGATGAGTGCGATGCGCACTGTCTGGGGAATGGACACGCTTGAAGTTCTGACTGGGGGGGATGGGGGTGGGGGGAGGGGATGGGTTTATACCTACATGAGTGCGATGTGCACTGTCTAGGGAATGGACAGGCTTGAAGCTCAGACTCGGGGGGATGGGGAGGGCATGGGCAATATATATAACCTGAACTTTTGTACCCCCATAATGAGCTGAAACTAAAAAAAAGAAAAAAAAACGGGGAAAAAAAAAAAGAAGGGATATATCTTTGTCTTAGGAATTTGCTTTCTCGGAATTTGTGAGTACTTATGATTTAAATATATAAAATCTGATACTTGCATATTATTCTATACCTGTATTACAGTTATGTGATGTATTTACATATTGCATAATACATTGTAGATTAACATTATATATTTGTATATTTATATTTGTATTTGTACACAGACTTGTGGAAAAGGAAGTTTATTGCAGCATTATTTATAATTGTGATAGTCTGTAATCAAACTTAAATGTCAATTAATAATAGATAATTTATAGTACAGGTATAAAATAAAATTCCACATGGCTATTAAAGAGACTGACTAGATGTCTACAGGTCCTGATATTGAGTGACCTTTATGACAAAATGGTAAGTAAAGATAAGCAAGGTGCAGAACACGGTGTACACATAGGATGCTACCATTGGTATAAAAACAAGGAGCACATCCCTCTAGCACATACACAGACATCTCTAGTAATTACCCCTTGCACCTGGAGGAGAACTTGTTAGCTAAGGGACAGGGCGGAGCATTTTATTTACCCTAGATCCTCTTAGAGGTTTATTTATTTATTTTTACTTTTTAATCAGGTATAATTACTGTTTGTTCTAAAAAGATACAAATGAAGATTCTGGACCAGGTTGGTAGTAATCAGAAAAGAAAGCAGGAGGCATTTATGTTCTAAAAACATGTCAAAGGTTGGCTCTCTATAGCTTGGCCAAGGATGCAAGGAACTAGGAAAAAAGGAAAGTCACGATTACAAGTAGATCTTTGAGTCCAAGGAGGATCAAGGTAAGGAAGGAAAAAGGAAAAACAAAATGGATTGGAGAATGTAGAGGTGTGACAAGTTTTCTTTTGAACATACTAAGTTCAAGGCACTAGCAATAAAGCCAGAATTATGATATATTTTTCTTTTACATTAAGAGAACAATTCTTTGAATAAAAATCTATTATATTTGGATATGTTTTAATAAAACACCTTCAAAAAGTATAGTTTGTTTTTTCTCTTTTTCCAAATAATTTAATACAATTATGTGCTAAGAGGGAAAATACATGACAACAACATGCTGCTACTGTCATGGTTCACTATAACTACGTGTGTTGGGGCAGAAGGCAAGTACAGACGTTGCCACTATGTAATTACAGCTGTGATCCTACGCTTTCGCTCCCCCTTTCTCTGCCAGCAGCCTGATCTTTCTGGCTCCTAAAGTTGCAACGTGCACATTAATAAATTTCACCAGTCATCCTTACTTTATATCCTCATCGTTGGCAAAAGTCACGACGGCCCTGGAGTTGGGGGTGTCCAGGAGCTGTTTGATAATTCTATCAAAGTCAATGGTCCTGTCTTTGCGCTCTTGGGGGATTCTCACGGACTGGGCAATGCAGAGCCCACCTGTTTGAGAAAAGAAAGCAGAGTGTCAATAAAGTTCCCACAGAGATGTCCAAGGGGCCAGGGCAGGGAGTTGGGAAGGAGGGAATTTTGATTGCTGAGTGCACTGCACTTCCCTGAAGCTGCTGCAGGGTGTGGAAGGCATGACCCATCACGCTGAGCCTTGCGCTGATGCTCAGACCTAGTACGTGTCACCCAGTATGGCACAACTTCCTTCTCTTTCTAATGCACTTATGAATGTCTAGTGATGCTCAGGAATACCAAAGACATTAACTCTGAGGCGGTAGGTTTAAGTTGGTAGACAAAATGGGTGTGTTGAAGGGGGTCTTTAAAGCGAATGCAATACCCTACACTAACACTGCAATAAGTAAACTACAATAAAGAAACTGGAACAAGTAAAGCTCATGTTTATCTCTGTGACTTTTCTGGTGTTTGCCTTCCCAGATTTCCCAGATTTTTTATTTTTTCTCCTTTCATACCCTTCTTGACTTTTAAAGCTCTGCTCCAGTGGAGTGAAATAAAAATAAAGAAAAAAACAACTATTACACGTCATAGTAACAAACTGACCACATACTATGTGCTCAAGACATCGTTAAGTGTTTTATGGGTGTTATCTTGTCTCATCCTCATTAAAACTTTATGAACTACTTAGTATTTCCTATTTTAGATTAGGGAAAAGGAGGATTGAATAGAAAAATAGATGTGTTTACTCCAGACTTGTCAAAGCCATTATGATATTAATTGACTTTACGAATCTCAAGACGGGGAAATATGCAGTTTACTAAGCAATGGGTCCAGTGGGTTCCGACTTCTCCACTTACTGCTTAGTAGTTGCTCCTGCATCTAGTATTTTACAAAACACACTTAGAGAAAGGCCAGTATAGATGAAACGGCTAGCGAGGATACTTGCAGGAAAGATCCTAAAGGTTATCCGAGGGTGGAAGACCTAGGGCGGAGACAAGTGGAAAACCTTGCTCTATTTGTAATGTGTTTAGGAGACACCTGTAATCAATAAGCTCACACTAGAACATAGAGAACTGCGTGGATGCTACTAGGCATCCACAAACAAAAAAATATAAACTCTAATCCAAAATTGATCCTTCATTACACTTTAATTCCAATTAGTGTCAGCTGTCTATAAGTGGCTCTCAACTTTCGGTGTGCATGAAATCACCTGTGCTTCTTCAAAATACAGATGTCTAACAACTCTATCCACCAACTTGACCTAATTGACAATTATAGAACAATCCACACAACAACAGAAGAGCACGTACTCTTTTCAAGTGCAAATGGAACATTTGTTAAGTTAGAATATATCTGGGGTCATAAAAGAAAAGAATAACAAATTTAAAAGCATAGAAATTATACAAAGTATGTTCTCAGGCCATAACAGAATGAAAGTAGAAATCAATAACAGAAAGATAACAGGAAAATCTCCAAACACTTGGAAACTAAACAACACACTACTGAATAACCCATGGGACAAAGAGCAAGTGCCAAGGTAAATTTAAAAATATTTTGAACTATTTTAAATGAAACTACAACATATCAAAATTTATAGGTTATAGCTAAAAGAGTCTTTAGATGAAAGTCACAGTGGCATACGCTTATATTAGAAAAGAAGAAACATCTAAAAAGAAACCTAAACTTTCACTTTAAAAAGTGAGAGAAAAATGCTGAATACCCCAAAAAGCAGAAAGAACACAATAAAAGTTAAAGCAAAAAAAAATCAATGAATTTGAAAACAAAAATAATAGAGAAAAACAATGAGATCAAAAGCTGCTTTTTTTAGCTGGACATAGCAGTGCGCCCCTGTAGTCCTAGCTATGTAGGAGGCAAAGATAAGTGGATCACTTGAGCCCTGGAGTTTGAGACCAGCCTGGGCAACGTAGTGAGACCCCACCTCTTAAAAAGGCTGTTTTGAAAAGAAAAAAGCAGATAAAAGATAAAATTGATAAATCTGCAAAGCAGACTGTGACAAAAAGGAAGAAATAGTAAATGATCTTATTCAGGAATGAAAGAAGGCTACCACGGATGATCTCATGGACATTAAAAGGTAATAAGGATATTATGAACAACTTCATGCAAATAAATTCAGCCAAATAAATAAAATGGAAGAATTCCTTAAAAGACACAAAGCATCAAATGGAATGAAGACTAGATGATCTGAATAGTCCTATATAAATTAAAAATACCACATTTATATCTTAAAAACTTCCAAAAAAAAAAAAAAAAGATACAGGCTCACAAGGTTTCAGTGATGAATTCTACCAAGCAATGATGGAAGAAATAAAACATAATCTACATAATCTTTCAGAAACTAGAAGAATGGAGAACTTAGCTCATGAGATGAATATTACCTAATACTCAAACAAGACAAAGATATTACAAAATATCAAAATGACGCCTGCACCCAAATGTTTATTGCACAATTCACAGTTGCAAATATATGGAATCAATCTAAGTGCCCATCAGTTGGTGAGTGGATAAAGAAAATATGAGATAGATAGATAGACGCCACGGAGTACTACCACTCAGTCATAAGAAGGAATAAAATAATGTCATTTGCAGCAACTTGGATAGAACTAGAGAACATTAAAAGTGAAGTATCTCAGGAATGGAAAAACAAACACCACATGTTCCCACTAATAAGTTGGAGCTAAACGATGGGTACACATGGGCATAAAGTGGTGTAAAGTGCATTGGAGACTAAGAAGGAGGGAGGTTGGGAGGAGGCTGAGGGACAAACATGTACCTATCAGGTGCAATGTGCACTATCCTGGTGATGGACACACTAAATGCCCTGACTTCAGCATTATGCAATTCATCCATGTAACAGAAACACTTGTACCCCCTAATATTTTGAAATAAAAAATTATTTTAAAAATCTGCAATTGGCACTCAAAACTATACAAAATAATAAAAAGGAAGAAGAAATGGGGAAGTATTAGCCCATATAATTCTGAGATTTATTAAATGGCCACAATAATCAAGACTGTGCGGTATTAGTGGAAAGATAGACACATAGATGAATGGAACAGAGTAGAGAAGCCAGAAATAAACCCACACAAAGATGCCCATGTGATTTTTGACCAAGGAGCAAAAGGAATTCAAAGGAGAAAAATATCCTTTCCAAAAAATGAGGCTGGAGTAACTGGACATCTATAAGCAAAAAAAAAAAAAAAAAAATACCAATTTAAGTCTCACACTTTATACAAAAATTAACTCAAAAAGAATTATAGACAAATATAAAACTATAAAACTCACAGAAAAATGGAAGTCAATCTTTGGGGTTTAGAGTTAAAGAGTTCTTAGACTTAATACCAAAAGCACGATCAGAAAAAGAAAAATTGATATATTAAATTTCATTAAAATTTAAAAAACTTTTGCTTAGCAAAAGACCTTGCTAGGAGAAAGGAAAGACAAGCTGAAGATTAGGAGAAAATACTTGTAAACCTCATACACAATGACGTAATATTATCTAGATTATATAAAGAGTTCTCAATAACAAAAACTCAATAAAAAATTCAATTAGAAAATGAGCAAAAGACATAAAGAGGAAATTGCACTGAAAAGGATATATGGATGACAAATAATCAATAAAAAGATGCTCAAAAGCATTAGCTATTAAGAAATGCAAATTAAAACCACAATGAAACATCACTAAGTACCTATCAGAATAGTTGAAATAAAAAGTAATGACAATACTAAATGCTGGCAAAGATGTAGAGAAACCAGATCACTCATACATTGCTGGTGGAAATGTAAAATGGTACAGCTACTCTAAGAAATAGTTTGACAGTTCTTTAAAAATTAAACATGCAACTACCATGAAGCCCAGGAATTAACTCAACTCCTGGATTTTTTTTTTTTTTTTGAGATGGGGTCTCACTATGTTGCCCAGGTTGGCCTCGAATTGCTGGGCTCAGCCTTTTAAGTAACTGGGACTACAGGCATGTATCACCATGTCCAGCTCTCCTGGATATTTATCTCAGAGAAATGAAGGTTTATGTTCATACAAAAACTGGTACATGAATGTTCACAGCAGCATTATTCATAATAGCCCCATACTGAAAACAACCCAGACATCCCAGAGAGAATGAATGGTTAAACAAACTAGGACATCCATATCATGGAAAATTACTCTGCCATAAAAAAGAATGAACTATTGACACACAAAACAACTTGGATTAATCTCTAGAGAATAATGCTGAGTTAAAGCAGCCATTCCCAAAAGGTGGTATACTATAGGACTCCATTTATATAATATTCTTTTTTTTTTTTGAACTTCAATATATTTTTATTTCTAGGCATTGCTAGTCTTAGGGGTAGGGAAGACAATTGATAGTAGGAGTGTGGGTCAGTCACAAAGAAGTGCAAGACACTGTTCTGTCATTGGGCCGTTTTCTTTTCTTTTTTTTTATTTCAGCTTATTATGGGGGTACAAAAGTTCAGGTTATGTATATTGCCCATGCCCCCTATCCCCTCAAGTCAGAATATTCAAGCATGTCCATTTCCCAGACAGTGCGCATCACACTCATCATGTAGGTATACACCCATCCCCCCCCCACCTCTGTCCGATACTCAATTGGTGTTATTCTCAAATGTGCACTTAGGTGATGATCAGGGAGACCAATTTGCTGGTGAGTACATGTGGTGCTTATTTTTCCATTCTTGGGATACTTCACTTAATAGAATGGGTTCCAACTCTCTCCAGGAAAACAAAAGAGATTCTATATCACCGTTATTTCTTATAGCTGAGTAATACTCCATGGTATACATATACCACATTTTACTAATCTACTCATGAATTGATGGGCATTTGTTTGCAACCATGAATTGTGCTGCTATAAACATTCGGGTACAGGTATCTTTGTCATAGAATGTCTTTTGTTCTTTTGGGTAGCTGCCCAGTAATGGAATTGCTGGATCGAATGGTAGGTCTACTTGAATCTGTTTAAGGTATCTCCATATTGTTTTCCACAGGGGTTGCACTAGTTTGCAGTCCCACCAGCAGTGTATGAGTGTTCCTGTCTCTCCACATCCAAGCCAAAATGTATTGTTTTGGGACTTTCTGATAAAGGCCATTCTCTCTGGAGTTAAGTGATATTTGATTGTGGTTTTGATTTGCATTTCCCTGATGATTAGAGATGTTGAGCATTTTTCATATGTTTGTTAGCCATTCTTCTGTCTTCTTTTGAAAAATTTCTATTCATGTCGTTTGCCCACTTTTTGATAGGGTTATTTGATTTTTTCTTGCTGATTTTCCTGAGTTCTAAATAGATTCTTGTTATCAGTCCTTTATCTAATGTGTAGTATGTGAAAATTTTTTCCCATTCTGTAGGTTGTCTGTTTATTCTCGTGACTGTCTTGAGATGACAACATTACACAACTGGAAAACATTAGTGGTTGACAAGGGTTAAGGTAGAGGGAAAAGGGAAGTGTTTATAGCTATTAAAGGGGCAATATGAGGAATCCTTGTGGTGATGGAAATGTTTTGTATTTTCACTTTATCAATGTCAATATCCTGGTTGCCATATTGTATTACAGTTTTTTTTTTTTTTTTTTTTTTTTTTGAGACAGAGTCTCACTCTGTTGCCCGGGCTAGAGTGAGTGCCGTGGCTTCAGCCTAGCTCACAGCAACCTCAAACTCCTGAGCTCAAGTGATCCTCCTGTCTCAGCCTCCCGAGTAGCTGGGACTACAGGCATGCGCCACCATGCCCGGCTAATTTTTCCTATATATATTTTTAGCTGTCCATATAATTTCTTTCTATTTTTAGTAGAGATGGGGTCTCGCTCTTGCTCAGGCTGGTCTCGAACTCCTGAGCTCAAACGATCCGCCCACCTCGGCCTCCCAGAGTGCTAGGATTACAGGCGTGAGCCACCGCGCCCGGCCGTATTACAGTTTTGTAAATGGGTAAAGGGTGAAAAAAAATAGAAAGAAAAAAGAAAAGAAAATACAGACCAACATTACTTAAGAACATACTTGCAAAAGTTCTTAAAAATATATTAACAAAACAAATCCAGCAATATAAACAATAATGATACATGATCAAGAGTGTTTCATCCAAGGAATACAAGGCTGACTCATAATTTGAAAATCAATCATTGTAATTGCCATATTGTCAGAATAAATAAGGAAAAAATATGATAACCTCAATATATGCAGAAAAAGCACTTAGTAAAATTCAATATATATTTATGATAAAAATGATAAACTCAGTAAACTAAAATTAGAGGAGTATTTAGCCTAATAGGCATCTACAAAGAGCCTACAGCTATTATTATACTTAATAGTAAGAGACCATGCCAAGCCAAGGTTGCCCTCTCCTATTCAGCATTGGACTGGAAGTCCTCGCCAAAATGAGGAAAGAAAAAGAAACAAAAGGCATACGAGTTGCAAAGGAAAAGATAAAACCAGCTCTATTTGCAGATGACATGATTGATCCCCCACCCCAAACAAAAACTACTAAAAATCTCCTACAATAAGTGACTTAAGCAAGATTGCAAGATATGAATTCAATATACAAAGTCAATCATATATCAGCAAGAAACTTAAATTAAATTTTTTTAATTAAATTTTTTAAATTAAAAACAATGCCATTAAAGAGACTACCAGAAAAATAATGTTTATGTAACAAAATATGTGCTAAAAACTATGAAAAATGGGTAAAAGAAATTTTTAAAAATCGAAATAAATTTTCCCCAATTTTATCAATGCAAGCTAAATCAAAATCTCAGAAAGCTTTTTTTTTTTTTTTTGGTAGACTTCAACAGCTAATTCTAACGTTTATACAGAAAGGTAAAGGAAATATCAAAACAATTCTGAAAAACCACTAAATTGGAGACTCACACTACACAAGTTCCAGCTATAGGAATCAAGATAATATAGTAAAAAGTATAGACACTTAGATCAAGGAAACAAAACAAAAGCCCAGAAATAGACCAACACAAATACAATTAACTGATCATTGGCAAAGCTGCTGACACAACCAAAGGAGAAAGGGTAGTCTTTTCAATAAATGATGCTGAAACAATTGGATATCCATATGCAGAAATAATAAGTCTGACTTATACCTTACACAAAAATTAACTCTAAATGGATGAAGACCTAAGTGTAAAATGTAATGCTAGAAAACTTTTAGAACCAAAGGGAAATCTGTATGGCCTTTGGTTTGGCAATGAGTTATTGGCTACGACATCAAAGCACAATTTATACAGATAAAAAAATTGATAAATTGTATATTTTGAAAATGTAAAACTCTGTTCTGTTAAAGACAACATTAAGAAAATGAAAACATAAGCCAGAATCTCAGATAAAATCACATATTTGATAAAAGACCGTATCCCAAATTTGTAAATAATTCTTAAACTCAGCAATAAAAAAGCAAGCAAAAAAAGAAAATAATTCACACTCACAAGAGAGAGCTTATTAAACACATATTTCTGGTCCTCGCTTTCAGAGCTCCTGACTCAGGAGGCGTGGGTACGGCCTGTGAATCTGCCATTCTGACAAGTCCCCGTGCTGCCCGTGCTGCTGGTTCGGGCCGCACTGCTCCAGGTGAAGCCGCTGCAGGTGGTTTGAGTAAGAGAATAGGCCCTTGAGTGTCTCCATATGGGTCGTAGCCCGCTCAGGTAGAAGTAGGTTTGTACATTGATGTTCTAGCCACGCATTCTTAGGGAGCTCTTAGGAAGGTGACACAGGGAAAAGGAAAGAAGCAGTGGATCGTTAGGCCCTGTTCTAAAGCTTACGACGACGCAGAGGGAGCAACAGGAGTGTGCCTGGGCGACGGCGACCATGGCCTCAGCGCCAGATTCCTCTAAGTCTGGAGAGCACCGTGGAGGACGAGGGATGAAACCGTCTGAGAACTGTCCCGGGGCTGCCGGGAAGAAGCAGTGCCTACATTACCACCTTTTCCACGGGAGAAGGGGAATAATTCTGCAAGGAAACCCAGCTTCCCATCGGGATTCCATTCAGCCGAGTGCTTCAGCAAACTAGAGCAAACTCCATCAGGCACCGTGATGAGTGGCGGGGCGGTCTGCACTCGCGAACCAAGGGCTCGCCCGGTGCGTGGGGAAACCCATGCACAATTGCACAATTAAGACGCTCACCTTCGCTTGCAGAATACTGCCCACAGGTGAGCAAAATCAAACAACTCCGCAGAAAAGATTGGCTATTGACGCGGTAATGCAAATAAGCCTGTTCATAAAACTAAAAATGTGAAAAAGAAAGAAGATTGGAAAACAGAGAAAGAGAAATAAGTATGCTGTTTTGATCTTCTGCTCTTGGAAGGCTTGAGTTGTACCTGCTGGAAAGATAATCAGTTCCTTTGCCTGGGATCCCTGAGAGAATATGGCAGGTTTAAAAGTTCACTTGTATTGTATGTAGATGACTTCAACTCAAGCATTCAATTCAGACCTAGGGTGTCATTGTGAGAAAATAATGCTGGTCCCTTGTGTCTACAAGCAAGAAATGGAAGGTTAAACACAGACGCCCCCAGGCACACACTCCTGATGATTCAATGTCAGTTAGCTTAATTTTCAATGAGGTTGATAACTCAGCACAATGCAGTCTCCTCTGACAGGAGAAAACTGATTGGAGTTTGATAGTGCCGGTTGGTGTTGCAATTGGCAAATTAATTTTTACTTATGTGAAGAGCAAACACATAGGTAGTAGGGGCAGTCTCATCATAAATGTTGCAATGGAAGAGCCAGAGCACAGCTAGACAACCCCCTTCATGGCACCTCAGCTCTGACGAAGAATGCCCACGGTCAGTGGTTGGAGGAGATACAAGCCACTGAAGCACTGGAAAGAATTTGAGTCCCAGATATCAATCTGCCGCTTGAGTTGGAGCTGAAAACTGGTCAGTTCCTGTCTGCTCGTGGTAACTAGCAATCTCTAACAGCAAGAGGAACCTCAGGACTCAGACCACAGATGGTTTCCAATAAAATACTTTTCTCTCCCAAATCCTTATAGATTGTTTTCCATCTAATAAGCAGAAGCAATAGAAAACAACTTAAAATTTGCAATTTGAAACCTGTAAGAGCTTATATACAATACAGTTCTACTGATGATTGCTCTATTATTTAGATATGCCAGTTTTAATTTAGCAAATATTTATTGAGACTGTATTCTGAGAGAGGCTCTGTAGGAGTGTTTTTAAAGAAGTAATATATATATGAGCTATAGAAGGAGCCTTAGAATAACCTCAGCCAATTCTCCATTACAAATGGAGAAACTGAAGTCCAAAGAGTTTAATAGAGATAATATTAATCACAGTTGAAGGATCGGGTCTCACTGAATTCTGTCTACATGTCAGCTACCATTCCAAGTACTTTTTATCTATTAATACATTTAATGATTACACCACCCTATGGGCAGGAGGAAATTTCCATTGGGAAGTAACTCACCCCAAATCACAAAAGTAATGGCAGAGAATACCAAGATTTTCCTCTTTTAATACTTCATGCTATGCTCAGATACTTTATAAATTAAGAGGAGAGGAGGATACATGTTATACAAGGGGATAAAAATGGATATAATACATCTTGTTAGAGGAAGCAGCAAAGGTTTTATGGAAGACGTTCAATCTCAGATGGTATGTTTCACATTTGTGGAAGGAAGGATACTTGAGGGAGGAGAGGGGTCAAATTTGAAAGATCAAGGTCACTGTGAATAAGCAGGTTCAATGCTCCATTCCCCCTCCCACCTTTGCTAATAGATTCCTAGTTTTGCATAGGGTGGTGAGATGAACAGTCCCTAGCTGTTCACAGCCAAAGGGGTCAATGGTGTTTCCCACTCTCCCAGCCTCTTTTCAAGTACAAATGACCATGTAGCCCATGAAACAGACAGAAATTTGCTGGAGAGAGACAGTTCTGGGAAAACTTTTGCTGTCTTGGGAAAAATAAGAGGGAGAGAGCTAGAGAGAAACTGATAGGGCTCTTCCTCAGCCTGGTATATATTGTGAGGGCTGTAGCTATTATTGTTCTCTTGGCACCAGTAGGCACAAGCAAAGGGATGAAAACCTAATGCTAACACTAGGAAAACAGAAGGAACCAGCACTGAGCTGAACAAACTGGGTCAGCAACTACGTACTTCCTGATAGGGGAGAAAATGAAACACCTCTGTGTGGGCTAGCAGCAGTCCGTTTTCTGTTATTTGCAATTAAATGTCATCCAAAATGATCTTAGCCTTCAAAGAATTTCCGGATCAGTATAGAAAGCAGAGAAATTTCCTGAATGTGAAAAAAAAAAAAAAGTCAAGAAAATTACAAATCTGCAGAGACCCCAGGGACCACCGTGGAGGTGGGGAAGCTGGGGAAGAGGGAGTGACTGGGTAAGTCATGCGGAAATTGGAAACAGCACCTGGGGTTGGGAGAAGATTTTGGTGATAGAGGCACATTTGTTGGAGGCCTGAGAGTTGTGAGTTCAGAGTTCTTGGTCTTTCTTACCCGCTAACTCTCTGCATAATCTTTGACATAACCACATGCCTCTCTAGATTTCAAGGGGAGAGAGAAGAAAGAAGGAAGGTGGGAAGGAAGGACAGATGAACACCCCAGGAAAATGCTCAGCAGCCAGAATGTAGACAGCATCTGGGGGAGCATGGAGATGAGCTTGGCTGCAGCAAAGTATAATACAGAGCAGAGGTGAGGCAGGTGGTGTGGGGGCTAAATTACGTGACACTTTGTAAGACACACCCCAAGAAACTGTATGCTTGGACAGGGAACTCTCTACTTATGCCCTGCAGGTGAGGACCACAACTGCTCTTCTGCGCAGAATGCATGCACTATCTGCACATGCTAATAAGAAGTTAGTCCGTCGTATCTTTCTGCCAAGAAATGTTGGACAGCAAATCTCAGCAAAATGTGGTCAGGAATTTCACTGGTATTGTTTTGCCTGAGACAAATTTGCATACTTTGGGACACATTGAGGATTAAAGCAATCTTGGGCAGAGCTGTGTATATTCTAGCTGACTTGACTCTAGAACCTAAGAACTAAAAGAACACTTACTTAGTACGACCCTCCCATTTTACAGATGGTGAAACTGGTCCACAAAGGAGAAGTGATCGACCAACTCAGCATCGGGACTAAAGCTGAAATTAAGCTTGTTTGATTCCTGATTTGATACACCTTTAGTTTGTGATATTGCTCTGTGAGTTACTTTCTTTGCCATTTTTATATTCATGCATTCATTTAAAAAATATTTACTAAGTAATTGATATGTTTCAGGCCCTCTTAGTTGCTGGGGACATAGAAATCAACATAAAATCAAACATCTCACTCACACAGAGATTTATACTAACAATTTTTCTTTATAATTCTCCTTCAAGACTGTGATGACCTCTGCAAATGCTCTGAGTTTAGCTTACAACCCAAATCCCAGTATGAAACACCAGGTTCTTCTCAACAGCTGGTATCTTGGCAGGTCACGAGTGGGTTAATCAAGAATATGCTGTGATTCAGGAAGCCTTTGGAAGGCAAGCTGTTCCTTTCCCTGAACAAGAACTAAGAAATTGGTTGATTTTTTTATAGTCACTGGTTTTCCCTGTGGCTTGAGCAGCCTTGGTACTCAGAATCAATTGCCACTTGTCTCCAAGCTCCTCGGTAAGAATGTCCCACGATGCATCCCTGGACAGTAAAGAAGTCACTTCATGAGGCTAACCCATGGCTAGCATTTCCGAGCTACTGTTTTCATTTATTCAACTCTCAGCTAGATACATGTGTGAGGGAAATAGAGGTATATTTTATCATTCATTTTAAATCTTGACAATTAAGGGGTAAGAGGATAGCATGTCTGTGGGAGATCCATCTGGAGAACTTCAAATTCAGTGGGAGTTTAAGGCAGGCATATAAATAAATAAAAACTATTTCATTGCACTTCTAGAGCAGTGGGTCTGAGGATATGCTCTTACCTTTGCAAATTTTTTAGTAATTTGCATGTACATTTCTTGAAGTACTAAGCTACAGTAATTTAAAAAATCATCTATTTACTACAATTTTCCATGAATCAATTACTAAGTGGCTCATGTCATTCTTCATTGTTTTTTTTTTTTTTCTTACTAAAGCTGTGCCTTTCCCCCACAATAACAGCTGTTATTGGTTCCAAAGCATTTGTAAGGCCTCTGTTCTTATTTGAACACCACCAAGTAATACAAGAGATGGGCAGAAGAGGGGGTATTTGTCCATTTTATAGATGAGGTGATTGGAGCCTGGGAATTAAGTTGATTTGTTCAATGCTACATGGCTAAAGGCAGTACCAGGACAAAAATTGAAAACACCTGACCCTCAGTCCAGAGTTATTTTCCTATTAGCTCTTTTGGATTCTGATGAGATTTCCTTCACCTCCCACCGCTTCACTCTTTACTGCGTCACATTTCTCCCACTGAGTCAATAAAACAGAATGAATTGAATGCTTGTAAATCCTTGGTGGTCTTCTATGCTATCAAGTTCTTCTGAACGGTGAACATTTTTGTTAATTCTTTTGCACTAGTGTCTTTTCATTTAGCGAATCAGTGCCAGGTATTTTAACTCAACCCATCCAAGCAAAAGCATATCCCTTTGTATATCCTCAGAGCAGAAAGATTGTCTTTATCCTGTCAATAGGAATGGGGATAATTTATTCTCAGATCTCCAGGCTTGTTCTGTATGCTAAATGAAATGTTTAAATACAGAGGATTTATTTAACTTTACAAAGAAATATAAAGAAAGCATTACTTTCATACGATTATGCTATCAATTTGGGTAACAGTTTGCCAGGTTGGATATCAACATTAGAGTTATGTACTACGATTAGCTGTCATTGAATTAGTGACCTCTGCATGCTAAAAGGTAAATAGAGCTTCAAGAATTCTGCTATTTTTCAGCACCTTTTTCTGCAGCTCTCTGCTCTCTTCCCCTTAGTGCCTCTGCTAAGATATATCGGCCCTACAGCAAACTAGTACCTCTCTTAACACTTGCAGGAGTATACATGTCAGTAAGCGCCATCTTGTAAAAATTTGGGCATTTATTATTGTTAAAGAAACCTTAGTATTTATCAGTGTGTATGTCCCAAACCAAAGAAGAAACAAATGAATCCAGCATTTAATGGCTTTAGAAGTGTCAGCCTCACCATTTTTCAGAAAACTCAGAGAAAATTATTTCCCTTCCTCATTGAAGAGTCCAATATTTAAAGCTTTCTCCCAGTTTATGCTTCAAGCACAAAAGGTAAACGAAGGTTCCTAGTTAACATCACAATTGTCATCTCTGTGATCCAAGCAGATGGCTTTTTATGAATGCTTCCCAAGTCCCAGAAGATGAATTATACTGATAACAGCAGAGGGCAAAGAGTTCACTGAGCTTTCCAAATGCATTGGATAGAACAAGACATCTGAAGTGGATTTCTCCTTCCTCCAGTTTACTGGTCTGCTCTTGGAGAAGTGTTATTCATCCTCTTTCTGTTTTCTTTAGAGAATTCCCACAAGAAGTCAAGGGGCTATCAAGCTAGGAAATTTAATACTTAAGTTCTTAGGTCACACTTGACAGTTTGAAGAATTTCCTGCAGTAAATCTCTCCAGATGAGTTTAGTGTACTCAATTGCAAAACAGATGTGGGCTTACTGACAGGATTGTTCTGAAAATCAGCTTTACTCACCTCCATCCACTGGATCAACCATACTGGCCTTGGGGGTGAGAGTAGTCGTCCCCTCTATGCAGGAATCGGGGACTGATTCAGCTGCAGCCATCTCCCGAGGGATTTATTCAAGGCTGCACCTGATCAAGCCAAAGTCCAGTCCTAAGAAGGTGCTAACTCTTAGTTTTAGACTAACATTTATTTTTCTCACAGTATTTTCAAATATACTTGTCTTTTGTGACATATTTATTTTTATTGTGATTTGATCATAGAAATTATTTTTTATTCTCAAACACACCGTATTCAAAAGAGAAATAAATAAAATCACACCTTTAATGTCCTCAATATAAATTTGGTCAACCATTTGCAACAGTCTTCAAAGAAAAGAGAGAGAGATGTGCACACAGATATCCTCAACTCTCAGAGAGAGACACGAGTGATTGGATAAAACCTGACCAGTTTTTAAGACTTTATGTTTCAGGTCACAAAAAAATTGAGGGAAAAAAAAAAAGAATGAGAGAAGATAAGAAATTATTTTCACCTTTGTCATTACATATTCAAAGGGTTACTGAAATTTAGTAAATTAAATAAAAATTAATCAGCAGGCTATGTTCCATGCATAAAAATAAAACCAATGCTTCTGAAACAGCTGGGTCTGCAAATCAGTTGCTTCTGATAAAGAGTTCCAGGTTAGTGTCAGAGCAACGCCCACAAGGAAAGACCGTGAGAGATAAATACTTCCAGAATCACACAGTTTCTCCCCAGAGTATAGTAAGTCAGAGATCACCTGACTTTCAATTGGCCCCACAAATGCCAAATTACATCTTCAAATATGATTACACAAAATACTGCCTAATCAACCGGATGTTAAATGTTTAATGCAAAATATTAAGAAAAAACTTGAAATCTGGTAACAATGAGTACGGGTTTTGATTTAGGTTACACTAAGTAATCACCTTTATGATTATGTAAATTCTGAGCATTAAGCTAGCTCTGGCAAATTTTCTTCCCAAGAGGGGAAAGTACATGCTTCTTCTCATTAAAATATCTTTATTAGAGACTAGGATCATATCTGAGTTGCTACTTATTTGGCAATGTTGTGAGTTAAAGAAATCAAAGGAATGCATATGATAATCCACATTTAAAGTGACTTGCTATATACACATGGCATAGCCACATTACCTGCTAAAGATGCCCCGTGGATTTACATTCCAAAAGCTGTACCTATGCACACTGAAATCACCTTGTGCTACAAAAATTACTCTAAGAGATAAATAGGAAGGAGAGTATTTCATAAATAACTATGGTAAATAGATGGGTGGGAAGGTACCAAGAATCAAGTCTCCCCTCTTTCTATCAGACCAAGGTTAGAGCTGACTTTTCAATAGGGAATTGGCAACACACTGCAACCAAAAAGGCAAAGTACTACTTGAAAAGTAGAGGCATCTGAAATTTCAGCAGGCCCTAGAATGCACACCATCCAGCCCAGCCCTCTGGGGTATAGAAGTTTCTATGGCTGTTGTGAGTATGCACACTGTAGCATACGTCTTACCCTCAGCCTGGAATTCCTCTATGACCTGCACATTTTGGACCACCTCCCCTTTTAATGCACAGCTTTTGTGCTCTTCAAAGGGAAATCACACTAATAATCAGGGAAGGTTTACTATGCACTAGGCCTTATCTGATATTCGTGTATGATCTTCCCTCAGTAAAATCACACAGTGACAGAGACATCCTGAGACGGGGTGGTGGGAATGGTCAGGCAATAAGAGGTGCACTGTCTGCAGAGAATTAAAAAAACAACAACTTATAAAAGCCTTTTATCTTAACCCTATGATAGCAATTCTCTACACTATCAGAGAAAAAAAAAACTATTCTTTATTTTTTTTCAGCTTATTATGGGGGATACAAAAGTTCAGGTTACATACGTTGCCCTTGTACCGCCTGTCCCCCCAAGTCAAAGCTCCAGGCGTGTCCATTCCCCAGACAGTGAGCTTTGCACTCATCATGTAGGTATATACCCATCCCTTCCTCGCATCCCCCCCCCCCCGAGTCAGCACCTTCAAGCGTGACCATTGCCCAGACAGTGTGCAACGCACTCATCATGTAGGCATACACTCATCCCCTCCCCCCACCCTCCACCTCAGTCTGATATCCGATTGGTATTATTCCCAGATGTGAATTTAGGTGATGATCAGGGAAACCAATTTTCTGGTGAGTACATGTGATGCTTGTTTTTCCATTCTTGGGATACTTCACTTAATATAATGGGTTCCAACTCTCTCCAGGAGAACCATAGAGATGTCGTATCTCTGTTATTTCTTATAGCTGAGTAATACTCCATGGTATACATATACCACAGTTTACTAATCCAATCATGAATTCATGGGCATTTGGGTTGTTTCCACATCTTTGCAATTGTGAATTGTGCTGCTATAAACATTCGGGTACATGTGTCTTTGTTACAGAATGACCTTTGTTCCTTTGGGTATATGCCCAATAATGGGATTGCTGGATCGAATGGTAGGTCTACTTGAATCTGTTTAAGATATCTCCATAATGCTTTCCACAGGGGTTGCACTAGTTTGCAGTCCCACCAGCAGTGTATGAGTGTTCCTGTCTCTCCACATCCACGCCAACATGTACTGTTTTGGGACTTTTTGATAAAGGCCATTCTCACAGGAGTTAAGTGATATCTCATTGTGGTTTTGATTTGCATTTCTCTGATGATTAGAGATGTTGAGCATTTTTTCATATGTTTGTTAGCCATTCTTATATCCTCTTTTGAGAAATTTCTATTCATGTCCTTTGCCCACTTTTTGATAGGGTTGTTTGATTTTTTTCTTGCTGATTTTCCTGAGTTCTAAATAGATTCTTGTTATCAGTCCTTTATCTGATGTGTAGTATGCAAAAATTTTTTCCCATTCTGTAGGTGGTCTGTTTATTCTTGTGACTGTTTCTTTGGCTGTGCAGAAGCTTTTTAATTTAATCAGGTCCCATTCATTTATTTTTGTTGTTGCTGTGATTGCCTTAGGGGTCTTCTTCATAAATTCTTTGCCTAGGCCAATGTCTGTTAGAGTCTTTCCTACATTTTCTTCTAGAATTGTAATCATTTCACACCTAAAGTTTAAGTCTGTTATCCACCGTGATTTGATTTTTGTGAGAGGTGAAAGCTGTGGGTCCTATTTCAGTCTTCTACATGTGGCTATCCAATTTTCCCAGCACCATTTATTGAATAGGGATTCTTGTCCCCAGAGTATGTTTTTGCCCGCTCTGTCAAAGATTAGGTGTCTATATAAGGATGGTTTTATATTTGGATTTTCCGTTGTGTTCCACTGGTCTGTGTCCCTGCACTTGTGCCAAAACCAGGCAGTTTTAAGAACCACAGCCTTGTAGTATAGTTTGAAGTCTGGCAAATTAATACCTCCTATTTTGTTTTTATTGCTTAAAATTGCTTTTGCTATACGGGGTCTTCTCTGATTCCATACAAAGTGTATAATTATTTTCTGTACATCTGTGAAAAATGATGTTGGTAATTTAATAGGGATTGCATTGAATCTGTAGATCACTTTGGATAGTATAGACATTTTAACAATGTTGATTCTTCCGATCCATGAGCATGGTATGGTTTTCCACCTATTTACAAGTTCTGCTACTTCCTTCCTCAGTGTTTCATAGTTTTCCCTATAGAGGTCCTTTACCTCTTTAGTTAGATATATTCCTAGATATTTTATTTTCTTTGTTGCTATTTTGAAGGGTATTGAGTCTTTAATTTGGTTCTCCGAATGACTGTTATTGGCATATATGAATGCCTCTGATTTGTGTATATTGATTTTGTAACCTGAGACTTTGTTGTATTCGTTAATCAATTCCAGGAGTCTCTTGGTTGAATCCTTGGGGTTTTCCAGATATAACATCATATCATCAGCAAAGAGTGAGAGTTTGAAAACTATTCTTTTAAAATTTTTTTCTTGGTCTAAGTAAGGAGTCAGGGAACTTTTTTTTTTTTGTAAACGGCCATAGAGTAAATATTTTAGACTTTGTAGGCCACATGGTCTCTGTTATAGTTAATCAACTCTGTCATATCCCCAAATAGCCAACTGCCCTTGACAACACATAAGCAAGTGGTCATTACAAAAGAAAAAAATAAAATCTGGGTGTAGTGTAGTGGCTCGTGTTTGTGGTCCCAGTTACTTGGGAGGCCGAGGCAGGAGGATGACTTGAGCCCAAGAGTTTGAGGTTTCAGTGAGCTGTGATCATACCACTACACTCTAGTTTGGGCAAAAGAATGAGACCCCATCTCTAAAAAAAAAAATAAATAAAAAATTTTAAAAATAGGTGACTGGACAAATTTAGTGCTGCAGGTCAAAGTTTGCTGACACTTAGTCTAAGTTCTAAACAACTGCTGCAGTTACTGCTGAGTTTTAGTAACATATGCATAAGCTTTATATTAACACCACTTTTATTGCTTATCTCTCAAGAAACATGATATTCCACATGGAATTGAGCTTGGAGAACTCCATATATGCAATTGGCCTCCAACTCATGTAGATTCAGTTACTGAAGTTCATTTCAAAAGTTAAGTTCAGAGGCAAGAGGATCACTTGAGGCCAGGTGTTTAAGACCAGCCTGAGCAACAAAGCAAATCCTCATCTCTATAAAAATAAAAAATAAATAAATAAATTAGTCTGATGTGGTTGCACACCAGCTACTCAGGACGCTCAGATGGGATTGCTTGAGCCCAGGACATTGAGGCTATGGTGAGCTATGATTACACCACTGCACTCCAGTCTGGGCAACAGAGCAAGACCCAATTTCCTTCCCACCAAAAAAAGAGTAAGTTCATAATAGGAATCATTCAGTCTCATGTTGGGCTTAGCGAATACCTGCAACTCTCATATTACATATTTTTATGTTTAAATATTATATTTGAAATAATGAGAGCACAGTAATTGTGAAGATGATGCAACATAGCATGAAATACTTCAATTTGGTCAATCATTTTAAAGTAATGGATCAATGTCATTGTTTGATGTCATTCATCATCTTCTCTAATTTTGCAAAAACAGAACACTTCAGAATGTATTAAAAATATAATAGAAATATATAATGAATTTTTGGACAAAGAAATTTTAAAGGACATTTTTCAGATGTGGGCACATTTGAAAAATCAATCCCAGAAAAATAAAACATAATGGGATGGCAATTTCTGGAATTTATTGTGAAATAAGAATTTCATGAATTTTGTCTAAAATTACCCTTATCCTTAAAACTTCTCCTATTTGTATAGTTGTTGCTCCTTACGGAATAAAAATCTTTTCAAAATAAAATTAATTAAAAGCACTCTTTGATCAACTTTGAACAAATATAAATGAGCAAATCAGGCTAAGCTGTCAATCAAACATGTTTATACAAAGAAGATCAATTTTTACAAAATAATTGGCAAATTGACAGAAGTGGAAGCCTCGAGACAGAAACTACTTATTACTGTAACAAGCCAACATGTACCTACATATAGTTATACATTTTCTCTCCTTTTAAAAAAGATAATTTCTTTAAAATTCATCTCTTACTATTTTCCTATTCTACATTGTAATACTTAATTTGTGTATCTATTTTTTATAATTTATTACAAGCTTGAGTATACATATGAAATGAAATAAGATTTTCACAGCTTACAACTGTTTTCTGACCATCATTATTTTTACTTTTTCATTTTATGATTATTATTGAAAATTATTTTCTGATATAGAGGAGGGAATTATAAAATGATTTACTTTGAATTAAAAGTATGCCTCTAAAGTAAATAATTGTTTTGTTTTATAAATGGGCATAGGAAGGTGAAAAGTGATTTACCTAAGACTAACCAGTAGGTAAATTAAGCTTGATTTCAAAACTAGGTTGAATTATATAACACAAATAATTCACTCCATTATGAAAAAGAAAACATAACAACAGCCATGGCTTGGAATAAACCTGAGTCAGAAAAATGAAAAGTCAGTTTTAGGTTTCTTGGCCAGTGCTCTACTGAGAATTGATTAACTCTAAATTGTAATAAATAGTCAGAAGGGGTCACAATTTGGAAATTCATCTGGTCTAACATTTCCCAAACTAGATCTCCCTATTCAAAGCTGGTGACATAATCCTTCTATTAATTATGTGATGTCGTACTGAGATTTTTAAATTGATCTGTCCATTTTAACTGTTAGCATCGGTCCTCTGCGCTATTGTGCAGATCCGAGAGACAGCTCACATACGTACACGCACGTGCACACATTACACAATCCTAACTCTTGAAGCCAAACACTCTGGTACTTGGATAATCGGTATTTTGTAACTACATGTGTCTGTGATTATGAGTATTGTGATTTCTACTTAGCTAATTATACCTGGGGAAATTAGTGTGTTTCTCTCAATTTCCTTCAAAGCTCATTTTTCTATCACAACTTAATTGAGTTATTAGGCTGCAATAGAGACAAATTAAGATTCCTGATGATGTTTTTTCCTCTCAGGAAAGATATTGACACTGCTGTTGCAGTTATATTTGAACTATCACTTTACAAAGGTATAGACAGCACTTTTAATGAAAAGACCTAATCTTCTCAATTAGTTTGATTAATATGTTGTTTGAATCAGCTTTCATATAAAACTGGATTTATTAGAATTTCAAAATAAAATATCAGGTCAGGAACCCCATTTATTTTCTTAAAAAAAAAAACTGCTAAAGTGTTTTATGAGTGTCAATAATTCTTCTTTGTGAACTTTTTAACTGCCAGAAAAATTCATCTGTAGAACTTTAAAGAACCTTTTAGTGAATTGGGCTCACATAGGTTATGTTTGTGTAGTGATTCATCTGAAAATGATATTCTTGATGAAAGCATTTCTGCTGTAGGATGTTCTCAAAGTCTTTAAACTCAACTCTTCTTTATTCAACCAAATGCTTTTCCGAATCCTTTTCCTTGGTTTGCATATTATAATAAATCTTAACTTATGATTTTTTAGTGCCTATTTCAATAGCACTCTTTCATATCTATGAAATAAACATCCCAGTGAGAAACTGGGCTTATCCTTGTATACTATTTATTGTTTGCATTGAACTGTGTTGTTTATAGTTATTTTTAATAACAGAGACAATAAAGCACTCATCAAAACTTTTATTGAGCATTTAGCATGTGCCACACTTTACATCAAGTTTTTATATGTATTATCTAATTTGAATTCACAAAAATTTTATGAGGTTGAAACTACTCTTGCCTTCATTTTATAGATGTGAAAACCAAAGCACAAAGAGGTTAAATACCTTTTTCTCAGCCACACAGCTAGGAAATAGCCAGTGCTAGAATTCTAACCTAGACTGTCTGACTCTAGGACCCAGAGTCTTTACGATGCCCCACAACTCAGAACTTGGAAAGTGATGTTAGAGAGACTAAAATCAAGCCCATGTAACTAGTAAGTGGTAGGTTCAAGCTGTGAATGAAGGTCTTCCAGTAAACCAAGCAGAACTTAAATAAAGAGTAATCTGCCTATAATGAAAGTTACGTGAGATTAGGTTTGCTGATAAAAACTTAGTTCTAAATTTCAAAGCCCAGGGCTCCATTGCATGTTGGTTAATCCTCTGACAGAATGGAAAGGGTGAATGTAAATTTCTCTGGTCCACATTTCCCAAATGAGCACCCCTCTTCTGGAAGATGTTAATAAAAGAGTACTGTGGCCAAATACATTGGGAGAACATGTCACAGAATATCTCACCATTGATGTTTCATAATGCAATTTTATTATACTAAATATTTTAAGAAGTTCTCCAGAAAAGGTGCATTCTTAATTATGTCTAATCAACCTCACCTAAATTTATGAAGTTACAGATTCTATTTCTAGTAGTCAAAATGACACCCCAGTGATTCCCAAGCCTTACTCCCCAGATTCTACAAATACGTTACCTTACGTGGAAAAGGAGAATTAAGATTGTAGATGGAATTAAGATTGTTAATCAGCTGCCCTTGTCATGGGGAGATTATTCTGCATGACATAGTGGATTAATAGTAATGACGGAGGTCATTTTAAATGGAAGAGGGAAATCGGTGGGTCAGAGTCAGAGAGAGAGAGTGAGAGAGAGAGAGAGATTTGAAGGTGCTGCATTGCCAGCTTTCAAAATGCAAGGGGGCCATGAGTGCAGGCATGGCAGCAGCCTCTAGAATGGGGAAAATGCAAGGAATAAATTGTTCTTGAGAATCTCCCAAAGGAATATAGCCCCACCAACACCTTGATTTTAGACCACTGAGATATATTTTGGACTTTGACTCCTAGTACTGTAAGATAATGCACCTGTATTGTTTTAAGATACTAAGTTTAAGATAATTTGTTACAGCAGCAAATAGGAAACTAATACACCATTCATCTTGTAACACCTATTGTCAAATTTAATTTTGGAACATACTAGTCTACTCCATCATCCTGGCTTAAGGAGACACATTGTGAAAGTTTGGAGAAGATGGAATTCTAATATTTTTAAAATAGCACTTTCAAGATTTTAATGTGCACAACAGTTGTGTAGCTACATTTTAAAAGTGCAGGCTGAGATTCAGTAGGTCTGGGGTGGGGCATGGAATTCTGCATTTTTAACAAGCTGTCAGGTGATGCTGGTGCTGCTGGTCTGGTGTTGACATTTAGCATGGAAAAGTTTAATGAATAGCAGAAAAAAACTCCCTGCCTTCTTAGGAAAACTTTGGTAAAAGGAATCCCATGAAGACACAAAAACGAAATGGTTGGCTGCAGGTAAATGAAAATGGAAATAGATTAGTAAGTATTGTCCCATCCATCAGTACTGATGACACAGAAAAATTCCGAAGGAAAAGGGGATAGATGAAAAAGCCACAATTTATTGAGGTCTCCCATCTCTAACAATTTAGACAGAATCTGCCTCACTAATAAGACAGAAGACATGTGAAGCACAAAAGGAAGTTTTATGAAATATTCTCCATTTGATCACAAAGTCATATAAAATATCTGTTTTAGCACTGCAAAAAGAATTAGATTTACATAAAATAATATGCTGAGTAAAAAAAAAGAATCTGGAGATTTCTGTCTTGTTCTCTTTTTCCAATGATATTTTAAGACGAATTGTATTTCCAATGTTTCATACTTACTTTGGAAATACCCGAGTGCATGGAAGCAGAAAGCCTCATCAATTATCTTGCCTCTTACCTGCCTGGAGGAGGAAAAAGGGCTTAAGAAAATTCAAGAGTCCCAAAAAGAACCATTCTCTACTACCTCCGCTAGCACAAAACGAACAGATACTTTTAATGTTTTTTTCTTTTCAGAGTAAATTTAGTGTCCGTGAAAGGTGCCAAGTTAAAATCCTTAGAAAAGCATGCATTCTCTCGACCTGCAAGTCTGGCAATGGTGATAAAAGCTTTCTCATGTGCCTGCTCAGTCCCATAGGAGAGCGTGTTTCTTGACCATTTCTACCTATCTGGTCTTTATGTAAGAAGATAGAAATTTCAGACTAAGCCATTAGCAAGTTATCAACTGTAGGCACTTTGAGGATTAACTTGGAATATATCATTTTGTGTCTCAAGAAACCTTTGTTTAAACATGATCACATGTGTACAGTGCTGTGGAATTTACAAAGCACTTTATACGAGGAAACATTGTAAATACACTTTTCTGAGCTTGTGCTATGTGCGGGGGGCTACCGGGCTTTGTATCAAGTGCTCTATATGTTTAGTGGTATTTGCTTGTCATGGCAGCCTATGAAACAGGCACTATTGTTATTTCAGTTTTGCAGATGCGGAAGCTGAAGCACAAAGCCGTCACATACACTGCATATAATACCTGTGGTCACACCGCGAAAAAGTAAGGGAGCTGGGATTGGAATCTAGGACCCTGGTTCCTGAACTCACCGTAACAATTATATATCATATTACCCATCACAATTCCAAGAAGCAGAAAACTGCACTTACCAAATGAGAAAACTGATACCTAGGGAGCATGATATGCCAAATATCACACAGAAAGTATGACATGAAGTCATGTTTTAATTCAGCCGTACTGTTTTCAGAGACCAAGGATTTCCCAAGTGGTCCTGGTATACTGGCTCAGCCTGCCACCTTTTACTGAGTTTTGCTAATGCAGATAGATTAAAATTTACCTGAAACAATAAAGGAGGGGTCAGCTCTTTTTATAATAAACAAGGATGTTAAATACTAAATATTTCTACCTTTCCAATGAACTAATAATTTAGCTTTTATTTACACAAAGCAAATATGCCTGTTTCTGGGAGGAATGTGTCCAGGTCTCGGAAGTAACATCAGCTGGAAAAGTTCCTCTGAGGTCACTAGTCTCCCTTCCTGACACCCAGCACACAGGGGAAGGGTTTGCAGGGAAGCGAATAGGCTATTTTTAGAACCAGTAGATATCCAAATACGAGCAAACTGGCTTCCAGTAGGAAAAATCTTAACAACTGGACGGGCATTTCAGAATAGTTCTTTTGGTTATGGTGACTATAAATCTCTCTCTCTCTCTCTCTCTCTCTCTCTCTCAGACACACACACACAGCAGATAGGTATGGGGTCCTTTAAAAGCATGCACGGTATGGAAACAGTTCAGCTGGGTCTTACGGAAGCGGAGCTGAGGAAGCACGAAGGCCTTAAGCAGCTCCTCACTGGCACTGGCACTGTGGGGCTGCTTGGTACCCTGCCTCTGCTTACTTGTGCACGTCTGCTGTGCTCTGCTCTTCTGCGTACTCATGGTTTCTGCTCCCTCATAACTTCAGCTTGCTCACATCGACTGGTGATGGTGGTGCCAACTCTCAGAGCCAACACCATGGCTCACAGTCTCTTAGATCTGCTCCATATGGTTTGGTCGAATGCCCACTCCTCGTGCAATCAGTTACACAGAGAGGAAAAAGAGGCACATCCTTTGCTACAGACGTTGCCATCCAGGCTTTCTGTATGGATGAAGTGAGAGGAGATGTGGGCAGTGCAGCAGTGTGGTCATGCAGAAATTACCCTACTTCCACCATGTTGAAATTGATCCTGGTACGTCCACGCCTTTATTGTTTAAAATAAATGGAGATTTGCTCAGATTTGAAGGTTTTGAGAGAATAAGATTTTACACCTTTACTTGAAAAATCACTCTAATATTTATTTGGTGAACCTCAACACATCCCTTGTACCAACTGCGAGTAGATCTGTAAGATAGTGTTTTCTTATCTTTGTTGAAAAACTAAAGCATTATCCTATGTTTTATTTAATATTTGCACTAAAGTGGATAGTAGAATCATAAATTCTCAGGACTGAAAAGGAACTATATTAGACTTGACACTGTTTCCCCCTAAGACCAAAGCAATGAGTTTTCAATAACATTGAAATGTATAATCTCTGGCCTACCAAAAAGCCAAATAATGATTGTGTTTGATATTTCTTTGCTTTCAGATTACTCAGTTTGCGTCTAACACACTCAGTGAAGACCTGAGAATTCCCTGTATTCCAAGCACTGCGTTGGTTCTCAGGCCTCTTAATGTCATTGCAGATTCAATCCTATATTTTATCATGGTTCTTATCTTGATTTCTGAACATGCTCATATACTTGTTTTACCATCTGGATAGTGAGTACCTGGTGACAAGAATCATATCTTATGCATCATTATTTCCCTTACAGAAAGTAAATACTGAGTATAAACAGGCACTCAATAAATGTTTGTCAGATCAACAAATTAAATTATCAATGAATAAATTAAAAAAGAAGGAAAGGTAGAAAGAAACAAAACAAAATGATCTTTATTCTTAAGAAGCTTACAAAGGTGAATTAATAAAATAGTGACATTATTTTTTTAAAAATATGGGTATACTATGCAGTTATTAATTAAAATATATGTTTTTATCTGAGCAGGGAGTTACTAAAATAAGACAAATTATAGTGTTTGGCTTTTGTCAAATTTTTTATTTTTATTTTAGATTCAGTTTAACCATGATAAAATTAAACTCAGGGAACAAAATAAAACAGAGGGCCTAATACTAATGCTTAATAAACTAAGATTTTCAGTTCAGAAGTTGCTTTAAGGCATTTTCTATTAAACATGTCCATACAGATTTGAGTATATCTTAAATATCGTCTTCATACATTTTATCACTGCTAAGAGTATTTTTCATTATGCTAATTAAATAAAACTCCCCATAATATAGAAATGCTACTGTAGACTTACAGTAAGAATTAATATGATATTCTGTAGCAATTCAAAAGCAAATATTGAAAAGACAACATATCAAAGCAGGACATATTTGTCCTCAGCAATAATATATGGCTTTAGAATTCTTAACATCTTGAAAAATCATCAATTATTATTAACCTCATAGTGACCTAAAAAAGAAATAGATTCAAAATACAATAAATAGGTACCATAACCATCTTTCTTAGCTAATAGCTATGGAAAAAGTAAATCACATCCATAATACACCTTCCTGTCCATTTTTCATCTTCATCTTTTTCTCTGCCTTTCTCTTCCATTTTAATATATCTTAGTCCAAAAACAACCTGTAAGAGCACAGACGATACAATAAAAATATTCAAAATGTGCAGAAACAACTATTTCTTCTTAATGTATTGAGGTTGTTCCAGACAACCAGAGTTGTATCATCTGAATCTGTACCCCAGGTCACTACAGATTGGTTAAGAATGGCCATTTTGATCAAGTTTGGCCAATATGAGATGCTCTCTTGTATGGAATGATGAGGATAGTAGAATGAATTTTTTAAACAATTATTTTACTTGGCAAAATAAAGTATTGTCAATCTTATGTTAATAGATACATTTTTGTTTTCTTAGAAAATTTTCTAGTCCATGAAATCCAACAGTCTAGAAATCACCCAGTATAGAGTGGAAGGATTAAAGTCTTTGTGAGGGAGAAATCTGAGGTTAAAACTAGACTCCAGGGTGAAGTGGATAATAAAACATCAGTGATGAGTCTCTGAATATCTTCACATTCTTTCATGAAATAACTATTTAAACAGTGGTTCTGTGCAATAGTTTGGTCATATGACACATAGAATGTGATATGGTTTGGATATTTGGCCCCTTGAAATGGCATGTTGAAATTGATTCCCAGTGTTGGAGGTGGGGCCTGGTGGGAGGTGTTTGGGTCATGGTGGTGGAGCCCGCATGAATGGTTGGTGCCCTCCCTGGGGAAAATGAGTGAGTTCTTGCTTTAATAACTTGCATGAGAGCTGGTTGTTTAAAAGAGCCTGGCACCTCCTCCTCCCTCTCTTGCTCCTGCTGTCACCATGTGACACACCTGCTCCCCATCTGCCTTCTGCCTTGATTGGAAGCTCCCTGAAGCCCTCACCAGAAGCAGATGCTGGTGCCACACTTCTTGAAGAGCCTGCAGAACTGTGAGCCAAATAAACCTCTTTTCTTTATGAGTTACCCAGCCTCAGGCATTCCTTTATAGCAGCACAAAATGGACTAATACAGAACACTTTCTTTGAGTCGACTAACTACTAGTTATAATATTGACTTTAATTGGTTCAATTTCAAAACAACCAACCCTTGAAACAGTACCTGACTGTAAGTTGGAGAATATTTGGACTTTAACAACCGACCAATTGCTGTTCAGCATAATGATAGTAGCAATACTGACTAATATGTTATTTTGACATGTGGTCTTTACTATATAGCAAGTTAAAAAAAAAAAAAAAAGGAGTTACTGATGCCTGAGGACTAAGGCTCTATTTCACTTGAGTAAAAATATGAGTTAGTGATCATCTGGCATCACTCTTGGTTTGGGATGGTCTGAGAAATAGCCCACAAAGACCGTCAAAATTAGAATTTTAAGAGCATATCTATATTACCATCCTTTATATTATTCATTGATCCCACAACAATTTTCATGTAAGCTAACTGTGGAGCATGCCCTGGTACTAAATACTAGGCTAGACCAGGAATAGGAAACAAGTTAGGAGAGCAACTCCCAGTCTGTACCTTACAGAGTAATCAGTCTAGGGGAGACTGCCATGCAGTGCTTCTTTGAGCACCCACTGTGCATCCTGGCAGAGTATCAGGGGATAAAATTAAACAAATTAGTCTTTTGCAATTAAGAAGGTTTCAGATGAAAGTCATGATTTTGGAAGAGAGATACTAAAATTTAAAGGTTATTTATTTTCTCTTAGACCAAGGCAATGGCTGTACAATGTACAGACAGTTCAGTACACATATTCCATTTAAAAAGTAGTGATTAAGACCTCCGGTTTCTGCTCCAGCATTCACTCTGTCCTAATAGCAAGTAAAAAGCTGGAAAACCTGAAATATTAACAACTCTTCTTAGATCTATGAGAGAAGAAATGTCACAGGACAAACTATTGCCCACAAATGTGGGGAGACTGACAGGTGAGTACAGAGAATCACAGCTGACCAGAGCAGGGACCCATGAGCTGAAACCTCCAAGGGAACCAGTGCTGGGGTCCGAAAACCTAAACGGAAAGTAATGAATTTTTGGAGGGTCAGTGTGGACAAATCTGAGAGAAAAAAATCTCAAGGCACCCTTTCTTCCAGCTCCCCCAACACTTTTATGAAGTTTACCTCCTAGAGCTCTAAGGTTCCCACAGGGAATATCTGCAAGAAAAATCCCCTTGTGACTTCATTCAGGGGAGGAAAAAGAACCATTTGGAAATACCTGAGAGCATTCTGTTCCTCTTCTTAGCAGAAACTAGTTAACCGGAGCCTACCTTGCTAAAGTTTTATTAGAATCTAATTAACCTGGGAAAAGGAAAAACCCTGATAACATCTAGCTCTAGACTTCTATGAGGGAAATATCCAACTGCAGCCCACTGTAGACACCTTCTCCTACCTAACAAGGAAGGGTATGGGGTGGTTGAGAAGCATTTTTAAAGTTCATGGTCCAGAGGCACAGGTTAACTAAAAGACTGAGACCTAACCATAGGGTTATGGAATGCTTTCCCTCCCCCACAACTTACCACTGTATTACTAAAGGCCGATTTACAAGTTTCTTTTATCAGGTATATCATTTATGACTATTATCAGAAAAAAAATTATAAGACATACTAAAAGGCAAAAAAAGCACAGTCTGAAGACACAGAGCAGGCATCAGAGCCAGAATCAGAGATGTCATGGATGTGGGGATTGGACTGGGAATTTAGAACAACTATAACTAACATGCTAAGGGTTCTAATGAATAAAGTAGGCAGCGTGCAAGAACAGATGGGTAATATAAGTAGAGAGATGAGAATTTTAAGAAAAAAAATTTTTAAGTGCTAGAGATCAAAAACTCCATCACAAATATCACAAAACAGAAACCACCAGGCCTAGGTGGGTTCACTAGTGAATTCTACCACACATTCAAAGAAGAAATTATATCAATTCTCTATAATTTCCTTCAGAAGATAGAAGTAGAGGGAATACTCCCTAATTCATTCTATGGGGATAGTGTTACCCTAATACCAAAAGCAGACAAAGAGATTACAAGAAGAGTAAACTGAAGACCAGTATCTCTCATGAACATAGATGTAAAAATAATTACTGAAATATTAGCAAATCAAATCCAGCAATGCATAAAAAGAAATACACACCATGATGTAGTGGGATTTATCTCAGGTATGCAAGGATGGTTCAACATTTGAAAATCAATTTAATATAATCCATTAATTTATTGTAATCCATCACACCAACAGGCTATGATCATACAATAGGCAGAAAAACGTTTTAACAAAATCAAACATCTATTCATGACAAAAACTTTCAGTAAACTCAGAATAGAGGGAAACTTCCTCACTTGATAAAAGAATATATACAGAAAATCTACAGCTAACAGCTTACTTAATGATGAGAAACTCAAAGCTCTCACAATAAGATCAGGAACATGGCAAGGATATCCCCTCTCACCACTATGTTTCAACATTGTGCTGAAAGTCCTAGTCTGTGCAACAAGACAAGAAAAGAAAATGGAAAGTATAAAGATCAGAAAGGAAGAAATAAAATTGTCTTTGTTTGCAGGTGCCACAATCATCTATGTAGAAAATCCAAAAGAATCAACAACAACAAAAAAATCCTGGAACTAATAAGTGATTATAACAAGGTTGTACTACACAACCTTATAAATATATACAAATATATTATAAATATATTCCCAACCTTGTAAATATACAAAAGCCAATCACTCTCCTATATACCAGCAATGAACAAATGGAATTGGAAATTAAAAACATAATATCATTTATGTTGGCACCCCAAAAATGAAACACTTAGGTATAAATCTAACAAAATATATGCAAGATGTATATGAGGAAAATTATAAAGCTGAAACAAATAAAGAGAAAAAGAACTAAATAAATGGAGAGATATCTCATATTCACAGATAGGAAGACTCAATAGTGTCAAGATGCCAGTTCTTTCCACTTGATCTATAGATTCAATGCAATCTCAACCAAAAGTCTAGCAAGTTATTTTGAGTATATTGAAAATATAATTCTGAAGTTTATAGGCAGATGGAAAAGACCCAGAATAGACAATACAATACTGAAGGCCAAGAATAAAATGAGACTGTTACCACCTGACTTTAAGACTTACTATAAATCTACAGCAATCAAGACAGTATTGTATTAGCAAAAGAATAAACTAATAGATCAATGGAACAGAATAGAGAATGCAGAGATAGACTCACATAAATATATTCAACTGATTTTGACAAAGAAGCAAAGGTAATATGATGAATCAAAGATAATCTTTTCAACAAATAATGCTGTAACAAATAGACATCCATGTGTAAAAACTGAAGTTAGGCATCTACCTTAAACCATGCACATGAATTAATTCAAAATGGATAACAGACCTAAGTATAAAAGGCAAAACTATAAAACTTCTATAAGATCACATAGGAGACAATCTAGATGACCTTGGGTTTGATGATGACTTTTCAGATACAACACCAAAGATATGATCAATGGAAGAAAGAACTGATAGCTGGATTTCATTAACATTGCAATTTTCTGCTCTGAAAAGGACACTGTCAAGAGAATAAAATTATAAGCACAGTCTGAGACGAAATTTTTGCAAAAGACATATCTGATAAAGAATCTTTATCCAAACTATGCAAAGAACTCTTAAAACTCAACAATAAGAAAACAACCCAATTTAAAAGTGGGCCAGAGACCTTAACAGACACCTTACCAAAGAACATATACAGATGGCAAAAGTAAAAGAACAGATGCTTCACATCATTTTCACTAGGGAAATGCAAATTTAAACAACAATGCAATACCAGTAAGTTCCTATTAGAATGACCAAAATCCAGAACACTGACAATACCAAATTCTGGTAAGGATGTAGAGCTTCAAGAACTCTCTCTCACTGCTGGTGCAAATGCAAAATGATAGACCCACTTTGGCAGACATTTTGGTGGTTTCTTTTACAAAATACATACTTTTACCATAAGATCCAGTAATTCTGTTCCTTGGTATTTACCCCCCAAAATTGAAAATGTTATGCTCACACAAAAACATATGCAAGGATATTTATAGCAGTTTTATTCATAATTGCCAAATCGTAGAAGCAATCAAGATATCTTTCAGTAGGTGAATGGAAAAATAAATTGTACTACATCCCAACAATGGAATATTTTTCAGTGCTAAAAAGAAAGATCTGTCAAGACATAGGGGACATAGAGGAAAATTAAATGCATATTACTAAGTGAAAGAAGCCAATCTGAAGAGATTATATGCCATATGATTCCAATGACATGACATTCTGGAAAAGGCATAACTATGGAGACAGTAAAAAGACGAGTGGTTACCAGGGGTAAAGGGGAGGCAGGGATAACTAGGTAGAGCACAGAGGGTTTTTAGAGCAGTGTAACTATTTCGTATGATACTATAACAGTAGATACATGTCATTATACATTTGTTCAATTCCATAGAATGCACAAAAATTTTATGAACCCTAATGTAAACTATGGACATGGGGTGATAGTTGTGTGTCAATGGAGGTTCATCAGTTGTAACAAATGAGCCACGCTAGTAGGGGATACTAATAATGGGGGAGGCTAGTCATGTGTAAGATTAGGGGGTAAATGGGAAATCTCTCTACCTTCTGCTCAATATTGCTGTGAACCTAAAACTGCTCTTAAAAAATAAAGTCTATTAAAAAATTAATAGTTAAAGTGAGAAGTATTTTTCACGTGGTAGAGGGGTGTGTAATCTTCTGCAAACAATCATCTAAAACATGTAATCTTGTACAGTCCTAACTTGTGACACATGCTCAGCTCTGATTTGTGGGGAGAGATCAAACTATTTGTACAGCAAGGACCTCTGGATTCGGTGTTGGAAGCCTGGGTTAATAGTTACTCACGTGGAAAATGCGCATGTGTGTTCTTTAGCCTGCATTTTATGGCAGGGGAGAGTCCAAATGAGATAGTATATATTATGAAATAATACCATAAAAATGTCAAAGAATATGAGAGAAAGGAGAAAGGAATGGAGGGGAGGGAGGAAAGGGAAGGAGAAGAAGGATCAAAGAGATAGCATCTGGGAAATGAGATGAAGATGGAGTGTAAGAATATATGATTGTATCTCAACTGTGTAGAAATGGATTTTTTTCAATAAAATATGTGTATGATTTAAAGCTCCCTGATCGGTCTTTCCCCTCTATGAATCTGTCACAATATTTAAGATTTCTGCTTCCTTAATTCTTTTAGATGGAGTTTAGAAAGACCCTGTTAAAACAGAAAAACTGATGCACAGGAAGGGCACACCAGCAGTTATCAGCTGTCAGGAGTGCAACACAGGTGTTGATAAGACTCAAAAGTCACTCAGCTGAGAAGGCCCTGAGAAAACAGGAAGCAGCTATCTCAAGTGGCTTTTGTTTTTTTTTTCTTTTATTTTTAACACTAAGCTAGACTGAGGACGCTTTAGGCTGATGGAGAGAAGAGGGTTTATGGAACTTTAAAGTGCATAGGAATCAGCTAGGGACCTTGTTATGGCCCAGACTCTGGCGCAGTGAGTCTGGAGCAGGACCTGAGGGTCTGCATTTCTGATAAGCTTCAGGTGATGCTGAAGCTATTGGTCCTCAAACCACGCTTCCAGGATAAAGAATATGTAACCGGGAGAGGGAGCCATTCTTAGCCAGTCTGAGACGTCACAGAGAAGGCCCCTGGATGGTTAGGAAGCAACATAGTACATTGAATATTGAGGGGAAAAAAAAACTCAAAAAAAAAAAAATGAGGCACTGAAAAAATATTATATTTTAAGAGGAATGCTTAATAATAAAAAGTTTATCTATCATTCAATACTTATTTGCCCATTATCAATACCGTATATTAAAGATACTATGGTATTTAAAAAAAGATGATCTCTGTCCTCAATGAGGTTACAGTCTAGCTAGACTCTAGTGGAGAGCTAGTCAGTTACAAAAACTGTTAGGCTTAAAGAATTTACCCTCCCCAAACTTCCCCCCAAACCTCCTATAAAACCCACCGCTCTCCCCTTCCTAGGGATGTAATAAGGGTGTACTAGCCTTTGACAGACTCCAAGGGAGACAAAGGAATGGAATGCAAGAGGGGAACTTACCTTCCTTATCCCTCCTGATAAGGACAGATACTTATCCCTCCCAGTTGTTCCCTAGGGAGATAAAGGAATGGAACGCAAGAAGGGAACTTACTTTCCTTATCCCTCCTGGTTGTTTGAGAAGAATTTATCACAGCAGCTGTTCTGGCCCAGTTGCTCACTCTCTCCATAGAGGAAAAACCCTCTATAGAAACCAAGGCTCTCCCCTTTTCTCTCATGGTTTCCTTGTTTGGCTTCTACCCATCTGCACCCAGATGTTCAAAATAAACAGCATTTGCTACACATGAGGCTTTGTGTGCCTCCCTCTTGGCTCTGGACCTAACAAAACTATCAAGCACATAAATTATAACATTATGATTATGACAATTGCATAAATCAGAGATCCCTGGTGCTATAAAAACCTCTAAGGAGGCCACGGATGTCTTTCAAAGAAAAAATGACAATAAGCTAAGATTTAAAGCAGTGGTTCTCAAAGTGTGGTTCCTCAGATCAGCAGCGTCCACCTACATGGAGACTTTTTAGAAACGTAAATTATCTGCCCTTACCCCACATCTACTGAGTGAGAAACTCTGGGGGTAGAACCCAGGAATCAGTGTATTGACAAGTGATTCTTGTCATGTCCATGTGATTCTGATGCATGCTAGAGTTTGAGAAATATTAATCTAAAGGAAGAGTAGGAGTTAATATGCAAAAGATTGGGAAAGAGGGAGGGTTAGAATAAGAGAAGTGAAAGAGTGTTTCTAGGTAAGGAAAGAAACAGCAAGAGCAAAAACCCCAGCATGGAAAGGGAGACATGCAGAAGGCCTGGGAATCGGAGAGAGTGAGATAAATACAGGAGAAGAAAATGATAATCCATAGTCTTCAAAATTAAGGGTAGCCAAACGGCAGCTCAGAGACCAAGTTTGCTCATAGACCTGTCTTCTTTGTCAGCAGAAAAATCAACTTTAATTTAAAAGTCTGGAAGGAGCAGGATCTTCATGCATTTATATCACCAGCCTGGCCCCCAGAGGCCTTTGGTTTTGCAATCTTTGCTAAATTATCGGAGGAGAAGTGGTTGGGAAGTAGTGCACAGTCCTTTAAAGCAATAGTTCACAACCATGGCTGCATATTACAACCACTCAGGG
Source organism: Eulemur rufifrons (assembly GCF_041146395.1). Taxonomy (NCBI): domain Eukaryota; kingdom Metazoa; phylum Chordata; class Mammalia; order Primates; family Lemuridae; genus Eulemur; species Eulemur rufifrons. The sequence continues at coordinate 185,862,356 of NC_090989.1, read as the reverse complement.
AGCTCTGAAAACATAAGATGCAAGAGGCCAACCCAGAGCAATTAAACAAGCTCTCTGGGCGGGGGTGGGGAGGGTGGTCTAGGCATCAGATTTTTTGAAACCTCCTTAGGTGATTCTAATGTTCAGCAAGGGTTGCTTGAGCACCATGCAAGTTTGAAAAAACAAGAGACAGCAAAGTCATGGTTCTGGTAGAATTTCTCTGGTGATGTTTAAGGTGGGAATGAACACAAGAGTGTCCATCTTGGATTTCTTGCTCAAATCCCTTCTGTTCACATGAGAAAGGGTATCTGTTAAATTATATATTCATTTTCATGAGCAGAATGAGCTAGGGATCCCAACACACCATGACTAGCGAAAGCTTTGGTTTGATGGATAACCATACCTTGCTTAGAGCACACCCTTCCAGGTTATCTGATTCGGATTCTTGGAGGGCTCTGTCTTTGCATTGCCTTTGAGCTATTTTACAGCTCTGTAAGGTATAGATTGATAGCAAAGGCAAATAACTCGTGTCTAAAGACATGCAAATAAATTCTGTCTGGTGGAGGGTCAATTGACTACCCCATCCCCAAGCCAACTGTACATCTGTTATGCAAAATTTATGGGAAGCCAGTGATTTGGACTGAGCTCCTGCACTAGGCCCAACCGACCAAGCTAAAATGGAGCTGCTCAGGCTGAAGTTCAAGTCACTAAGACAAAATTAAGTTGTTTATCTGACATTCCAAGAAATCAAAAGAGAGACAGACAACCAAATCCCCAAACAAGCCAGTTTTACCCAGCATAAGAAGTCCTGTAGAAAGGTCACTTTGAAAGGACCAATTCACTCTTTATCCTCTGTTTCTGCTTTCCTCAGCCCTTTTCTGTGTGAAGCCCACCTCGCCTGCTCAGCTCATGGGAATACAATAGAATGAGGTGTGCCCGGATTCCAGAATAGCAAATAAAAGCCAATCAGATCTGTAAGTTTGTTGTAATTTTGTCTTTTGACATATCCACTGAGAGTTCGTTTCAATATTCCCAATCTGTAAATGTGTCTGCTCTTTGGACTCTCCTCTGAGCTGGCTATAACATCTCTCTGGTTTTTTCATTAATAATTAGTTGAATGAACGTTTTCATGTGCTAATTTTATATCTGTATGGGAGTCATGGGTTTATTTTTCTTGAAAAAAATTATATTTTAACATAACTTTGATCTAAACCAGTGCTGAGGGCATTTGAAATGTGGAGGCTCGATAGGATCTCTCTACTGTGGCTGAGGAAGAGCAGCAAGGGACATCTCCAACAGCACTAAACTGGCTTCTACTCCACCCTCCATTCTTACCCTGGGTCTGCAGACTGAGCTATCACAAAGGCACAATTCCAACCCCCTGCCTCCCAACTCCTTGTCAGAATACCAATGAATATAACCTTCTTCTTAACCCAGTCCAGTAAAATGACAATCAGTTTCAAGAGGGTCTTGTAACAACAGTGTGGTTTCATTAGGGAAGAGAGAATTCTCTTTCTCATATTAGCTTTTTTGCTATTAGAGATCTCAGTCCACATGTCTTCAGCTTTACATTCTCCTTGCCAACCAAACATGGTGTATTGGGCCTAATCAATAGTTGCCAAAATATATAACACTTTCAGCTTGGAATTTTTGAGTTCCTGTAATCAATATCAACCAGTACATTTCAATTTTGCACAAAGGAGCAACTTCCACATTCTTTTATTTTTCTTGGACTCAAAAAAAAAAAAAGATAGCTACAAATTCTAAATGGTAATAGTTATGGTGAATTTCTTAGAAACAACATACAAAAGCACCAGAGAGCAGTATCAGCAAATATCTCCACTCTGGATGGAAAACTGCCAACTGCTGTTCCAGATTAAAATAAATGGCCCATTGAAACACTGAGGGGGTCTGCTCTCAACCCCACAGTCAAAGGGCCAGTTCAGTGGATGTAAAATAAGTTAAAGTTACATTTCAGTATAGAATAAAACTTATTTTAGAATACTTGGAAGATGTCCAAAAACCTCTTAAAAAATATGAATTATCCAAATTTAAAAAGTGAATGTGATTTTGAGTTTAGGTTCAAGTACATTCAGCAACTCAGAATTTGATACCTTGCCCAGTTTCTGTTTGGATTGTCACAAAATAAGTGTTTTTCTGGGTTATATTAAATTTATAACAAAAATCCTGAGCTGAAATGCTTTTGCTGAGTTGAAAAATAAAATAAAATAGAAAACATTTTGTTTGGTTAAAAAAATAAAGAGTAGGCACTTTGTTTTCCCTATATAAGGTTTTCAAGGGTGAATAATAACAGTGCTCAAGCACAGCTAATTCGCGGAGATTTGTTTGTTGCATGTAATTTCTGGGTACAACTCTGGTCACACACAAACAATCCTTTCTTGTGTCACTTGGGCGGCCTTGCAAAAAGCAATTTCCAGCAACCTCTACCTACACGGAGAAACTCTGCATTCCATAACATGGTTTTATTTTTCAAGACCAGCTCTTGTAATTTCATGCAGTAATTTAGGTGATTGTCAAGCATGGTGTATTCAAACTTAATGCTTTCTTTTGAAAAGTAACACTTTACTATATGAAATCTTTCAATTTCTAGCCAGAAAAAGTGAATGTTAATAGCACTGGCTTGAACCTGTATTTTGGTTTGTTTTTTTTTTTCCCTTGAACAATGGACTGGTATTTTTTTTTCTACTGTGTTATTATATCTATTATACCTTCATTTGTTCATTTCATCATGGTGAGGAATATCAGAGCTTTTCTCTCCTTTCTGTTTTTTGTTTTTGAGCCACTCTTCCACTTCATTGTGGTAGAGAATCACAGGCTCTCACGGCTCCCCTGGAGTCAGGATTAAGACACTGCCCTGCCCAGCCCTGACCATTGCCTTGCAGAGAGCATTCGTAAAGATGCATCAGATGGCCGGATACCCTTCCCTGCAATCCTGCCTGGCCTTCCAGGGCATTTAGGAGGATTAAGGAGATAATGCCATCAAGGACTTGCACCTTCTCAACAGGGCCATCTTTGGAAATTGAAAAAGAAGAGAGTTGAGGCTGCTTAGAAAGGAAGAAAGAGAGGTAGGCTGGCATCTTTTGTCCTGTGATAGAAGAGCAAAGTGCAGCTCTAACAGGACAGGAAATGAGAGGACAGGCTCCCTCATTCTCCTTAAGCTCTGCCCGCACTCCCCACATCTAGAGAGCGTTCTGCACAGCCCCAGATGTGGTAGAATCTGCAGCTCAAAATATTCTCTCCAGCACCTTTATTTGCATTCATGTGGTTGTACTTTTAAGTTAAGCATTGACCCTTTCTCTTGGGACCAAATACCTCTAGGTGGGAGAATCGTGGCCTCATGCGTAGCCCTCTCTTGAGGACGAGGGATTGACTTGCTTTCCTCTATGACAGGAAGAGTAAGTTATTTAACATTTCTTTGTCACTATTGCTCATGGGTAAGATGTGGATAATAATGATATCCAGCTCATAGGATTGTTCTAAGTTATGATTAATAAAGCTCTTAGAAAAGAGCCTGGTATATGGTAAGCATTATATATGTGTTTTTCAATAAGTAAATTATATAAATAGATATTTGTTCTAGATTTCTAACCTTAATTTAAAGTCAAGGCAGATTAAGAGTCAGAACTGGAAAGGTTTCTATTCGCCATATGTCCAGAGGTAGCTGGAACGTTAGATACAAGCAAGGAGGCTGCTGGGCTGTATCATTGCTGAAACCCTGCTGAGCACAGCACGCACCTGAGTGTGTCCCTAGTCCTTCAGGGAGAATTCACAAGTATCTAGCTGTCATCTTGCTCAGAAAATGCGCCTACTAAGGTGCATACCAGTGATTTGAAATTTAAATTTTAATATTTGCCTCTCCACCAACCAGTCAACAATCTTCATTGAGAAAGTCCATACCAATCCAATGAAAATAAACAAACTTATTAAAATCTCACTGATAATGATAAATACAACATTCATTGACTCTCAACGGCAGGCAGGTTTAATGCAAGCTGCTTTAAATACATTTGCTCATTTGATCACCTGCACTTTACAGATGAGGAAACTAAACCCAAAGGAGTGAACTTACTATGTTTTGACACACACCTGGTGTAAAGCACTGTTCGTTCCACTCACACAGTCCTCACAGCAATGCTTGGCTCGAGGAGCAGCACTCTAACGCCTGGTACCTGGTACAGTCTGGATTTTAGTTCCTGAGACAGGAATGCGCACGGTACTTTTACCCAGAGCATAGAGGACATAGGAAGGCAGAAAACCAGATCAAGCCTTTGCTCTCACGTACTGTACATAGCAACTCAGTCTTTCTGAGTCCCAAGTCCTCCTTAGCAAAATGAGGTGAAGGTATCTCAAGGGGCCTTTGTGTTTGTGGAGCTGACCTTCTAAGACGCTTAGAAATCAAAATCGCTGACCGACGCCTTCCCAAGTACAGCCGTGAGGGAACAGCGCTGCTGAGCACCTCCAGCAACTTCCATCCGCTTAGTTTTTCACCATCACACGAGGCATGCAGCTCTTCTGTGTGGACGGAGTGTTTTCGAGGCCTCTATCTCACGATCTCAACAACATTCTTTAAAAATTGTAGAATTTATCAAGCAATGAATGTGAGCTTTAGAAGGCAATTCACCCCTGTTTGGCTTGCTGGCCAAATGCTCCAGCAAAAGGAGCTAGAAAAGCAGTTCCAAATGAGTGTAGGAAGGTCTGTTCTCACAAGCAGATCATTTACACAGAGGTTTAACTACTCCATCTGGCTCCAACCTGGCAGTAGGCCAATTCCTGTGCATTCATTTGGAACATACTGCAGGGAACACTCATTGTTTGTCACACGTACCTTAAGTTAGTCTTGTAATATTTTTACAGAGCCCTTGGGGTTTTCCAAACTCACCTTGGACTGCCAGAGTTACATGTCCTCTCCTTTCTGCTCCTTCAGCACCTGTCTGCATGATCAAGACTGCCACCTTCCCCCAGCTACCCTTTTGCCATTGTCCTCTCCTGATCCTTCACCATCTATAAGGGTGGCACTGCTGTCCTTGGAGTTTACAACCCAGATTTCCTTGATACAAATTAGGAGATGACAGATTGTGAAAAACATCCCTAGGCCTACTCTTTAAACCAAAGGGGTAGACTAGTGGCCCATGGTCCAAACTCAGCCTTCAGGAATTTTGTGTTTAAATTTTGTTTAAAAAGATTTAAACTAGTGGCCACCATTTAAAAATTAGAAATTTCTCATAAGAATTGAGATTTCTGGCTTCCCTTGGAGAATCAGAGGATTTAAACACAACAGACCCATCTGTCCAGGGCCACCTCTTTAACACGGATGTGTCCTCTCCAGTTGCCCCCATTCCTACCCCTCCCTGCTTCTCTTATACCCTGTCTGCTTTCTACAGTCATGTTACCTCCTTACATCCCAGGCCTTTGGGGTTTGGGATCTCAGCATCAAGCTTATTTTCTCTACCTGATCACCCATTCCATGGTCCCCTGCACTCTAGGTTTAAGAGTGCTTCTGTCTAATCACCAATCACTCTAGAAGACATGATACAAATGAAATAAGAAGAAAGGGAGCCAGCTAAGAAATAGGGTCTTGATAGGACAAAGAAAGATCAAGAGAGAGTAAGGTTTAAACTTAGAGAAGAAAGCCAGAAAGAAAACACTATTGTATAGTGATTCAATCATAGACTCTGGAATCAGACTTTGTCATTTATTGGGTGTGATTTACAAACTACTATACTGTTAAAAAATGTGTATGATACAAACCACTTTTAGAGTTCGGATGTAAGGTTTTAATAAAGTGCCTACCACAGTGCCCCATGCATGGATGGCTCAATCCCTGAAAACTCGTAGGGGTGAAAGAGTGAGACGAAAGTGACTGGAAAGTACCCTCTGCAATTTCTTAAGGCTAATCACCCAATTAGGAAAGAAGAACAAACAGGGAATGAAAATTTTACAAACATTAACTGTTCGGGATGGGAGTTTCTCACAAGGGCCAATGAATGAAACTTAAATAAGACTCACAGAATTGTAATGGAGACAGTGGAAGGGGCTACAGGTGGACAAGGGAGATGCTGAAGTTCTGATCTGGACTCACTGGACTCACAGGAATGGTTTAGCAAAAGAAATGATAACTTTTATTAATTATGAGTTAGTAACAAAATTTTGCTTGCTACTGCCAGCACCAGGTAGATGTGAATAAATTCCTTCCTGTGATAGACGTGAGAAATTTGCACTTATGGCTCAGTCCTTACAGTACACTTGTAGGAAGAAAGAGAAAGAATCAGAAGCTAAATGAGAGCAAAAACAGCTTCTGTGTCTGAATACTGCCTTCCTAGTGAGGTACTGAGCTTCCTAAGGTATTTGGTATGGGTGGCTGATTTGAATGGCTGGCTGTTGAGAGAGATGAGGCCTGTTACTAAAAACACTAGGTTGCTTTTTATTGAAAAAGCATGAATGATCAAGATGTCCCCAGAGAATTTCTTTATGGGTGATGTTGAAGAATGTAACAGACAACAGGCAAGATAATGATGTAAGGAAAAGGATACTGCCTTCTAGGAGCACACACCTGCTAGCAGAGAGGTTCTCCATAGAAAACATCATTCTCATGAGGTCCCTCACCTAACTTGTTTTTACCTGAAAAGGCCCCCCTGTGTTAGGGCTCCCAACAAAGGGAGAATTTGAGGATTAAATAAAGGTTGACCTGTCTTACTCAGTAGCCTGAACTCAAGATAGAAAATGGGAGAGAAAATCCATCTATATTAATATCTCACTTTCCCACTTCTGAGCCTTTGCTTAAGCACATCCCTTTGTGGAAAAAAGGCATTCTCTTCTTTTCTGCCTGGAAAACTCTAGTCTTTTTTTTTTTTTTTTTTTTGAGACCGAGTATTGTTCTGTCACCCTGGCTAGAGTGCAGTGACATCATCATAGTTCACTGCAGCCTCAAACTCCTGGGCTCAAGCGATCCTTCTGCCTCAGTCTCCCAAGTAGCTGGAACTATAGGCATGTAACACCACTCCCAGCTAATTTTTCTATTTTTGGTAGAGACAGGGTCTCACTCTTGCTCAGGCTGGTCTTGAACTCCTGAGCTCAAGCAATCCTCCCTCCTCAGCCTCCCAGAGTTCTAGGATTACAGGGTGTGAGCCACTGCTCCCGGCCTCTAGTCATTTTTTGAGACCTGGCTACCTAGCCAATCCTTTTCAAATACACCTGAGACACTTAAATCACTCTATCCTTGATTCTTTAAACAATTTTTAGAGAATTGATCAAGTTGCAGCTTATTTATTGAACAATCTCTATCCCTCTACAAGATGATAAATTCCTCTAGGATAAGCGCCATACTTATTCATCTTTGCATTTCCTGGGTCTAGGATATAGTAGGTACTCAGTAAACAGTGCCTTGAGCATCTTTCTTTAGGGAGTTGCTGTCATTGTGTCATTGTGTGTGTGTGTGTGTGTGCATGTGTGTGTGTGTGGTCCCTGGGAAGTCTATAGTTTCACATATAAAATAGCCATCCTATTGTCTCAGAGTGGTTCCCTCCCTAGAACCCCCAGTGGTTCCCTCCTCCTGGCTTCTTACTGGAGTATAACAGAAAGCCACACAAATGCTACAGTCAGCATCCAGCTTTTTCTCAGGCACTTAAGTAATGAAATTATGAGCAGGTAAGCTAAACCACTTGTTTCAATATGTTGCTTCAAACTACATACAAAAACCATTTGTATTATTCATTCCTTCATGTAGTCATTCAATAAATGTTTACTTATTGAACACCTAACATGCATTAAGCAATGTTCTAGGTGCTGGACAGAAAAAGAAAATCCTCTATTTCATAGTGATTTACTTCAAGCAGGGGAAACTATAAACTAATGAATAAAATAGAGAATTTCCTAGTTCTGTGATAGTTGAGCTGAGCCCTTTAGAATAAGAAAGAAACAAGCATGTGAAGCTCTGGGGAATGTTTGCTGCAATTAGAGAAAATAGCCAGCAAGGCCTCTGGATGGGGGTGAGCGTGGTGTGTGGGAGAAACAGAGAAAAGGCCGCCATTGTGAATGGGGGCAGAGGGGTGAGGGATTCTGTCAGGGGTCAGGCAGGGACATTTGCATCAGGACTGTGGCCTAGTGAGAGGCATGTGTTGTATCTAAGTCCTAACGGAGCAATCTAAGCAAGAGAGTGGCATGGTTTGATGTGTGGTTTTGTAAGCTGGCTTGTGCAGTTTTGCAGAGAAAGAGACAGTAGCGGATACCCAAGAGCAGATACCAGAAGCCCCTTAGGAGGCTGTTACAGTAATCCAGCTGTGGATGGCATGTTATTGCAGGTTGGTGTGCTTTGAAGAATCCAGCTAGAACGCACGTCAATTATAAAGAAATTACACAGTTCTCATCAGCATTGTCTTCAAGGCGGAAAGCGAGCTATTATTGCTAGCAATCTCCCCCAAATAACTCCTCTCTTTCATCCCTTTTAAAAACGGGTATATGGTTTAAACACCTTGAAAGAGCAGAATGATTTTTAGGCCATTTTGGTTTTTGTTCTTATCTGAAAATTTGGAAGCAAATAAACAGTATTGCCAAAGCATATGATTAAAATGCGAACATTTCTGAGCAATCTTTTGTTACATGTCAGCTTTAATGCAAAGTCATGTTTGGATTGTGGAGGCAATGTGTTCATTCCTTATTTCATGCATGAAGGAGCCAACAACGGAAAAGGAAGTGGGGTAGGCCGTTTGCTCTAGAAGCTGGAAAGGCAGAGGTGCCTGCGTATCACAAAGCTACGGACTAGTGCAGATGAGATTTACAACAAACTACAAACAGATCGTAATTCCAGAGGCCAAGAGTTCAACATTTATGCTATGCAGCCTCGCCAACTTAAAAAGAATTTTGACCATTATTCTAGTGTAACCTCCTCATTTTACAGATGAGAAGCTGAGGATCAAAGACAGGTCCCTTGAAGAGAATCTACGGGGTCTTTTGCCTCTTATTGAACTAATTCTAATGAGCACAGATCCTCTATGAAGATGAAAACCATTACTTATTTACCATGAAATATTAGCAAAGAAAGGTGGGGGAAGGTCATTTACTTGGGCTACTTAACAAAACTTTTGCTCGTACCTCAAGACTGACCTAGCAAAAGATTTGATGAAATTGTCTTATATATGTCTATCATTTGCAGAAGCCATAGAGCTCTGAGAGTCAAGTAGTTCTTAGTAATGATTCTAGAAGTTATAGCTACAGTATTTCAAGGGGTTACCATGTGTCGAGCAGTGCTAAGTGTCTTTTATGCATTACTTCATTTAATTCTCGCAACTTCCCTGTGAAGAAAGCAATCCTATTATCCCAGTTTTCCAGAAAAATAAACTGAAGCTCAGAGAGGTTAAGCAACTTGCCTAAACTCACAGAGTGAATGGAAGCGTCAGCCTCTACAGCAGAGGTCAGCAAACTACAGCCTGCCAGCCAAATACAGCTCATTACCTGTGGAGACTGGAACACAGCTACCCTCATTCCTTTCTCTGTCACGATGGCTGCTTCTGAGCTGCAAAGGCAGAGCTGGGTAATTACCACAGACCCAACAGAGTTGAGTCATTACAACAGGGACCCACTAGCAAAGCAGAAAATATTTGCTGTCTGACCCTTTACAGAAAACTTTGCTGACCTAGACCTTGTACCCTGAACCTTCCTTAATAAATGTTTCCTGAGTGCTTACCACATGGTGCCCTGAGTGTTCAGTAAACAGAAAAGGTGAAGCTCCCTGCCTTTCTGGAGCAGGACTCAGAGAGATGCTGTCTCTTGATCTGGACTGGGTACAAAATTTGTGGGGCCCAGTGCAAAGTGAAAATGGGGGCCTTTCGTTAAAGAAATATGAATACTTTCAAGATGGCAAGAGCAGAACATTAAACCAAGTTCAGGGGCTTTTCTTAATTGTGAGGCCCTGTGGGACTGTACAGGTCACACACCCATGAAGCTGACCCTGCTCCTGATATGGCCTTGGTGACACAGGCTGTGAAACAACAGTGCCCAAGAGAGCCTGACCCGATACCTTGCTGTGCAGGGAAGGAACGCTACCCCTCCTTGCACTTCCAGTCCTGGGTGACCTCCTGGGCTGCTGGGAGAAGGCTGTGAGGACATCCATGTGGATCCATCCCACAGGGGCTCACAATATGCAGGACTGTACTCCTTACACTTGGTTACACTAACTCACCTGTCATCATCATTTTTAAGCAATTCTTATGAGCTGTCATGTGTTGGATTATATAAATGCTGAATAATTTCAGTTTTCACATTCTGGTTTAATCAATCATCATACAAAAGCATAATGAAACAACTCAATTTTCAGTTTCCATGAATGTCTATTTTAAGATGAACTTAAAGTGAACATTCTAAAGCATTCTCTGAGAGGCCTTTACCCTAAGATCCAAGAAATCTTTGTCCTGTCCCAGGAAGGGGGGAGTCCCATCAATTTACTCTGAAATGGTGGGCAAAATCCATGGATATATTCATGAGAGGTCATTCAGGATAGTTTAGAAGCCCCACCTCTGCAGCCTAATGCCTGCATCAGAATGCTAACTCCACCGCATCTTAGCTCTGTGAGCTTGGACAAGTTACTAAACTTCTCTGTGCCTTAGTTTCCTCAGCCGTAAAGTAGGAATAGGAACAGTACCTATGTTATAGAGATGCTGTAAAAATTCAGTGAGTTTAAATGTATTGGGATGCTTAGAACAATATCTGACAAATGCTAAATGCTATATAGTTATTATTTTTATTATTCTCTATGAAGGGGATATAAGGAAAAGGTTGTAAATGTCCACTGAAAAGGGTTAATAGAATTAATGAAATGGGTATCTTAAAATAGAGAGTGATGGGGAGCGTGCCAATCGGGGCATTCATGGCTTACCCAAAGGGCCACCTTAACCTCCAACTTTAGCCAGTTGCTGCCACGTCCAGCACTATTCTAACGGAATCAACACTCAGTTTTTTCAAAAAAGGCCAGAAATCTGGATTTCGGTAGGAAATCTCCCAAGTTTTCAAATTTGACAACTAATTCAGCTTCCTTTAAATCCACCGAGCTGGTCAAACAACACCTAACTCCATCGTCTGGCCAAACATTTTATAAGCTTTGCTCTGTAGCATCCACCAAACTCTCAAAGGAGTGTGAGCCTCAGAACAGGGTGAGAATTCCCAGTGTGGAGTATGAGTAGGTCATCAGAACGAGCCGGGCTGTGTGCAGACCGATCCGTTCTGGAAGGTCTCTGTGAAGTCGGGGGGCTCTGCATTGGGAAGCACGCAAGGGCAATGCAGGGAATGGACAGATAGGGAAATAAAATTTGTCCTCCTCGGGGCAACTATTGCAATCACTAATACCAAAACTGTCTCAAACCACCTTAAAACACAGAGGGGATTAGAGTTAAAGCACTTGCCTCTTTATAACAGATCCTGTTCTCTCTGTCTACTTTCTTTCTGGGATATTCTTCTCCCTTTTCCACTATCAAAAGCCACACCAGGAAAAAGTTATCATTTACTGTGAATGCAAGTCAGATATCTTTCCTCTCCCAGTGATACTTTTCTTGGGAGGGGGGAGGTAGATTAGGGAGGCAGGGAGTGGATTCTCTGTGTCTCAATCCCCAGTTTAAATATTACTTCTAATAATTGAAAAAATGGCTCTCTTCCTTGGCTAATGGAGTTTATTCATCCATTTTTGGCCTCACTCCAGCAACAAAAATGGGATAGTAATAACTGTCTTTGATAAAAATTTGCTCTTGACGTCAGGTTATCCATATGATTTTTAATGCATACAAGACTTAAAGGCCTTAAATCCCAGTTGCCAGAGGATATTTTGGGGACGTCACTATACTTGCAGGATCTGTCACAGGGTTGGGCACACAGATTGAGTTCACTGAGGGGATTGCATGTCTTGGAACTGAACCGAATGTTGATCAATGTGCTTTGGATATTTTTGTACTGCCACCATCTGTCTCACAAGCATCACAGTAAAAATGCAAGGATCATAATAACAGCTCAACACAGTCTACTATATCTACTCTATTATAGCGATATCACAGCACAGCACTGATTCAACGATTCATGTACATGGAGTTTGAATGGCATTTAGTATATCTCAAGTATTTTTTATGCACATTTTCATGATATGCTCATACTGTCTTTCTGAAAAGGACCTGAAAAGTAAATAATTGAAGGTGAGGCATTTGGGATATCTTAATTATCTTCATTGCTAGCTCAGTACACTTTTCTCAGTATACAAACCACTTCCCTTTTCCCTACATTGAAAACATTAAAACTCTTCCTGGGTATTCACATTTTTAAGAGCCCCTTGTTGAATTGCATCAACCCTGGATGCATCCCTGTCAGTATGTCATTAGTGAAGGCCTAATGATGTAATATTCGCCGTGTGTCTCCCAGTTGCCTATAGAATAACAGCCAAACTCCTTACCAAGCCTTAGAAGGTACTTCACAGTGTAAATCAGCGTCTCCACTGTTCTAATCTTGCACCTTGTACTCTGTACTTCCATTCTAGTTATATTGACCTTCTCTCCATCCTTCCTTGCCTTAAGCTTCCCTAATTGGTTTCTCTCGGTTATAATCAAATACCTTATCCAATACACTCAAAAATGAACTACCCCTGCTCTCAACTTCCCACGTGCCTACCATGCAATGGCTTTAAAAATTCTTACCAGTCTGAAATTTAAAAAGTATGTATCGGTAAATGTTTAGTTTTTACATGAATGCTTATTTATTATTACAAATTATTTCTACAGTTAAATAATATTTAAAATATACTCATTCTTTTAACGACGTCTAAATGCTTCCTGCCAAAATAGAAAAGAAAAATTATAACTCCTGGCTCCTGATAATGATCACTACAAATTGCAAAGAATGATGCAATCCTTTGAAAGAAATTGCGCATAGGACAAGGAATCTTCTGAGGTATTGGGGTTTTTGTTTGTTTGCAGCTTCGATTATTTAGGGATATCTGATTTCAAATCTGTTGTTCTGCCAATATCCACTCTATTCTTCCTCTGCAGAATATTTAGATAAGCACTTGGCCAGAATGAATAAAGCCTGTATTTCCTAGCCTCAGGTGGTGGGGGGTGGGGTGCGTGACTAACCTCTGGCCAAGAGGTCTGAGCACAAGGATGCCCATGACCTCTGATCATGTTTTTAAAAGAAAAGAGCATTCTTCTCCCTTCCTATTTTCTCCTTCCTGGGTGGAGGCTGACCTGGTACAGTGCCATCTTGCGTTTTGCAGGTGAAGGTGATGCCCTTGAGGTGGCAGCAAAGATAGAGTTGGCGTGGGCTCCCGATGCCTTGCACACAGAGCCATTCAGACATTTGTGAGACAGAGATAAACCTCTCCCTTGGATTTATTGTGCTATTTTTGTTCTCTCTCACTCACAGCTACATCTATATTGTAACAAATACAGATGGCTAATTCCTTGTTAATTTCCACAGATTTTTTTTTCATGTGGTAAATTCAGGAAGCAACCCCATTCTAATGTGATGATTTGTCTATGTCAATACTTTTCATTTTGGTGATTAAGTGATTTGTTTAGTCATGCTCTTTTTAGCTCTACATCCAATTTCATTTCCCTTGTCAGAGTCAGTTTATGTTATTAACCCATATTAATTTTTTAAAATCACACAACACTCTTGTTTTGAAGATAAGCATTCAAAATGCTTCCTATCCACATTTCCTAATTGTCTCTAGGTATGTGGGTGATAACCCATAGAATTATTCTGTCCAAAATAATAATAAGAGATCTTCAACTTTTTCTCCTTATTTACCTTCACTTTGAGAAATAATGAAAATATTATAAAAGATAAAGAAAATACAAGAAAAAAATGCAACGACATTTACAGATGGAACACCAGCATTTACATATATACTCCTTTATACAGTCATTTTGCTTTTGTTTTCAAAAGCTGAGTAACTCCTTGGAATAAAATTCTGTCATGAAAGATAATTTCTGGAAAAGTATATCTCTCCTGCAGAGATCCTCTAGAAAGCTATGCAAGTTTTATTCCAATGTACATATAAATATACATGTAATTCAATGAAGTCACTTCACAGGCACTTCTAGAAGACTATCTGTGAATTCCAGACTAAAAACCTAGACCTGATATTGATATAAATATCTACATCTATGTCCATTTCTATGGCTATCTATCTATATATTTTTTCTCCTGAATTTTTAATATGTTTACTGTTTAATAAACTATTATATTCTCTACCTGATCTCACTTATGAATGATGATAAAAGTGATAATAAAAGCAATCACAGCAGCAGTTACCTATGTTGATTACCTACTGTGCCCCAGGTATTGAGCACTTTTTGTCTCATTTAAGCTTTGAGCTAAATCACTTAGATAGGTGATTTACAGACGGCACATCTGAAGCGTAGAGAGCTTGTATCACTCAACAAAGACCCTCGTAGAAAGTGACAGAGCCATGATTTGAAGCTAATATTTTTTAATGTAGAGCCGGACCTCCCATCAGTTTATTATGCTGGAAAAAATAACTCATACAGGTTAATTTTATATCCAATAATATTTTCTTTAAAAAATGAGGAATAATTTATATGTCATAAAATACACACGTTAAGTATAAGTTTCAATAACCTTTGTCAAATGCGTAACCACCAACATAATCAAGACAAGCAGCATTTCTATCACCCACAAAAGCTCCTTTCTCAGTTAACCCATCCCCTCCCAAGACAAGCATAGTTCTGATTTTCATCATTACATGCTAGCTTTGACTGCTCAAGAAAGTCACAGGAATGAAATTATTCACTGTGTTCTGTGTCTGCCTTCCTTTATCTGACACATTTTTAAAATTCATCTATACCGTTGCATGTATCAGTAGTTTATTCTTTTCTACTGTTGTGTAGTATTCCCTTGTATAAATGCAGTACAATTCTTAGTTATCCTTTTCTCTCTTAATAAATGTTTGTATCACTTTTAGTTTTGTCTATAATGAATGAAACTGTTATGAGCATCTATGCAAGGTCTATAAGTGAATGGATGCTTTCATTATTTACAAATAAATACTAGGAGGGAGATTTCTGGTTTATAAGCCAGGTATATGTTTAATTTTATGAGAAACTATCAAACATATTTCTAAAATGCCCATGCCATTTACACTCTCACCAGTAACGTGTGACAGTTCTGATTTGTGGACAGCTTTGATTATTATTAGTTTGTTATTACTGTAGTTGCTGCTGCTGTTGTTTTTAGTTTTGTTTTTAGCCATTCTAGTGAGTATAATGTGGCATATTAATAATATTTTATTTGTCATTTCCTTGAGTACTCTTTGAAATGCGTATTTACTTTTTATATGTTTTCTTTTGTGAAGTGTTCATTAAGTCTTTGACATTTTCTTACTGGATTATTTGTCTTTTTATTATCGATTTGTAGGTATTTTTATATATAAAAGATCATGGATATGTATGTGTGTGTGTGTGTGTGTGTGTGTATATATATATATATATATACTTTTCCTCCTACTTTGTGACTTGCCCTTCTGATAAGCAGAACTTTTAATTTTGGCAAAGTCCAGTTTTCACCAGTTTTTTCTTTTATGTATTGTGTTATTTGTGTCTTTAGAAATTTTTCCTTACCCAAAGTCATTGAATATATACTCTTATGTATTTTTTTCCTAAAAACTTGGTAGTTTGAGCTTTTAAATTTAGATTTATGGTTCTGATTAATGTTTACGTAAGTTGAGAGGTAAGGGTTAAGGTTCATTTTTTAAAGAAATATAGCTATATCATTGTTAAAGTAATATAGATTGAAAAGACTTTTCTAACCCTATTGAATAATTTTGGTGCCTTCATAGAAAATCGGTTGATATGTGTGGGTCTATTTCTGGAATCGACTCTGTTGCATCAATCTATTTTTTAATCCTTATGCCAATGTGATACTCTCTTGATTACTATAATTTAACAATAAGTTTTGAAATCTGGTATTCTAAATCCTACAACAATGTTCTTTTTCAATATTGTTTCAGCTGGTGGCTGTTCTAGGCCACTTGCATTTCCATATAAATTTTAGAAATAGCTTTATAATCTCTACACAAGAAAATCCTACTGGGAGCTTGACTGGGGATAGCATTAAATCTACAGGTCAATTTGGGGAGAATTGCCATAGTAACGTCTACTAGGGAGACTTAGGTCAATATACATCTAATTCAGAGACACAAGGCCCAAATAGAATATACTCAGGACCAGTCTACTGAGAAGGACTTAAATCAGGCAAGAACTTGGCAGCAGGGTAGAGTCAGGTGTTCCTGCTCAAAGTAGTGCTTATATCTGTTTAACAGCCATCCAGGAATTTTTATCTTTGATCTACCAAGAGAAGACAGCCGAAGTGAAAGGGGACAAGACCCCTACGTGAATGTGAGGTCCACCTTCGTTACACTCCCTATGCACACAGGAGCCAACATCTCTTGTAAAAAGTTCACAGACATAATTTCCACGGCTCCTGCCAGAGACATGTCAATGTATAGAAAAAAGTTAAGGCTACTCACTAGGCAATTATGATATTTCTCAGGTAGATGGACTATACCAATCTGGAGTCACATTTACCCTATAGCTGATATTTCATCTTTTTGTTTTACATTTCCAGGGGATCAGAACTAGAAAAGAATTGCATAAATCTAATAATTTTTCACTTGTAATGAAGTTCCATTGTAGTCAGATAGCACGCTCTGTTTTCAGACCAAGCGCAATTTCTCATGCAGAAGGAGAAAAGATTTTGATAAAGATGTGCTGAAAGACAGATTAGTAATATTAAGATTTTCAGACTATGAATAAGTTCTGTTTCTCCAGTTATTTACATTTTATTTAATTTCTCTCAGTGTTTTGAAATTTTTAGGATATCAATCCTATACTTATTTTGTTCAATTTATTAATATTTTATTATTTTTGATGCTATTTCAAAGGGCACTTAAAAGAAAACTTACAAGTGAATAATTCCACTTATAACCACTATGATTTTTATTTCTTTATATGTTACA
The DNA here is from genome assembly GCF_041146395.1 of Eulemur rufifrons. NCBI lineage: Eukaryota > Metazoa > Chordata > Mammalia > Primates > Lemuridae > Eulemur > Eulemur rufifrons. Next base: position 185,845,354 of record NC_090989.1, on the reverse strand, counting down.
AGCCCTCAAAATACATTACTATTATTTTTGTTTTTAATATCCAATTATAATTTAAATAATTTAAAAATAGAAAAAATTAGTGAGTTCTATTTGCTCACATATTTATATTCCTTTTCAAACATTCAGTTTCCACTAGATATCATTCCCTTTGTGCTTATCAAATTTCCTTTGTCATTGCTTCTAGTGAGGGTTTGTTTAGATTAATTCTCCCAACTTTCATATTTGATAGTGTTTTGAAGGATATATTCCCTGGCTATAGAAAACTCTAGATCTATGGGCTTATTTTATTTTTTCATTTCTCCTTTTTCCCCCAGTTCAGCATTTTAAGGATGCTCTCTTTTTTTATGGCTTTCATTGTTTCTGACAAGAAGTCAAGCATCAAGCATCACATATTATTGTTTCCTTTTTTTCTTTTTCTAATGCCTCTCTTCACTTGCCTTTGTTCTATGTGTCAGTTTCATAGATTTTCGTTAGTTTGACTATGATGTGCCTAGATATGGTTTTATATCCTGCCTGAAATTCGTTAAGCTTCTCTGATCTAGTGGTTGTTTTTCATAATTTTAAGACATTTTGCCATTACATATTTTAATGTTTTCTGTCAATTTTTATCTCTCCTCCCCTTTTGGGACTCCAAATAGACATGTATTATGCTACTTGATACTATCCCACAGGTACTGAGGGCTTTTTCAGTTCTTTCAATCTGAATTTCAGTTAAAGGATTTCTATTTTCCTTTCCTCGAGTTCACTGATCAAAAGATCTGTTATGTCCAATATGCCATTAATTGCCTCTAATAAATTTGTAACATCAAATACTGCATTTTTCAGTTCTAGATTTCCCTTTAGTCATTTTTAAGTTTACATATATATATATATATCTCCTGAAATTTTTCATCCCTTCATCCATTATATACTTTTTTCTTATAGGTTCTTAAACATACTTATCATGGCTATTTTTAAGTCATGTAGTGCTAATTGTAACACTTGACATGTATCTTGATTTGCTTCTATTGACTGTTTCTTGATTAGTTTACGGGTCACATTTTTCTCACTTCTGCACGTGATGAATATTTGAATATGGAAATTGTGGTTGATATGTTATACAAGCTATCAAATCTGTCATTTCTCTATGAAGAACATTGTTTTATTCTAACAGCAGTGAAGTAATTAATAGATCACTTTGATCAAATAGGGGCTTGGTTTTAGGTGAAGTTCATTTTGCCCCTGGGCATATGAATTCTAAAATGTGGAGTTTACTCCTTCTGATATTTCAACAGTAAAATAATGTGTGTGCCAAACCCTTCTAACTTGGGAGGATTTGAACTCTAAACACTGTCTCCCAAAAAATGGACAGTTGCTGTAATATCTGCTAAGGTTTTGCAGCCTTTTAGCTGGTGCTTTCTATTGCACTCTTTAGAATTCTGTCACATCCTTATATATTTCAGCAGTCAGCTAAAGATTTACAAAGATTTTTGTTGCCCCATGTTCTGTAATTCTTTCCTTTCTAGGATTTCACCTCCCCTTAATTTCCAGCCACTCTAGAAGCTCCAAATTCCAACTTCTCATAGCTAAGACATCTACACAAGATTATTGCTTTCTGGCCAGGTTTTATTCCGTTTGCACCATACAGACTTAGAAGCACTCTCAGGGGAAAAGGCAGTTACATGTGGGTCTCACTCAGTGTGTTTTCCTTCTCTCAGCAGTTGAGTCCTATACAGGATTTTTTTTTCCTGCTTTGGTGAGAATTCAGTGCCTTCCAGTTTTTTTGAAATGTTTTTTTCAGAATTTATATTTGCTGTTGGTGGGTTAATTAGTCTCATACAAGTTTTCATCATTACCAGAAACTAGAATTCTAATCCAATCAATTTTACACAAAGGCCATTTTGTCTACCTAGGAAAACAAAATATACAACATCGATCATAGGATGCTGTGTGGGACATCACCAAACACTTAGGAAATGCCTACACAGGATTTATTAGTTAAAATGTAGAATCATAAAAAAATAAATATTTGAACTTTCAATAAAATTCAAAAAATGTTGAAGTTTAAAAATGGCCAAAAACATCTTTGGCAAGCATATTTCCAAGATTGTTATTATCCTACTGTGTTTGTGATAATAATTCCCCCTTATCTGATGTTTGAATTGTGTTCGTAACATAAAGTATATAAAACTATTTCTGGCACACATAAAGATCTCAATGAATGTCAGCAATTATTGTTATAACGAAGAAGACTGATTGCTCTAGTAAAGTTAACCATGATACAATAACAGGTCTTGAAATACACATGTACAGAAAAAAATAATAGTATAGCATAACTAATATAATATAAAATTCAAAATGATATAAGAATCAGGAAACCATGGTTTCAGAATGCAGAAAGTCTTACTGAGTGCCATCTATTCTCTTCTTTTGGTAATTACTTGTAGTTTACTTTGGGAAGTTTCCTTTTGCCCACTGTACAGTCATTCACTGCATAAGGCCATTTTGGTCAACAGCATACCGCCTGTCCAAAGGTGGTCCCGTCAGATTATAATGGAGCTGAACAATGCCTATCACCTAGTGACATCACAGCCGTCTCACATCTTATTGCAATGCATTACTCACGTGTTTGTGGTGACGCTGGTGGGAACAAAATTACCATGCTGCCAGTTGTATAAAATCTAGCACATATAATTATGTCCAGTATTAATACTTGAGAATGATAATAAACAACCATGTTACTAGTTTATGTATTTTCTTTGCTATACTTTTTAGCATTAAGAGTGTGCTACTTATAGAAAAAAAGGTAACTATAAAACAGCCTCAGGCAAACCTTCAGGAGGTATCCAGAAGAAGGCTTTGTTATCGTCAGAGATGACAGCTCCATGCCTGCTATTGCCCCTGAAGACTTCCCAGTGGGACAAGCTGTGGAGGTGGGAGACAGTGAAAAGGATTATCTGGACGCTGTGCAGGCCTAGGCTAGTGTGTGTGTTTGTGTCTTAGTTTCTAACAACAGTGTTCAAAAAGTAGGAAAAAAATTTTTTTTAATTTAAAAATAGAAAAAAGCTAAGAATAAGGATATAAAGAAAATATTGTACAGCTGTACATTGTGTTTATATTTTAAGCTAAGTATTATATACAAAGTCAAAAAGTTTAAAAAATGTGTTCATAGAGTGAAAAAGTTACAGTAAGCTCAAATTAATTTATTAGTGAAGAAAGAAAACTCTTTTATAAATGTAGCATAGCCTAAGTGTACAGCAATTGTAAAGTCTACAGTAGTGCACAGTACTGTCCTCGGCCTTCGTGTTCACTCACCACTCACTCCCTGACTCACCCAGAGCAACTTCCAGTCCTGCAACTCTATTCATGGTAAGTGCTTTATACAGGTGCACTGTTTTTCATCTTTTATACTGTATTTTTACTGTATCTTTTGGATGTTTATATATGTCTAGATACATAAATACCTTCTTTTTATAATTGCCTACAGTATTCAGTACAATAACAAGCTGTACAGGTTTGTAGCCTAGGAGCAATAGGCCATCCCATATAGCCTAGGTGTGTCCTAGGCTACACCACTAGGTTTGTGTAAGTGCACTCTATGATGTGCACACAAGGACAAAATCATCTAAGGACGCAGCTCTCAGAAAGCATCCCCGTTGTTAAGCAATACGGTATATTTAGGCTCACAGTGACTTAAAGGTAAAGCACGTGGCCTTGGCCTAAGGCAATCAGTGAACTACATTCTCCCGAGCACAGTAATTGGTTTAGGGATGGGTTCCTGTCCCATTCAGAAACACTGAGATGTTAGAAAAATTTCTACAGAAACCCTGGGAAAGATCCATTCATTGCTGTAGGATTTTAAGCCAGAGGTTTGAACAGTCTGGAACTGCAGAAACTATTTTGCCATCATGAGATTATTTTCTTCCTCAGAATGGAGTCAACATCCGTAGGAGACAAGAGCCAACCTGAGCCAAGGAATAAAGTTCCAGGTGAAGTTTTGATCCATGGACTCAAGCCTCAATTTTATATTGTACGAGGCAATACATATTTATGTTAAGCCAATAATGACCGGGCTACTGGTAGCTCTGCCATCAGTTGAATTTAGGCTATAGCTTTGCAAATGATGTATTATGGAATGTACCATAAATGAGTTAAAAGTGTGCTTAAGTCTTAATTGTTCAGCCTTCAGAAAGGCCAGGAAAGGTCTACATCCACTGGAGCCCTTGGCTGGTCAGCTGTAGCCACTAACAACCTCAAAATGGTAGCCTAGTGTGTCATACAAATATCATCATCTTCCATCTGTGCCACGAGATGAAAGTGTGTGGAAAGCATTGCCTTAAGCAAACTGTTTGATAGTTCTGAGGTTCATTTCTATCATTTGAATAATAAGAAAGCTATAATAGGTTACCTTTAAGGGATTTTTAATCTATACCATTTTATGAATCCACATTGTCAATTTTGGCTGCAGAATTACAATAATAAATTCCAAAACCATATTGTACAACCATAAGAGGGAACGGGTTATATTAACACTGAAAGAAACCAATGGAGAGGACACTTAACACACAGCCCTGTAACACAATGGAGGCAGTACTGTTGAGTCTGCGTAAAAATAATCCTAAAATGGACCAGGTCTCTTCATCTGAAACCTGGATGATTTGTGGTATCACCCACTTCTAAGAAAATCCTAAATTTGACACTCCAAATATATGAAAAGAGGCATAGAGAGTGAGCCTAGAGGTTCTAGTAACGTTGATGTCTTCATCACTTGACTGACAGCTATCAATTTCAATAATGGCATTCACATGTGCAGCACAATTGTCCTAAGTTTTAAAAAAAGGCAGTGTCATTCAGTGTGTCGAGCAGGACATAAGACAAAGCACAGTTTGAATGTGGGCAGGCCAGTATCACAAAGCAAGGTGCATTGTGCTAGAAAAGATCTTACACAACCTCTTGTCCAACTTTGTCATTTTCAAGATGAGAAAGACCATTCCAAATATGATCATTTTCTGATAAACCAAATAGGTTCTTCTGCCATATTACCCTCAACCACAGTCATCTAATTTAAGGTACACACCCTGTAAAAATCCCATAGTATGAACCTAACGGCTCCCTGGGTAGTAAACAGCATGTGCTATTTCTCTGGACCATTTAGCTCTAGCTCCTCAGAGAATCATTATTTAAGTTGACAACTTTGTTTAATCTTGTCCTGATGCTCAAGATATATCCTGCAGGGAATCAGATAAAAAGATCTGGCACAAAAAAAGGTGTTATAAGTTAACAGCTCAGTTGGTGGTACCAGTGACTGTTCAGTTTCCTCAGAAATAAAGACGTCATTTCCATCTCATTTCATTGAAGCTATTAAAAAGTTCCATAGGTAAAAAATCAAGAATTTCAGCAGGGAATACAGGAAAAAACAGGTGTAGTTATGGTCTTTGTATGCCAGTTTTGCTGAGAAACTTGCTCCTGGGGCAAGTTGGAACTCTGGAAAGCTGGCAGATCTCTGAAATGTTCGACCAACCAACACACACATCTGTGCGTAAATAGAAACCTGGAGATGTGTCCCGGGAAACCGGTTAGCAGAACACACAACTTGGTTGGCAAACCCAAAGTCCCCGCCAGCTTCCTAAGTCTCCTATTTTTCCTGCTGCTAGAAGATTGTGATGGTTTTGGAAATTCACAGTCAGCCTCTCTTCTGTTCACTTCTTTACTCATTAGCTCACCCAAGTGAGTAGCCTGATACTGAGCAGGCTATTTAGCACATAGTGGTGACTTACATATCTTGATTGAATACACTTAATACAAAAGTAAATAGTCTTATGTTCAAGTTGGACTTTCCCTGGTTTGACCTCAGGTTGATGAGATGGTCTTATTCAAGTATTTAATAATTTTTTTTAAATTTACTAATTTAAATTTTACAAAGGTAGTTTCCTCTACGGATAACAAGTAATGCTAATGAATATTAAATTAATTAATATGTGTAAAATACTCAAAGCAGTGCATGGCACATATGTAAGCATGAACTATCATGGTGATAATGCAGATGATGACTGCTACCACTACGGCTGTAATTCAGATACTTATCCATATAGATACCTTTATTCACAATCCATACAGAAATCAGAATCGGGCACTTTTGATCAAATGTAGTTATGTTAGTTGTAGTTATGTAGTATGTAGTTATGTGCTATGCTGTGCATGTTGAATAAGGCCCTATCAAATTTGAGGTAAAGCAAAAAGTCACCTTTAAAGTAAACTTAGGCTAAGTCATACTTCACATAATTAAGTCAAAAACCATATACAGTCATGAGTCTCTTAACAATGAGGATGTGTTCTGAGAAATGCACCGTTAGGCAATTCCGTCACTATGCAATCAGAGAGAGTACTTACACAGACCTAGATGGTGTAACCCACTATACACCGAGGCTGTGCGGTATAGCCTTTGGCTCCTGGGCTGCAAACCTGTACAGCATGTTACTGTGCTGAGTACTGTAGGCAACTGTAACACAGTGGTAAATATTTATGTATCTAAACATAGCAAATGTACAGTAAAAATGCAGTGTGACAATCTCATGGGTCTTTGTTGACCCACATGTCAATTATGCAGCATGTGACTAGACTGGTTGCCTATTTATGTGCCGGGGCCCTGTGCTAAGCGCCCGTGCTACCTTCATGTGAGACAGAGAGGGAGTGAAGGAATAAGTGGTCAGGAGAAAGACAAGTCTTCCTGAAAAGCAATGGGGGTGGGGGGAAACAGACTTTTTAATCCTCTATCAATGTTAAAGTGGGAGATGAGTATTTCAGGTTTGAAGGCTGAGTGAGACATATGGCTCTTCTAATAAGCTAGATCTTCAATACATGCCAATATCTAACCATATCTTAGTAGTCTTATAATTCTCTCATCCATATTTCAAACTACTTTAAAAATCTTCCAATGACAAAAACTACTTTAGAGGTCACAAACTGTAAGTCATTGGGCTGAGTTTACTCCTGATGGATAGGCTTATTTGGTGCATTAAAAAAAAAGAAAAAAACTCCTAAAAATTCTCAGGAAAAAAAAAAAGAAAAAGAAAAAAGAGGAAAAAAAAAAAAGAAGCAAAAAAAAAAAAAAAAGAAACAACTCCCTATGCCTGGATGCTTTAAAAAGTTGCAGGATGTGCATGGCAGGGCCCTCAGTCTTGCAAGAGCACATTCCCTGGGAGAGGAACAGCAGCTGCCTTCTCTAGAAAAAGTCTGTCTTCTCCAGGCTTTCAGGGTCCCTCCACTCTCCCCATGAACATACGTGCACTCAGCTCATTTCACTTCCTCATGTTACATGCTTAGTCCCTCCAGGCACTGGAGTGTATGACTTCATCCCTAAACCCATAGATTTCTTTTAATATATCCTGACTTGATTAGGATGCTCTGCGGAGATGACAGAGCTTATGCTCAGGTTCCCTCACTAACACAACTCCTTGCAAAGCCCTGCACCTAGTTTTACATTTTATGTCCTTTTATAAGAGGCCTCTCACCAATACACTATTTAAGTCCCACCCCAGGGCAACAGGCTCCATGAACAAATTACAATGACCCCTGTATGATTTTTTATAATCCTCCCCCTTAACTAACTACTTGAATTTTGAGTTGTTTCCCAGAAGTGATGAATTTTCTGCAAGACAAAAGAGTTATGACTCTGAGGGCCCAGGGTAGATTTCCAGAGGCCAAGAATCACCATCCGCCTCCACCTGCCCCAAGGCATGTGGCCCTTCCTTAAAAAGCCCATGATCTCCTTTAGTCCCTTAGTCAGAGGGGGATTCTGAGGCAGCTTGTTTTCATCTTAAAAAAATTCCTTTCTTCCTTGGAAATCCTCATTTTCTCAATAATTGGATCTTTGTGTAGTGAGCAACTAAATCTACAATGATACTCTCTGGTGCTTTCAATAACACCACCTAGATAAGCCTCTGCTTTCTCCAACAGATAGCAAACCAGAGTGAAATTAAACCACTGGGTGGGGGGCGGGGGGAACACATGTTAAAAAAGATTGCTGCCACTTCTTACAAGGGGATTCCACAGAGGAGAATGGGTACCTTCTATTGGTGGACATTGTCTCTAGTAGGGTATGGAAAATTAACTGATACAATGATAGAGTGCTTTTACTCTGAGGAGGATTGTTAAAATGCAGGGAAATGCTTACAGCCAAAAGTAATTAAAAATATGATCAAAAGTTATAGCCAGACTACTTGGTACAGTGTGTGATGCTCTGATTTCAGGAAAGAGGCAGAACTAACTTGTGCATTAAAGCCTGGAGAGAAAAACTCTGATGCTGAAAGAAGGAGCACAAAGCCTTCACCCCTGTGTTTCTCGCTTCCAGGTCTCCGCTTTAACAAAACAAGCAATATCTTGGTGGTTAAAGAAGCAATTTCTTTTGAAGAATCCTTAGAAGATTTTCCCACATCAAAAGTGTCTTCCTCTACTCACAGAGCCTGGCTCCTGAAATTATGATCTGGAGATACAGTAGGGGTGGGTTAGGGACAGTTAGGAGGGTCTCTGCAGAAACTGCCTGAGGCAGGAAGGGAGAGACAACCGGACCTGAAAGAGAATAGAGGCCTAGGCTTTGTTTGGGCCCAATAAAATTTGGAAACCAGGCCCAAGCAGAAAGAAGAGAGAATAAAGGCAAACTGAAAAAAGACCAAGAAATCCAAATACTCCATGTTCTCACCTATAAGCGGGAGCTAAGCTGTGGGTTCGCAGGGGCACACAGTTGAATAGTAGGCACTGGAGAGCCAGAAGTGGGGAGGGCTTGAGGAGGGGGAGGGAAGAAAAATTACCTATTGGGTACAAAGTACACTATTTGGTACATTAAAATTCTAGACTTCCCACTGTACAATTCATCCATGTAACCAAAAACCACTTGTATCCCTAAATCTAATGAGATAAAAATAAATAAATAACATAAAAAAAAAAAAAGTAACATAGCTGGACTCTAATTCAAAGACAGAGCAAACATTTGCTATTTTATGTAAATAAAGTTGAACTGGAGTAGTCATGCTCATTCTTTTAGGTATAGTCCACGGCTGTTTTGTGTCACAAGAACAGAGCTGGGGAGTTGTGACAGAGGTCACATGGTCCTTTAAAAAAAAGTTTACCCATACTGGCTCTTGTTCTAGATAATTTTTTAGCTTGAAATTTGGACAGGGAGGAGAGAGAGGGGATAGGGGAGAACTTAACTTTATTAATATCTTATTTTACACTGGTATGTTAGACAGAGTTCTCCAGAGAAACAGAGCCAGTAGGATGTATGTGTGTATATAATATATAATATATATAAAAGATTTATTAGGAGGAATTGGCTCTCGTGACCATGAAGGCTGAGAAGTTCCACGATTTCCTGTCTGCAGGCTGGAGACCAGGAAAGCCCGTGGAGTGATCCAGTTTGAGTCTGAAGGCCTGAAAACCAGGAGCCAAAGGTGTGAATCCCAGTCCAAGGGCCAAGAAAGATGAGAGGAGAAACAGGCAGACACAAGCAAAAGAGGTGTATTCCTTCCTTCCTCGGCCTTTTGTTTTATTCAGACCATCAACAAACAGGAAGATGCCCACCCACCTGCGGGAGAGCAATCCCCCTGACCCTATTCAAATGCTACTCTCAGCTGGAAACACCCTCCCAGACACACCCAGAAATAATGTTTCATCTGAGCACTCCATGTTCAGTCAAGCTGACACACAGAACTAACCTGTGGGGAGCGGTCTAGGCCTCCTAGTGTATCCGCCCAGGACATGCATAGTCAGGCCCTCCACCTATCCCTGTGGGACACGCTTGTGGGACACACCTATCCGGGGCTATAAAAGCAGCTTGCATTTCCTGTTCGAGGTCTCTCGCCATGTAACGTTTGTAGGTGCCTCATTAAACTACTGCTGGAAGAACTCCAACTGGTCGTGTGGTACTTGCTGGCAACTGCGGCGCGACAAGTGGTGCCGAAACCCGGGAACTCTCGCACCAGGCGGAGACAACCTCATTAGAGGTGAGTTCAGAACCGCAGTAGTAGAGGTAGAGTTGGACCCCCACCTTTGATCGTGCTTCACTATGGGAAATTCCCCGAGCGCCCAGCTGCTCCGTGCTCTACAGGAGCTTTTGGCTGCACGAGAGTTGAAAATCCCCGAGCGTGTCTTACGGCATTTTATGCAGGAAGTAGATCGTGTGGCACCATGGTTTCTCCACTCGGGCTCTTTCACCGTTCCGAGCTGGGATAAATTAGAGAAGGACCTTCGCTGTGCCCATGCTACTGGGCTCCTTCGAGAGTGCGTCCTTCCTATTTGGGCATTGGTGCGCACCTGCCTAGAGGACTCTCCTTGTAGTATTCAAGTGCAGCAGGGGCAGCAAGCTCTGAGTGACTATCAAGATAGTATGTCAGAAAGGGATAAGGGTGGTCCGGACCGGCCGGGGCGTTCGAGAACCCGGTCGGAAGAAAAGCGGGGAGCCGCCCGCAAGGGAGGGCGCTCAGGAAGGCGACGGGGACGCCCGTTGCCCGGCCCGTTATCTAGGGAGGACGTGGCTTGTAAAATGGCCGCCCTCCGTCTGTCTTCTTCTTCTTCTTCTTCTTCCTCTTCTTTGTCCCGCTCTTCTTCCTCGTCTCGCGAGAGGGAGGCGGAGCTTTCTCCGGCCGATAAGGCGGACTTGGAGGAGGCGGTGGCGGCGTATGAGGCGGAGCGTTATCGCCCGCCTCCATATGCCTCCGCCCCTCCCCCACCGGTTGAAGCATGGGCTGCCTGGGGCAAGCCTGAGGTCCTTAAGACTGATAACGGCCCGGCCTATACTTCCCGGGCCTTTCAACAATTTTGCCGCCGTCTCGGCGTTACCCATCGCACTGGCTTGCCCTATAACCCCCAGGCCCAGGGCATTGTAGAACGCGCCCATGGCACAATCAAAGTCTACTTACAAAAACAAAAGGGGGAGGCTGGGGCTTTGGGCGGTGGCAGGTCTCCCAAATCTGCCCTATCTCTTACTCTATATACTTTAAATTTTTTGCTGCTGGATGACCGTGGTCGCTCGGCGGCAGATCGCCATGTGGATCCTGGCCCCCCCCTTTCCGAGCGGGTGATGTGGAAAGATGTGCTTTGTAATCAATGGAAAGGACCGGATCTGATTCTCAGCAGATCCAGGGGAGCTGTTTGTGTTTTTCCACAGGACGCCCCGGACCCTATCTGGGTTCCGACACGCCTCACGCGACGCCTCAGTCATCCTGCTGCTTCCTCGCCGGCTCCTGACGACGATGCTGTTGTGGCGGATTCTGCTTTCCCTGACCATGACCCTCCTCGCCCTGGGAGTGCTGTCCAGGGCGAAACGTCGTTGGGCCATCCTGCCTGTATTCCCGAGACCCCTGCCGGTGTCTCATGATTCGCAGATATTCCCCCGGTTCTTTATTACCAATGCTTCCCTAGGACTTCCCTACCTCCCGTGGTCCAACGAGTCTGGAGCGGTTCCCGGCAATGAATCCTATATCCTTGCTGGGTCCTTGTGCTTTACTACCATTATCCCGACTAACGGCAACCTGTCCTGTATACTTCTTGCCAACCAGACGGGTGCTTGGGTGGACCGGCCGCGTCCCCGCAACGGGACCTTTGCTAATGGGACTTTTGTGACAGGGATGTGGCCTGCGTTACACAAAACTGTGAACATTTGAGACCGCTGCGTCAGGCGCTCAGTTTTCCAACGTGACCTTCGGTCCCACGCCTGTTTGTCTCTGGCCTCCATTCATCTGGATTGTGGCCCGCCTGGAAAACCATACGGCCACCCTTAACTGCTCAACCGTAAACTGCACGTATACACGTTGCTGGAATGCCTCAGAACACAGGATGGCCGTGGTTGCACGCATGCCCCGGTACGTCCCCTGGCTGGTTGACGCACCGGATTCGTTGGTTCTCTTTCGACATCGTAGGGACTTTGGCGTGACAGCTCTTGTCTTTGCTATTGCAGCGGCCTCCGCTGCGGCCCTTACCGCCGCTTCGATCGCGGCGGCGGGCGCCGTACAAACGGCACAGGTCCTAAATAACCTGTCAGCAACGGTAGCAACTGCCTTGGACACACAAAGCTCTATCAACTCACACCTGGCGGGAGGGATTATGCTCCTAAATCAACGTGTGGACTTGGTTCAAGAACAGGTGGACAGTTTGGTACAGCTCGCCCAGCTTGGTTGCGAGCGACGACTGCCGGGATTGTGTATTACTTCGATCCCATATTCTAACCTTTCCCAGGCGGCCAATCTCTCTAAAGAGCTTTCTCGGCTGTTACAGGGCTCTTGGTCTGCCAATTTCTCCAAGCTAGCCACTCAGTTACAACTAGAAATCACCCATATTAATTCTACCCGGTTAGATCCTATGCTTACTGATGGCCTCCTCCCCACCTTTTTGTCGCTTCTACACGGGGTTCGGGAATGGGCAGGTCTTGGATCCCTGGGCCTGCTGGGATGTCTTGCTTTTGGCCTCGTGTTCTGGATGCTCATGCGTGTCCGTTGGCAGCAACAAAGGGATCGAGTGGTCATGGCTCAAGCCTTTGCTGCCCTTCATGAGGGCTCTCCTCCTGGAGTGTGGATAAGCATGTTACATATGGACGGCAACTACCGCTTTTCCCCTTGACAGCATGGCGTGGCCCTTGCACCCCGAGGGCTTGTCCCCATTGCACCGGGAAGGGCGCGCGACCCCTGTTTTGTGGTCAGCCCTTGCACCTTCATGAGCTCTCGCTCATTGCACTGAAGAGTGGTGACCATACGCCCCTTGGTGAACTGTGACCCTAGATCCGGACTGGGGCTTCCGTTCACCATGAGGCAAAAACAAAAGGGGGAGCTGTGGGGAGCGGTCTAGGCCTCCTAGTGTATCCGCCCAGGACATGCATAGTCAGGCCCTCCACCTATCCCTGTGGGACACGCTTGTGGGACACACCTATCCAGGGCTATAAAAGCAGCTTGCATTTCCTGTTCGAGGTCTCTCGCCATGTAACGTTTGTAGATGCCTCATTAAACTACTGCTGGAAGAACTCCAACTGGTCGTGTCGTACTTGCTGGCAACTGCGGCGCGACACTAACCATCACAGCTGAGTACAGTACTACGTACCTGTTCCACTCACAATCATCCCTGGCAGGATTAGTCCTAATGGATAGATGAGCAAACTATGGCATCAAAGAGAGCAACTTCCCAGAGCCTCCTAGACAGTGACCGCCAGGGCCAGGTGTGCCTCTCCCTGAAGCCCAAGGTGCTTTTGCTACATTGCATTGTGACCGTGCTTTAGAAATATGTGGACGTGTGCTGTGGAGGGTGAGGGAGAAGAGGAATGTGAGCAAAGCTGGGCAAAGTCCCACCATGCCACTGAATACGTTAAAACACTGTAGGCAATCCCTTTAGTAAAAATTGACTGAGCTTCTCCTGTATGCAAAGGTTGAGGAGCAAGTCTTGAACAAAAGAGAAAAGGTCCCTTCCCTAAAGGAGTTTGCAGACAAAAGACAAAATAAAATAAAATAAAATAAAAAAATAACTAAACAAGTTCATTAGAAGATGTTGGATGGCGATAATTGATTTGAAGAAAACAAAATAGTGTCAAGTGGTGGAGAGTAGCTGTGGAGGTCACTTTAAACAGAAAAACCTTCCCTGTGAAGGTGGATTAGACTTTGGCCTGAGTAACAAGACTTCATCACCCCTGCAAGGACATGGGAGAAGAAATTTCCATGCCGAGGGCACAGCAAGGGTGATGAACCTAAAGCAGAAAGAACTGAGGAACAAGAAGGAAGTCAGTGTGGCCTGGGCTTGGCAGACAGGGGATGCAGAGTGGGACTTGATTTGGGAGGATGTCAAGGAAGTCTGGATAAGATTTCGGCTGCAATGAGAAGTGCTATTTGGAATGGTGGTCACATAATTTGAAAAGTACGGTTGCTGATCTCATTTTGATCCAATCCTGTGGTGATGTAATATATCTCTTAATGCTCTGGGCTTTGATTTTTAAGGGAAAACATGGACTTTGGTGCTCTTTCTATCATCTGGGATGGGCCCGAATGCAAGGAATATGAAATAATTATAAACTAGAGAGTTTATAATTATGAACTAGGCAGTCCGTGGGATTCCCAGAACAACTAATCATAACGGACTGCTTAAACGTGAGGGGCTGCTCACAGCAATGGCTAAAATGTAACATCAGAAAGGGTGGAGGGAAGAGAAATGGCGAAAGAGAAAGAACACGGTCCTCCGGCTTGCACTCAGGTTCTGGCACTGCCACTCACTGTGCGAGTCCCGTGTGGAAGGCACTGCTTCTGAGACTCAGTTTCTCATCTGTGAATGGAGACTAGATAGTTTCTCCTAAAATTCACTGAGGACACAATGTGTTTACACATGTACGAATACTGATCATAGGGCTGTACGAACGGAAGTATTTAATAATTTGTTTCCTCTTTCCATTAACAGCATCAGTGTCCTGGGTGACCGAGGAAGGAGTTGTAAACAAAAGGAAGGCAGCCTCCTGCACCCGAGAACTGTTGCTGTATGACGAACTACCCCAGAACTCAGTGGTTGGAAACAGTAAGCCCTCACTCTCGCTCGGGAATCTACGGGGGTTCTGCAGATCTGGATCGGGTTTGGTGGATCTTTTAGGGCTTGATCACGTGTCTCTAGTTAGCTGGTACAGAGACTGGGCCCTGGTACCCTAGGAAAGATGTCACTCACATGTCTTGTGGTTGGCTGGCTCCTGGCTGTGGACTGGGTAGTGTCTGGGTCCTGGGTCGCTGTCACTTACCATGCTGACCTACACTGTTGCTGTGGCTTCTGGGCAGGGTTCTAAGACAGAAAGTAAAATGAGGCAAGGTCTCTTGAGAGCTAGATTAGAAACTGGCATATTGTTTACTTCCACCACATCTATGGGGCTGGCAAGTCACGCGGCCAGCCCACAGTCACTCAGTGGGGAAACTCCGTCTTTGGATGACAGGTGTTGTCAAGTCACACTACACAGGGCATGGATATGGGAAGGCATGAAGAATTAGCACCACAATCAATCTGCCACCTTTCTTTTTCAGAAAAGGAGAAAAACCATACTTTTTTTTTCAGGTTTGTAGTAGAGATAAAATAAGACAAAATATTTAAAAGAACCAGGCACCCAGTAAATATTTGTGCCTGCTATAGTTCTGGGGTCTTGGACTTCCCAGCCTCCAGCCTCCAGAACTGTGAGAAATAAATGTCTGCTGTTTAGGAATTACCCAGCCCAAGATCTTTTGTTATAGTGAGTGGCAGGAACAAACTAAAACAGTACCTTTGCTGTATGGATCTAATTTCTGTGCTATCATTTAATCAAACATTTTCTTCATGGATTTGGATTTTTTCTTTCACAGAAACAGTGAAAACCAGATGGACTTAATTCTGGGTGAAGAACACATTATATGTATGTTGTATATTCTTCACATCTAGTTTAGAAATGATGAATATTGTCTGTATAGGATGTGTTTCTGTTGTGAATGCATTTGTATCTTTCCTGCAGCATGTTAACTAGGGAAGCAAGATAGAAATGCATGACCAGGGATGTGCTACCTCTGTCTGCAAAGGATCTGCTTGGTGGCTCAGGCCAAATTGTCAGGAGGTGTTGGAGTAGCTCCTTGAAGGCTGAAGACAAAGCCCAGTCAATATTTGAGTGTTGGGGGGAAACCAGGAGTGCTTATCAGTACCATAGAATATTCTATATTGGCGTGGCCTAAGTTACTAGAATAAGCAGATCTTTTAGGAAACACTTAAGAAACAAGAACTCTGTACCTACGCATGTATGGAAAGATGCTGTACCAAGTACAACCAGTTACTTGGCATAAGTACCAAGCTCTGAAAAATGCTGTTTACAGGAGTAGGAAATTGCAGAGGCACGATGCATGAAGGGCTAACAAATACTCAGGACATCCACGTGGAAACACAAAGGAAGGGAAGCACTGGCTGCTCCTGCGGTTCATTGTCTCGTTGATTAGTAATAATGAATAAGGCAATGTAGGTTTTGTGTGAAAAGCTCTAAAGTGTGGTTTTCTAACTTCCAGACTGGAAACTACCTTGTATTCTGATGAGGGATGCACTTAGATAATAATTAGATATCCAAATGGATCTCCAGAGGCGTGACATACATAGATATAAAGAGGTGAGTCTCATTATAGGCAACAAAAAGAGAGATGAACATCATATTGCAGAGGCCTGTTGTAAAATGGGTCAAAGAGAAAACTTTAATGAGTTTATGAAGGTCTTTTTCATCTGGCATCTTTCAAGAATATTAAGTAGTAAAGCAAAACATCGTCTCTAATGGAGAGTATATTCTGGAAAAATACCATGGCTCTTTTCCTTATCTTAACTGTAATTTAAATAAATTATCTCTCCATAATAGTGTTTTGTAAACTAGTGACCACTCTCTCAAAACATAAAGAAACCATCTTCTTCAGGTGTTACCAGAAAAATTTGTAGAAAAATACGACTTTTTTATTTTCTGAGAAAATTTAATCACACAGTGTGATCTCTAGATAAGATACCTGCTATATGTGTCATCAACAGGTGTTGAACGAAGATTTTACTGGGGGCTGTTTACGGACCAGACCCATCACTAAGTACTTTATGAACATTATCTTGTTACAACCACAGAACAATGCTGTGAAGCAGATACTATGATTACTGGTTAGGAAGCAGAGGCCCAAACAGGCAAGTAACTCTAAAGTTGCAGTGCTAATGTTAATAATTGGTAGAAATAAATGGAATCCAAACCATGCAGTTAGAATCCACATCTGTGGATTAACCACTATCCTCCCTTGCCTAATAAAGGAAATAATTCACACTAAAGAGACAGGTACACATTTTCTAGTAAACCTCAGAATCTCGGTTAAAAGGTCAAATTTGGTTTTTATTACCGAAAGTTACCTTATTTCATTGAAACATTGTTTATGGGTAAATATGGAACATAATTTTGTTGTCTTAAATCCTATTACAGATTCTTAAGCATTCCTCTTCTTGGCTATTTTGAAGGTTTATATATTCAGATATCTAAAGCTATATTAAAACCATGAAAGTGTAGGGCAATACAACCAGGACCAATGCGTAGAAGTTGCAGGAAGGAAACTTTTAATGTTCTATACCAACTAATTAGCCACTTGGAACACTTCGGATTAGAAGGTATTAAAGCAGCAGTTGGGGAGCGAATGGATTTGATGGCCTTTTTTCCAGCCTGAAAATTCCACGGGAATCCAAAAATTGGGGTTATTCACTGCAGTTTGGAGTCATTTAGTAAAAGAAAGGTTTTTACCTGTTCACAAGTCACATTTTGTGAACTAGATAGAGCAGTTCTAGTCGTCTGACACTTTTCTTCTCTTAAACACAGTGTCTTGCACAGAATGGGTATTCAGTAAATGCCCATCGCTATATTACTCATAGTTGGTACAATTACAAAAAGACCATGTAGTCTCTCAAAATAGCTGTCACAGCATTTTATTATCCCTGCTCAGATAAAATAAGCTGTGAGGCTTTAAGAAACCCCAAAGTTACAATAGCTGGTACAATCTGATACCATAATCACAACTTTATATGACTCAAAACAGTCTCTGCATTCTTATCCCTCCACTTTCTAACAATTATAGCAGTGGTCACTTCCCACTGTATTAGAGGATTAGTCACCGATATTTAATCAGTGAAAGGATCATAATTAATCAAAATGCCCATTTAGAAGAACTCGCCAGTGATCAAAAAGACTTTTTAGCCTTCTGACAAATCTTATCTTGGAAAGCTGCAATAAGCAGATTACATAAATTGGGCTTTCTCTATTCAAAATGTAATTCTGTAACTTCAATTACAAAGTTTCCCAGAACTCTAAACTAGGACATATATATTCTATTCTCTCTTTCAAGAATATATAATCAGTTTTTGAAGTTAAAAAAAAAAAATCCTTTGATATAATGGTCCAAACCAAAACTTGATAATAGCCTTAAATTTATTCAACACAAAGAACTATTTTAATACCACTCTTCATATAGTCATGCAAATAAGAAAAGTATCTGTATTCAGACAGGCTCTCTACCAACTATGCATTTCCTTCAGGGTGCCCATAAGTATCCGTAATCCATCCTTCACTGGCGTCGGAAGGCTCACAGAAGGAAGTTGTGTGGAAGAGATCATGATAAGGCTGTTAGCAGGCCCGAAAGCTCATCTCAAGCAACCCTGACTTGTGTGCATCAGGTCTGAATTAGAATCTTGGCTCTGCTACTTAGTTGTGTAACCTTCATCTGCCAAATGTTGCAAATAAAAGTAGCCATTGCTCATTGGCTGAGTGTTCAACACACACACACACACACACACACACACACACGGTAGCTTTTGCAGTAAGATTGCTAGATGAATAAGTTAAAAAGTTTGCAAAGTACTAGACACAGTGGTTGGCACACGGTAATGCCTCCAAACATGAAATAGTTTTTCATCTCGTACTGCAAGAGTCCTCTATTGCTCAGGAATTACAGAAAGTTCAAAAAGATGTTGACTGACTTACATCCCTGTCATACACACTGACCTTAAGAAACGTTTTCCTCCTTTTCCCATCCATCCTCCTATCGTGTGATACTTCAGCCCATTGGCTCCCACTTCCATCTGGATTTTTCTCATCTGGCCTGGTCCAGAGGGGGAGTCTTTGGTGGGCAAAAGGGAAGATAAATGCTCCGTCTCTCCTCTTGCTTTTTCTCACATCTCAACTTCCATGATAAAAATCTCAGTCCGACTTTGAAAAATTGACCTATGTATTGTCTAAAGTTGATCTGTATTGTAATTCAATCCAGAGCCAACATAGTGAATTCAACTTACTAACAAGATCTGAGTGAAAAAAAGTGTTGGAAGAGAGTCTACCCAGGTACATAGGAGAGAACTGTTTCGTGCCCCCAGCCCCCATGTGTGCTAATTCTCCCGCCTGTAATATTCCTATTACTGAAACTCCTACTCGTGCATCCAGAGCATCTCAGATGTTACCACATCCATGAAATCTTTCATTTTCTGCTTCCTCGCCAAGAGTTTGCCACTTACATCAATGTCCCACTCCACGATCTTCTCTGCACTTCTCTTCAGTGCACTGCCGGGCTTATCTGTTCACATCGGGCTCCCCCAGCAGCTCCCCATGGGCTGGAATGGGATTCCTTCGTCTCACCAGCACCTAGCACGGTGCTCAACATTAATTGGGTCTTTGTAAATGCCAAACGGAAACACTGACCAGCTGGAGTGCAATAGGGAACAGAGTTAGAGCCAGACTGACTGGGTTTTAAATCCGGCTCTGCCTCTTCCCAATTTGGGAACTGCAGGCGATTACTTAGACACTAAGTGCCTTACTTTCCTGATCTGTAAATGAAGGGGCAATCTGATCTGTCTCATAGAGAACATTGTGAGGGTTAACGAAATGAGTGCATGCAAGGTCCTTGGACCGGTGCCTGCCACATAGTGAGTCAGGGCACGCCAGCTGATACTCCGATTGTTGCCACGACCAACGGTTTGCCGCTGTACGACTGTCAGTCATAGCCCAGGAACATCCTGCAGAGATGCTTTCATTGGTTAGCTTTGGAATGTGACCGATATAGACAGTGTTTCTGGAGAGAAAAAATATATATATGCACACTCTAAATTTTAAAAATAATGTTTTTCAGATAAAAATATTTTAGAATGCCATCTGTTTATACATTGGAGAAGGCCGATTTGATTAAATTTCAAAGAACCATATTTAAATGGTGACATCTTATTATCAAAGACAGTTTTTCATAGGGTACTGAGTTTATCAAATCATCTTTGTTGGGCATATGTGATATATAATAACGTTTTGTGATCCCAAATGTCTCAAAATGGAGTCATTTGTGATCAGTGACTCAGCCCGCAGTGAAACTGCTGCCCCTCGGAGTGATAAACACATGCACGGTGGATGGAGGTGGTAAGATGACATCTGACAGGACCGGCACCCCTGACACCTGACAGGGAAGTGAAGCCGAAGGGCAGCTGAGATAACGGCCGTGGACACTCCTGCTGAGGGCCGTAAGAACCACAAAGAAACTGACCATGGCCTAGGTGCCTGCAGAAGCTCTAACCCGGAGAACTCTGAGGCCTCCCCCGGACTGGCAGCAGTCCCAGAAGCTCTGCTGGGAAAAGAGCATCCCACCCACTCCTGCAGGGGGCCCTTTCTAAGGCACTCGGCCTGCCTGGTTCAGTTAGCCTAGATCTGTCAGTGAGTGCTGGTCTCCCAAGCTACGCTCTGTGGTTAGTATCCCCCTCTCTCATTACTGCTGTATGTGTTGAATATGTTTGCATGCCTGTTGCATGCCTCGCAACAAGCCGTGAGTTCAAAAGCATTTAATTGACCATTGAGTCATTGTGGAACCTCCCGTCCCCCACGTTAGAGTTAGCACAAAGCTGACTTGAACTCAGCACAATAACATGTGCTTCAGCTGGATTATGTGTGCAAAGATTCTTGGAGTCCAGGAATTGCCACCTGACATGTCAAATGCCTAATTCAGTGTCCAGGGTTTATTTTTATTAATAGAAGCTGCCAAGACAATGGTGTCACCTACAGTTTTCTTCCTTCAGTGCTGCCAAACAGAGCCCTCCTCTCTTTCTCTAGTTACCTCCTTACCCCCTACTTCTCCCCCCCCCCATAACACACACACACACATACACACACGCCTCTAGCTTCAAGTTCAAGCCTATTGGGTGGACGGTTTTTCAGTGCTCCTGTGAAGCAGTGAATGGATGGGTGGGTGTGAATGCTGTTTCTTGTGATCTGATTGAGACGGTAATGGCCTATATTACTGGCCTCCCTCCACCCCTCAAGATTCATAAATACACTGAAAGGGTTTTATGCAATAGCTTCTTCCCAGAATTGCTCCTACATTCACAACCCGGGTTTGCTCCATTATTTCTTCCCTGAGGCATGCTTAATGCTGTTTGCAAAAATGTCTTAACACATCAGATTTTAAGTCTTTCCAGATCATTGTCAATTCACAAATGCTGTTCAGAAAAAAATCCAATTCTATATAAACAAAATCTCTTTGAAAGCTTCTTGAAGCCACTGGCCCATATCCAATTTCTAATCTATGCCCAAGTGTCTCATCTTTCACACTATTCTCATTGACTTCAGAGGAAGCTTGGACATTTGCAAGAGAAGAATCAAAGTTACACCAAATTTCTCGCTTATTAAAAAATGAACGTTCACTCAGAGGTGAACACTAAGGAACAGTAGCTGGTACGTTCTTAATTAGATAAGTAGAATTCAAGTAACTTTCTACCTCATAGCAATCTGTTGATCTTTGACAGATGGTATGAAAACCCAGCACTAGGTGACCTTGCTTGTGCTTGAGATATATATTCCTACAAAATGATAAGCATCTCCGTGATGCCTATTTTATTTTGGTTTTTTAACTCCTTCCAACTGTTGGGTATAAAATTTTGTTTGTTTCTATTCCCAAATGTTTGGAAACATGAATTTATTTATTTCACTATTAATTTAATCAGTGTGTTAGGTAATTTCCTTCCTACATAAGAGTTCAAAGTAGAAGATGAGAGATTGCTGACTCATAAAGTCTAGAAGCACAAGGACGCAGTAAACACCTGTCAACCAGAAAGTAAGTATGTCTAGAGTGAGCAGAGTTAGAGAATGAAAGAAGCTTATTTGTTTGCTGTGTTTCTTCCATTAGTGTTTTTCTTCTCCAGGGAATATTTCCCACTAAAATCCCTCAACTCTTCAATTATTCTTGCAGAATATCCAAACTGTCTCAACATTTTCCAAACTTCTATTGAGACTACTAAAGGGAAGAATGGCTAAATGACTAGTATCTTCACATGCAGATAAGAGGCAGTTAAACACAACACAATACTCATGCAATGCTTGGGCTTGAATCTCTGAAAGCGCTGCCACTTCTAGGTAAGGCATGGGACCAGTTACTTAACCCCCTGTGCCTCAATTTCCTTTGCTATCATGAGCAAATAATAAAAGAGCCTATCTCATAGGATTGTTTTGAAGATTAAATAATTAATACATGGAAGTGTTTAAATGGGTGTCTTATACAGTAAATGCTCAAAAAGTTATGATAAAAATATTTCTGTAAATTAACTATGTTGTCTCTCTATCTTTTGTTTGTTTTATTGTCATGGAGGTTAACACTGGAAGGTTAATTCATTAATTATACCCCCATCCCACTCCTCAACTTAATAACTGAATTCAAGAAGATTAAGTGACCTCTTCTATGTAGTGGTGTAGGCAATTACAATGGACAGCAGGAAAAAGCACTGAAGTCTACTTATTTAATTTCATGATTCTTTTCACTTTATGATGATATGAGTTCTTGAAAGAAAAAGCCTAATATTTTTCCCTTTTGTGTAAATATATACATTCACTACTATGTTGATATTTCTCAATTTATTTAATAAAACTATTACTACTTCACTCAGTCAACTGGTGGTTGATCATATCTTCATCACATCATTATCAAAACTACTATCCTTTCCCATTTTAGACACCTAAAAAGGAGGGACCAGTACTATTCACCTTGAAAAAACAAATAAATGGAAATATTAAGTAGTGTATCTAATATCACACATGTAATAGCAAAGCCATAATAAAAACCCCGAATGCTTGATTCCGAATCTCCCGAATCTCTTGTGGAAGGAACTCTACCATAAAAATGAAGAACATGACTGTAGATTCCTCCTTATTTTTTTGCCTGTCAAACATCCATTTCCACTTCCTTTGGTAACAGCTCCTCAGATTTGGTTTAGGAAGCTACTCCTATCCCACTGGATATATTCTTAGTAGGATTGCCATGCAAGATAACCCCAAGATTCTGTCTACCTTCATGCAAAGGATATAGGCATGACCCAAGCCAGGTGAATCACTCACTCTTTCCTTACAATAAAGTTTTTCATTCAAACAATACAAGATCTAGAGCAAATTCTCAGAGGTTCCTTAAGCAAGGACCCAAGAGTCTCTGCTTCTTGGATCTCTAAAGATGTGTTCTGAAATTCCTGAATCCTGTTTCTCTACTTGTTTTCACAGATTTTCTTTGCAATCCTCTATCTTTCCAATACATTTGATTTGTACTAATGCTGTCCAGAATCAATATCTGTTTCTTACCACTAATAAACTATAACTGAAAAAATAAATGGGAATTTACCTTAAACATAGCTATACATAAAATGTACTCTTTTATTTATTGATGTAACACCTAGCATCTTCCACCCCTTATGATGTCAGCAGTTCCCTTGTCCATTCTCTATTCATGCACCTCAGTTTGGATTGGCTTCAGCCATGGTTGAGAGTTGGGTGATCCTAACAATAAACTCCCCTCACTATAAGTTATAGATGCAGCAAACAGCATGTGACATAAGTTGGTAACATTAGAGCTAATTGTAGGTATTTTATTGAAACAAATTGGAAAGGAATATCTTTCTGGTCAATTTGAGAGAGGAGAATAGCTGAGTGAAGACTACTAATACTAAGGTAGATAAAAGACAGTGGAAGAGACTTCATTCTGACAAAGTGTTTGAGCCCAAGAATCCAACTATCCCTAATCCAGGAACCACTCCTGGACTTTGCAATCATCTAATAATCAACATGTTGCCTTCCTCCCTCCTTTTTAAAGGTTATATTTCTGACACTTGCAATCAAAAGAGTCTTATTCAATATATTGTAATAGCCAGTGAAAACTCCTATCACAATTTGGTTCTGGTGCTAACCAACATGTGAGGGTAATGCTGCCCCTTTATTCTTTTTAAGAATAACTGTAACTTTAAAAAGATAGCTTCCATTTACTTAGTTCTTACTGTGTGTTTTCTTACAGTGATAAAAGTGCTATGTTTATCATTTCAACAATAACAACAATATCATGTGAAGTAGGAAGCATTATTATTTCTATTTTATAGATGAAAAAGTCCAAGAAGAAAATTGTTAAGTATTTGTCCAAAGATATACTGAAAAAAGTGGGAACAGGGTACAATGCTAGTTCTCTGTGAACTCAATATTTCTGCCTTCTATGGGACAACATGGTGAATGAACTGAAAAAAAAAAAGGATGTCAAGAATTATAGGGTATGCACTCTAGAGGAACAGTTACCATCTGCTAGAATGCTAATAAAACCATGTCACATAGAGATGCTAAATTATTCTAGAATAAATGGATAGCCCCTTATTTTCTAAATGCCTGAATTATGAACCTTTTATAATTTTCTCATTGATTCATATAAATGATGAAATTACAAATGGCCAAAGGTAATCCAAAAAGAAATTACACCTAATGTAGAAAATGATTACTATATGGCATTAAAGTACAACTTCTACGGTTTAACGGGCTGAATATTGCAAAAGAGACACCTTAACTAATATTGAAATAATTTAAATAAAAATTGTAAGCAGATATTCCAGCTGAAACCTATTTTCTTCTAATCTCTAGATAATTCTTTAACTTCCAGCAAGTCTTAGCTAAATAAGAATGCCCTTGAGAATGCCCTTTGAATGTGCTTAATGTTAAGTGAGGTTTATTTATGGGAACAAATTAGAGCAATGCCACTCTTAGGCTTTGTATGGTTTGATCCTGAAACAAATGTTTGTGATGAAATAATAAAAATCCTTAAAATAGAGTTTTATTATCATGCAAATTCCCCAGGAGCAGACTATAGAGTGTAACACAGCATGAGAACTTTCATAATAACTAAGGAGATAAATGGGGAAAGCAACTGCACATAATGAGGAATAGGGAAGGAAGCTTGTTTTACACAATTGGACAAAGGAAATTCAGACTTTTCTGATTACATTCTATGGTGGACACACCTGAGGTAACTAATGAGTCCCACCATAGTATAATCCCTTCCCTGGGAGTGCAAATAGATCATGTAACTTTCTTCTAACTAATAGAATATGGCAAAGTTAACGGGATGTCTCTCATGACTATGTTATATCACACAGCACTCTATCATAGCTGATTGGAGGTAGGGAGACTCTTCTGCTGGCCTTGAGAAGCAGCAACCATGGAAAGAGCAACACAGCAGGGAACTTCGGAGCCGCTAGGATCTAGGGGCCCTGAAGCCAACATCTAGTAAGAAACTAGGGCTCTTAGTCACACAGCATCAGAGAAATAAATTCTGCCAGCAACCTGAATGAGCCTGGACGTGAATTCTTCCCCAGTCAAGCCTCAGATGAGACCCAAGCCCAGGCTGATACCATGATTACAAACTCGCAGCTTTGCCTGAATTCTAACCTATAATAACTGTGAGATAATAAATGTATCCCATTTCAAGTTACTGTGCGGTGATTTGTTACACAGCAACAGAAAACTTACACACCTTCTGCTCTGAAATTCACATTCTGCTAAGTATTTGATGAGACTCAGGATCTCTTACATAGTAGGTATATGGTAAATATTAATTGACTAAATAAGTGAAAGTCATTTTTGTTTTAAACAACAGTTGGGACTATTACCACCTAACCAACAGAAAGGACTGATATTCTTTATCTCAAAAAAGGCTATGAATATCTGAGGGCATGATATCAAATTTTTAAACTGTTCACAGCTGATTTTGTTATTCTCATAGCGATCCAGATAAAAAGTCATTACAAGTGGATTATTAAATGGGGTTTGTATGCCAGGTACTATTTGCACACTAGCACCTCAGTTTCAAAGACTCAGAATCTTTCCTGAAATAGTTTATTACATAACACTAACCTGTAAATGAGAGACAAAAATATGTATTTTTTTTTAAATAAACAATTCTACTCTGTTTAATGTACAAGCAAAACCATAATATCCTATAAAAATAATCACCTAGGCAACTTAAAGATGCTCATTTTGAGCTAGTTAATTTAAAGTATTAAAGAATTTACATACAATGCTGCTAAGTTTGAGGTGAAAATTACACAGTCACATATTGAGGAAAATATTGTAAGTTTGTATAACCCTTTAGAAGAGTAATTTGAAAAGTATGAGTGAGGCATTATGAACTTAACTTCATATTCTCTAATGCATTAACCCTATTCCTTCTAGGAATACATGTGAATAAAAAATTAGAAACATTAAAACATTCATTTTAATATTTTCTGTAACAGAAAAGACAGTAAACAACTAAAATATGAGTCAGTAAGTATATAGTTTACTGTATAATGGCACCCAAACTCTATTATATTAAATAGCTATAAAATTACAATTGTCAAAACTAAAGAAAAGCATCAAGAATTTTTAGTATAAAATATGAAATATGCAAGACATGGCACAAGGGTACACACAGAATAAGCAAAATTACTGTGCATGGTAATGTTTCATATTTGGGAATGAACTGTGGCTTAGGTGCATGTGTCTAGCTCTTTGTATGACCTTACTCCCCCTCCACTAAGCATGTGCCATGTAACACACATCCGCCATCCTGTCAAAACTTCACAAACATCATCAAAGGAATACAATGAAAGAAAAAGTCCTCTATAATTGTTTGCAATGAAAGTGTGTGCCATGATTATTCCCAAAGGTTAAGATATTTTGCTAGGAGCAGTGGTTTGGAGAACAAATTTGAAGGAATGTAGTTTGCTCTGTGAACACCCTCCATTGTACTCTTCCTTTCTCTCCTACCTCTTAAATAGGAAATAAGACATGGGATGCCAAGGTGAGCAGTAGGATCTGTATGGACCACCACTGTGGAACTGTTTCCTATTCTAAAGAAGCAGTTTTTGGATGTAGTTTCTCTAGGATGGTCAAGGGTGAGAAAGGCACCAGGAGAGTGCCAACTGATACTTGAAATCCTCCCTCAGTCAACACATAAAAGCAACAGAAAATAGTCCATCAATTGCCATTCTGTATATTAGAAACAGAGGCCAAGGAAAAGAGAAAATCAGATGATAGAGCAGCTTCACCAATA
This sequence comes from Eulemur rufifrons, assembly GCF_041146395.1. NCBI lineage: Eukaryota > Metazoa > Chordata > Mammalia > Primates > Lemuridae > Eulemur > Eulemur rufifrons. Next base: position 185,818,508 of record NC_090989.1, on the reverse strand, counting down.
TAAAGAAGAAACCATGAACAGAACAGGTTCCTTTGCGTAGCAGCCTGGCTATAGGTTATTTCTCACCAACTTCCACCTGGAAAATCCCTGGGCTGGCCATGAATATTTCTGTCATCCAGATTTGATTTGATTTTCCAAGAGTATCTTTGTGACAATGATGTAAACATAGGAGGTTCTCATGTCTGGTGTGTGGACAAGATCAGGCCAAGAGTAGACTTCTCCATATACTGATGAGTAAACAAAAAATACTCAATGTAAAAAATGAAAACTTTCTTTATAAAAGGAGAAAGGAAGTTGGGTGTGGTGGCCCACACCTGCAATCTGAGCACTCTGGGAGGGCAGGATGGGAGGATCACTTGAGCTCAGGAGTTTGAGACCAGCAAGAGTGAGACTCTGTCTATACTAAAAACAGAAGAAATTAGCCATGCATGGTGGCATAAGCCTGTGGTCCCAGCTACTTGAGAGGCTGAGGCAGGAGCCCAGGCATTTGTAGTTACAGTGAGCTATGATGGTGCCACTGCACTCCAGCCTGGGCAACAGAGCAAGACCCTGTCAAGAAAGAAATAAAGGAAGATAGGATAGAAGGAAGAAAGGAAGGAAGGAAGGAAGGAAGGAGAATGAAGAGAGAAGGGGAGGTTGTTTTCCTTTAAAAATAATTCTTTAGGGGAAAAGACAATATTAGAGAGATAATGCCTGGTGATTTCAATATAATTAAGTATAAGTATGAAATGAAAGATGAACCAGAAGGTGAAATCTACTGATGCCATTGCAGAACTAAAAATAGCCCCAGAAACAGTGAAGAACAAACTATATTGGAGTAGTATCATATGGAAGTTTAAAAACTGTTTCAGTGTTCAGGGGGGAAAAAAAGACCAAGATCAGTAAAATAAGATTTATGAAATTGTAGTGTAGATAATAAGACAATACCAAAACTGAGATAATTCATGATCCTCAAAGACCAGAATGGAAGGAAATCAAACAGTGCTTGAAATGTAATATGAGAAAATTTTCTGAATGCTGATGCAAAGATCTTGCCAATTAATTGCCAAGATTAATAGCAAAAGAAAAGACTTACCTGTATATAAGTTAATCAACATATACATTTCAAGAAGTCATAATCTAAATATAAAAATAGAATTGTCAAAATATATGTTGTTTTTCCCTACATTAGTTTAGTAATGTGAATCAAATTATGAGAAAGAAAATATGTGACTTTAAAACTAACTATCCAGACATGCTACCACTTTTGTTGATAGCAAGAGATAAACATTCTCACGTGTTCAAGTGCTAGGAAAACAAACTGAATAAAAATACTGAAAAGACTGGCATTGAAAAAAGAAATGATTTAAAGATAAAATTATTCCAAACTAACACTTGAAATGTAATGCAAATCTGAAGACCATACTAGGATGCTACGTGAGGGAAACTGAGATTGAGCTAATTTTATTGCCTATTGAACTAGTTTCCTGCTGCAATAAACTACCACAGATTTAGCAGCTTGAAACAACACCCATTTATTATCCCACAGGTCTGTAGGTCAGAAGGTTGTTGGGCTCAGATAGTTTCTCTGCAGAGGAGTCTCACAAGGCCGAGATCAAGGTGTCAGTACAGGGGATGAATCCACTTCTAAACTCATCAGGCTGTTGGCAGAATTCAGTTCTGTGTAGTTGTAGGACTGTGGCTCCATTTCCTTGCTGGTGTCAGCCAGGGAACATTCTCAGCTTCTGGAGCAACCAGTGTTCCATGGCCCACGTAGCCTCCATCCATCTTCAAAGCCAGTGAGGGCAGGCCGAGTCCTGCTCACCCTTCAAATCTCTCTGACCTCATTTCTGCCTCATCTCTCCTTTGCCTTCCTCCAACACTATCTCCTTGATTAACTCCTCCACCTTCCTTTTCCACTTTTAATGGCTCCTGTGATTACATGAGTCCTACCCAGATAATCTAGACCTTATTTTAATATCATCCCATAAGGCCTACAAAATCTCTTCACAGCACTGCCTAGATTATTGTTTGACTGAATGACCAGGGGAAGAAATCTCAGGCTGACATCTTGAGAATTCAGTCTACCATACCTGGCATAGGAGGCATTCAGATATAGAGCCATGATGTTGATGGTGATTCATAAATATACCATCAAAGAAGATTTTTTTAAGACTTAAAAGTAATTATTAAGAAATTTATTTATTTTATTTTATTTATTTATTTATTTATTTATTTTTTTGAGACAGAGTCTCACTCTGTTGCCCAGGCTAGAGTGCCCCGTGGCATCAGCCTAGCTCACAGTAACTTCAAACTCCTGGGCTCAAGCAATCCTCCTGCCTCAGCCTCCCGAGTAGCTGGGACTACAGGCACATGTCACCACGTCTGGCTAAGAGAAATTTAAAAATAGAACGTGTCTTCTCCAAGTTACTCAAAAGAGGAAAGAAAACAAACATCAACCCAATGGAAAAATAAGGAAAGGATCTGGACTGAGAGTTGGCAGAAAAACACACAATTTAAGAAATATATATGTCTGAACAGCTACTCTACTCATAACAGGAAAAATAAAAATGATACTGATATTCTATCTTTAACCCATCAGAGTAGCAAAAACCAAAAACCAAAATGTTTGATAAATATTTGATAAAGAAAACACCTCTCCCACTGCTGATGGAAGTAAAGACACATATAACCTCAATGGAGGGAGATTTGGAAAAGTCTCTTTTTTATTATTATTGTTATAGATTTGTATGTGTGCATATTTGTTACATGGATAGATTGCATAGTGGTAAAGTCTGGGCTTTTTGTGTAACACTAACCCAGTCAGTGCACATAGTACCCATTAGGTAATTTCTCATCTTACACCCCACTCCCACCCTTCCGAGTCTCCAGTGTCTATTATTCCACTCTTTGTATCCATGTGTGCTCATTATTTAGCTCCCACTTATATGTGAGAAATGTGGTATTTGACTTTCTGTTTCTCAGTTATTTCACTTAAGGTAATGATGTCCAGTTCCATCCATGTTGTTGCAAAATACATAATTTCATTTTTTATGGCGAGTAGTATTCCATGGTATGTGTGTGTTTGTGTGCTTGTGTGTACACACACACAGGCACACACACACACACATATATATATATATATATCATTATTTTTAATCCAGTCATTAGGTGATGGACACCTAGGTTGATTTCATATCTTTGCTACTGTGAATAGTGCTGTAGTAAACATATAAATGCAGGTATTTTTTGATATAATCATTTCTTTTCCTTTGGGTAGATACGCAGCAGTGGAATTGCTGGACCGAATGGTAGATCTATTTTTAGTTCTTTGGGAAATCTCTATGCTGTTTTCATCGGCATTGTACTAATTTATGTTCCACCATACATACGCAAGTGTTCCCTTTTCTCTGCATCCTTGACAATACCAATAATATTTCACTTTTTAGTAATGGTCAAACTGACTGGAGTAAGATGGTATCTTACTGTGCTTTTAATTTACATTTCTCTGATGATGAGTGATGTTGAGCATTTTTTCGTATGTTTGTTGGTTATTTGCATGTCTTCTTTTGAAAAATGTTCTTGTCCTTTGTCTGCCTTTTAATGAGCTTATTTTTTTTTCTTGTTGAGTTGTTTGAGTTCCTTATAGAGTCTAGATATTAGTCCTTTGTTAGATGCATAGTTTGCGAATATTTTTTCCCATTCTGTAAGTTGTCTATTTATTGATTATTTCTTTTGATGTGCAGAAGCTTTTTAGTTTAATTAAGCCTCATCTCTTTAGGTTTATTTTTGTTGCATTTGCTTTGGCAGTCTTAGTCATAAATTCTTTTCCTAGGCTAATGTCCAGAAAAAAAATTTTCTAGATTTTCTTCTAGAATTTTTATAGTTTTAGGCCTTATATTTAAGACTTTCATTCACCTTGAGTTAATTTGTATACATGGTGAGAGACAGGGATCCAGTTCCATTCTTTTGCATATGACTGTCCAATTTTCCCAGCACATTTATTGAATAAAATATCCTTTCCCTACTGCATGTTTTTGTCTACTTTGTCAAAGATTAGTTGGTTGTAGGTATATGGCTTTATTTCTGGGTTCTCTATTTAGTTCCATTGATCTGTGTATGTATTTTTATACCAGCATCATGCTGTTTTGGTTGAAGTCAGGTAATGTGATGCTTCCAGTTTTGTTCTTTTTGTTTAGGATTGCTTTGGTTCTTTGGGCTCTTTTTTGATTCCATATGAATTTTGGATTGTTTTCCTAATTCTGCAAAAAAGGACATTGGTATTTTGATAGAAATTGCATTTAATCTGTAGATTGTTTGGGACAGCATAGTCATTTTTATAATATTGATCCTGCCAATCCATGAACATGGGATGTTTTTTCATGGTTTTAGAGTAGTTTTGGGTTTGTAGAAAAATCTCAGAGACAATTGCAGAGACCTTACACCCAGTCTCCTCTGTTATTAATATCTAACATTAGTATGGTGAATTTGTCACGATTAACAAACTGATATTGATACATTATTATGTCAAGTCCTTGGGTTACTGAGATTTCCCCTTTGTTTTTAACCTAATGCCCCTTTGTAGTTAGCAGTTATGTTTCCTTAGGCTCTTTTTTGCTATGACAGTTTCACAAAATATTTTTGTTTTTGATGACTTTGGCAGTTTTGAGGAGTACTGGTTAGGTATTTTGTAGGATGTTCCTCCATTGGGATTTGTCTGAGGTATTTCTTATGATTAGTCTATATAAATGTTTTTGGAAGAAAGACCACAGAAGTAAAGTGCCACTCTTATCACAACATGTCAAGAATATGTAGTATCAACATGATTTTGACTGTTGAGGTTAACTTTCTTTACCTGACTGAGACAGTGTTTGTCAGGGACTATAAAGTAACTTTTCCCTCTTTTCCCATACTGGACTCTTTCAAAGAAAGTCTATGTATAGCTCACACTTAAGGAATAGGGAGTGAAGTGCTACCTCCTTGAGAGTAGAGTATGTATATAAAGTATTTGTAATTCATCTGTATGGGAGATTTGTCTATTATCTCCTTCTTTATCTATTAAGTCATTTATTTATATCAGCATGGACTTATGGATATCTATTTTATACTTTAGGTTATAATCCAATACTAGTTCATTCATTTTCTTGCTCAAATTATTCTAGCTTTGGACAGACATTGAGAACTCTTTTAGTCGGTCCCTGTGTCCATTTGAAATACTCTTGTCATTGTGGAGGTTTTTTTTTTTTTTTTTAAGCACTTCTTTACTTTCCAGCACTCTAAGATACTCTAGGCTCATCTTATATATTTCCTGCCCCAATCATAAAATCAGCCATTTTTCAAGGAGCCCTTGTTCTATTTATTGGATAATGGTATTAGAAACCATGACTTGGGTGCTAGATGTGCTTGTTGCTATTGAGGTATAGTTGCTTCTAGGCCCTCTTAGCTGATACTAACAGCAAGAAAATCTGCATACACTAACCCATATACATATAAATGTCTATAAACATTTCTATGTGTAACCTATGTAGCTATATTAAACTAAACATGAGCGCATACTAATGTCTCTGACTCCAATCCATTACTACATAGATCCTGTAGCTTCCTCCCTTTGCTTTCCTCCCACTCCAACAGTGCAAGCAACGTCTTTTAAATAAAAACACACACCCAAAAATTTCACTTATACAGACCAACTTATACATGTACAAAATGGCACATGTATAAATGTATTCGTTGTATCAATGTTTATAAAGTCAAGATACAAAAACAACTTAAGAATCAATAGGTGACTAACTAATAAATCTATTCCTGATGTAGCCATTATATCAGCTTTATGAATTCTGGTTGAAAAAGATCTCCAAGTTATAGTGTTCAATAGCTGAATGAAAAAAATGGATGTGTGAACAATAGATGAATAAAAGAAATCAAAGAAGGCCGGACATGGTGGCTCATGCCTGTAATCCTAGCACTCTGGGAGGCCAAGGCAGGAGGATCATTTGAGGTTAGGAAAGTTCAAGACCAGCCTGAACAAGAGCGAGACCCCATCTCTACTAAAAATAGAAAAAATTAGCTGGGTGTGGTGGTGCATGCCTGTAGTCCCAGGGACTTGGGAGGCTGAGGAAGAAGGATTGCTTAAGCCCAGGAGTTTGAGGTTGCTGTGAGCTAGGGTGATGCCAGGGCACTGTAGCCTGGGCAACAGAGCGAGACTGTGTCTCAAAAAAAAAAAAAAAAAAAAAAAATCCAAGAAAACATCACTGAACATTAGACGAAAATCTAGATTTAGAAAGACTTTTTAACTAAGATAGGAAATTCAGTAAATTCAATAGCTAGAAGAAGAAAATGAAGTTTCTTCTCACATCGTATGCAACAATTAATGTCAGAAAGATTAAAGACTTTAAATGGCAAAAAAAACCTGTGTGACCCTATACATACATTTAATGATAAAAATAAAACATAATTCATACCACTAATGGCAAAATGACCATTCAATAGCATAAACACCATTAATTTCATTTAGAGGCAAAAATAGCCAATATGATATCAATATACAAAGGGTAGTTTGGAGAAAATAACATTTGTAATGCAAATGACAAATCGATATCTGCAATATTAAAATAAAACAAATAAATTGATATGAAGAGACAACACAATAAAAATATGGAGAGTACGCATAGGCTATTAATAGAAGAGCAAACTCAAATGGCCAATAAACATCTGAAAAGATGCTCAACATTCCTAATTTATCTGGAAAAGACTTTA